>NC_030987.1:717776-1046302 GCF_000149955.1 Fusarium oxysporum f. sp. lycopersici 4287
ATTCCATGGTGATGACTACGGGTTTACTCTGCGAAACCAAAGATGGCAAGCTTTCTCACAGTACCCTTTCTGCACAATTCGCTACGAATATTCATATGAAAACGCAGCTTCTTCATATATTCAATCAGACTGTTCCTCTCATGACGGGCTTGATTCAAGCTACAGAGAAATGGGGCGAGACGTCTGCGACTAATGAGACGGCTTATAATATTGTTCACAACACTGAGCTGTCGTTCTTTGAGCACCTGAAGACGCGGCCTGATCTCAACGAGGGCTTTCAGGCTTACATGAAGAGCCGTGCTGTGTCGCACACTGGCTCTAATGTTGAGCATCTTCTGAACGCTTTCGACTGGAAAGCCTTAGGACAAGCGCAAGTCGTTGATGTAAGTTCCCATCTCAATTCCCCGCGGCTTCATGCTGATGGTATACAGATTGGCGGAAGCAGTGGCTCAACATCTATAATGCTGGCGACGGCATTCCCGTTACTCAATATCGTCATTGAAGATCTCCCAGAGCCCATTGAGAACGCCAAGGCTCGCCTGTCTGACTTACCATCAGACATCAAGTCTCGTATTGAGATCAAGGCATACGACTTCTTCACTCCCCAGCCCGTCAGAAACGCAGATGTTTATCTCTTGCGCACCATTCTTCACGACTGGCCAGACGCTGATGCCATCAAGATCCTTCAAGGCATCGTCGCAGCCATGGGTCCTTCCAGTCGCTTGCTGATCATGGACATGGTGTTGCCAAAGCCAGGTTCTGGGTCTGTGACCTTTGAAGCAGCGCTTAGACAGAAGGATCTTACCATGATTCAGTGCTTCAATGCTCAGGAGCGTGAGGTTGAGGAGTGGAGTGCCCTGCTTACCAAGGCTGATCCGAGACTGAAGATACAGGCGATTGAGAGGCCTGCTGGGAGTGAGTTGTCGGTGATTGAGGCTACGCTTGATGAGTCTCCGGAGGAGGCGGCGTGGTTTTAGACAACTTTATAGACAATTGGTCCTTGTTCCCATACTTTTTCTTCCCTTGCTGGTCGTGATACTTGTCATGATGTTCGAGAGATCAATTGACGGCAAGTCAACCCTGAAAGTCTGTCCCAAACTTCACCGGGTTCGACGTGTTCTTTTACTCATGCCTTCTCTCCCATTTTATGTTAATCCAGGTGATTTTACAAAAATCTTATAACTCATGATTATATGAGGCCTAAATTTAGGATAGCATTATGATAACTTTAGGGCGGCATCAAGATCGTATAAGGTCCTGGTACAGATCCAGGGATCGACGAAGTCGTCGACGTGGAAGAGGGCCTTACAATCGCGCAGCTTTGCAGTCCAAGAATATCGCGTTGGGGTTACACGTCTGTCGCGATGCGATATTGAAGACACGATGAAGCATCTCAAGCGTTACTGCGCAGTACGTAAACACACTCGATTGACAGTCTTCGTCCGATCTACTATCACTCTTACAAATCTAAGACCAATCCCCATCCTGAAGATCCTCCAACTTCTGTCCCGCCTTGATCTGCTCCTGCACCTCCTTCATCGTCCAATGTCTATACTTATGCCCTTTTGGAAAATTCGTGTTAACCAACGGAACCCGTCCCCCACTGACAACATGCGTCAACGCCTCAGCAAACTTCTCATACGCATACGCCTCCGGATCATGCGACCACACCCACTTCGGATATCGCGATCTAATCAGCGCCGGATTCTTCATGATCGCATCCCAATCCGTGTGCTGCTTGAGCTGCTGGTTCACAAACCCCATTTTCTGTCCACAGCTGACTCGCTGAAAGCGTAACTTGTTGTATACTTTTGTAGCATTGGCAGCTTGGGATCTACCGGCGAGTTGCAGACACGTTGCGAGGGTGACGCCGTCTTCTATGGCTTGCGTTGCGCCGTTTCCGGATGTGGGTAGGAATGCGTGCGCTGCGTCGCCGAGCTGGACGACGCGGCCGCCGGGAGATGTCCATTGCTCGTGGGGGTCGCGGAATTTGAGCTGCCAGTTCACGACGGAGCCTTTGGGGGCGGTGCGGATGAAGGCGGCGATTGCAGGGTGCACGGCGTCGTTCTTTTCCATCTCGGTGATTACCTCTGCTGGGTCAATGTCTGGGATCCAGGACTCACTGGCAGATTCTGCGTGCTGGTGTGTGTGTTAGTGGTTTGTCGAGAATTGGGGAGAGGTGACTTACAGAGTGGATGAAACTCCAGAAAGCGAGATCATGAGTCAAGCACATCATGTTGTGAGAACCATTTCTGCAATCGTCAGTATATCCTCTCTCATCGGCTTCAGGGAACTCACCCAAGCCAGAACTGCCAAATCGGCTTATCGCCAGGCTTAAAGTTCCACATCTCCCTGACCTTGGGATCCTTAAGCGCATGCTCAACAGGATAACCCGCACGGTAAATCGCCTTTCCACTAGTCGCCAACTGGTCCGGCATACCAGGAACAACAGTGTTGCTCTTCGTCCTGAGCCCATCAGCAGCAACGACAATATCCGCTGTTCTCTTCTCCCCATTCTCAAGAACAACACCCCCAGCACAACCTTCAACATCCTCCCAGTACTCAACAACCTTACATCCCCACTCAACGTGAATGCCCACGCGCTCCGCCTGTTTCAAGAACGCGCGGTACAGCTTAATACGCGAATGAGCATTGACAGAGGGAAAGCCACGACGACTCGGTAAATGCTCTGGATCATTGAACATAGGCGGCGCAGGACCCCAGATGCGCTCGCCGGTCTGTCTATAGTAAGACATGTCGACATCGTACTGGTTCTCTTCAATCTCATAGCCCATTTCAGGCCAGTGGCGCAGAAGAAGGATTGCGCTGGGCTGGATTTGAACATTATCACCTGTCCAGACTGGACTGGGACTGCGGTCGATGATGCGAACGTTGTGTCCTTTGCGCCAGCATTCAAGGGCGCAGGTAATTCCGCCTAGACCGGCGCCTGCGATGAGGACGTTGATACCGGTCGAGGGGTAACGAAAGACTTGGAGGTCGATGCCTCGTTTGATGGAGTCATCGAGTCTTTCTTGGGAAAAGGTCGGGTATTCTTGATGATCACCGTTGAGAGTGCCGTTAGGCTTTTCCTCGGGCGCGTCAGCCATGATGGGGTGAGTGCCGTTTGTCGGTGTGCTTGCCATGGTTCCCAATTGAAATTGAGTTGACAAGGAGAAAACGGAGGCAGGGTTGTCTAGAAAGACTGAGAGAAGGTGATTTTCTTGTGAGATTATGTGACGAGTCCTCTATTTGAAGCCAAGTAGACCGGCGATGCTTGGTGTTCTTGGCATCCTATTGTCAAGAACGCCACAGTCTTCAGCTCTGTGTGTACAACTTCAGTCCCCGAAATGGATCCCGAAGACATCCCCCATACAGTTTCAATTACTTCGCTATCACATTCAATCCCTTGGCGTCCAGTGCGGCCCTACTGACGTCAAGGTCCATCTGACTTGGTTCTCGCGTGTAAGCCAACATTGACACTCCGACTCGATGACACCATGACCGTGCTTATTATCTTCAAAGTATCATATCTCACAGAGAGGTAGATAGATGATACGACGTCGATTATACGGGGAGAAGTTGTTCTTTGTTTCGGGGTCCGAATCCCAATTTGGCTACGTCTTTGTGTAAGTGCAACGGTCGTGGCGCCGGGACTCCGTTGTTGTCGACGCCATGGATCGATCCGTGCCGTAACGGTATCTTATCTACGCCTCTTTCTTCACGGATGCCGAGCTCCGGGGATCTGGTTTGATGGATTGGTCTCCTGAAAAGTGGCGTGTCGAGGTAGTAAGAAGGAAGTGCTCTCAGGACGTCTGTTCTTTACGTGCGAGAACCAGGCACAGGCAGACGCTAGAGGGACACTTGACTGGAGAAATGTTATGATAACTCTCAATTCTTTAGTCTTTCCAAATGTTCTACTTTCGTCTGCATGGATACTCTATCTACGTCGTGTCCGAAGGGACTTCTCATGGAGACTCTATTCCTGGCGTGTCCGCGATCTTGTAGACATACTTCACCGCACTAGCCTTTCCGTTCTTCAAGTTTGTCAAGCCATTCTCTATCCCTCCCAAGCCCCCAGGCACAACCTCTTGAGGGTGTGCCTTGAACCATCCGTCCTCAAGCCCTCTACCGAAGTATATCGAAAGCGCCCGGGCGAATACCTTCAAATCTTCATGTACACTAGCTACCGTAGTGACCGACTTTTCAATGGTCTTTGGGATATCAGAATAGCTCTGTGCAGGAATAATGAGAGTGATCTTCCCCGTTTGGTGATCAAGAACATCGCAGATTGTCTGGTAGGAACCCATCTCCGACACAGCGTCAAAGGCGTACTCTAGCTTTTCGCCTCTGAGGCTGGCCTTGATCTCTTGAGCGACTGTTGCGCGCCCTTTTCTGTAGTCAATGACTGTGTCGCCCTTGGATCTGTCAATCATTCTCTCGACATGCTCTTGCGCACGACCAGCGACGCATATGAGAGGGTGGATGTTAGACTTCTTGGCCAGTTGGACTGCGTACGATCCAACGGCTGATGAAGCGCCCCAGATCACAAGGGGTAGTTTTTGAAGGTCGGAGATTGGATGCGTTGGGTGTGGAAGATTGAGCTTTGCGTAGAGGGCACAAGCTGCGGTAAATGCAGTGAAGGGTATGGCAGCACCCTCTACAACCATGGTGTCAGCCATGAGACACATAATAAGGATCACGGATCACAATGCTTACCTGGAAAAGAAGTATGTTCAGGTAGATGAATGGTGGTGTATGCCCAGCTTACACCATACTCAGCGTAACTCCCGCCAGGCTGCTTCCCCTCGTGCATCGCCGCGACGCGATCACCGATTTTGAAGTCAGAGACTCCCTCGCCAACCTCATGAACTACTCCAGCGTGATCATCGCCCTGGTTGATGGAAGCCTTGCTTCCCCAATACTCAGGTCGTTTCCTTTAGAATGTCAGCCTGGGTATGAATGAGGCCGAGGGTGGTTTGGGGTGCTCACCAATCCTTGGGGTTACTACCAGCGTATTCAATCTTGACAACAACTTGCCCCGGTCCCGGTTTCGGAATCTCACTCTCAACGATGTGGACTTTGGGTCCGCGCGATACAATCGCCTCTTTCATTGTGCTGGCCGCTCTAATGTGTGAGGAGAGTGCATGAAGACGCTTCACCGAAGTGCGATTGCGCAAATGGGAAAACATTGCGATGAGATAATTCACCATCCATCTTTGTCAGTCAACGGCAGGCAAGAAAACTTAGGACCTCTTTTCTAAGTGATGAAAAGACTTAGGTAAGTTTAGCATATCTTGGCAAGCCTTTAGACCAGTTTATTTTAGCACCCTGATTCAAGTTCAGAAGTTTTCTTACTCCCTGGGGGCCATCAATGAAGCCGCATTCATTGCATCACATCGCATCGCGTTATGTTTCACGACTTACACGGTCGGAGCTTGAGGGGCTAAAATCCGAACAGCGAATGTCAACAGCGAGAGGCCGAAAGAGGCGTAGCTTCACAGTGTCCAGGAAGCGGTTTTAGTGCCGAGGCGCGAGAATGATGCAGCCAATGGATTTGACGTGAAACGTCTCACGGTATTTACGAGCTTACTCCAGGTGAGGCTGCTTATGCCCTAATTCCCGTCACGGGTAAATGCAGTGGATTTCTGCTGCACTCTGATTTTAGTGTCTGACGTCCTTTCTTGCATCCTCAATTGGATCTAGCTTCTTGAGGAGCTGCAGCGACTCAAGCTACTGCTGTTGACCCTTTTTCTGTTCGACGCCATTGACAACTGGGTGGATTATAATGGACGGCGTTTTTATAATCGAGACTTCAGACGATAATAAGAAGTATTTTCACAATTGAGGCGAATTTGACAGTGGTGTAGTAATGTCTTGTGATATTCCGTGGTGTTTTGATGCTAATTATCCTGCAACCCAGCCTCAACTATCTAAGACAGCAATGTCCCTCCCGTAGTCTCAACAACACTACCAGAAGTATTCTTGTTCTTCATCAAGTACAAATATGCCTCCACAACATCCTCAACCTTTCCAATCTCCCCAGTCGTCATTCTTCCCTTCAAGTGGCCAGTCACGTTATCCCAATACCCCATCTCCTTGACGTAGCTCCAAATCTCAGTGTCTGTTGGGCCCTGCGCAACGGCATTGACGCGAATCGGCGCAAGATCAACAGCCAAACCACGGATCATGCCGCGAATTCCAGAGAGGTAAGAGTACATGATGGACCAGTCCTTAGAAACATGCTCTGTTGCACCGCCAGTAGCGACGGTGAATGATGAAGAACCGCTTTCGTTCAAGTGCTTGCGGAGTTGCTGCGCGACAACAAGTGGTGCGAAGAAACGCACGGTACCAGCTTGACGAATAGCATCAAGAGTAAAGTCCTCCAGTTTTCCAACAGCGAGCTTGTCGCCTGCGGTAAAGACAACATGGTCTAGTTTCCCAGACTTGGCGACCTCGGTGAAAAGGTTCTCGACCTCTGAGGTGAGTGTGTCAGGTGAACCCAGGTTGCAGGGAAAGCCGTGAAGTTGAGCCTTGGCAGATTGGTTGTTCTCTTTGAGGCGCTCAATGGCGCTTGAGATCTTTGACTGAGAAGATGAGGAGATAAACACAGACGAGGCGCCATTTTGAATCGCTGCTTCTGCGACGCCGAAGCCGATTCCTGATGAACCGCCGATGACGAGGACGCGAGATCCTGCGAGCTTGGAAACGTATTTTCCGATTGAAGCCATTTTGACCTGAGTTGTGTGTATGAGGGAGTGAGGGGTTATTGGGAGGAGGAAAAAGGTGAAGAGGAGAAGAGAGTTGTTCGCTGAGCAACGTAAATACGGCTTTTATGTCTTGGGTGGTATGGCTCAAGCAAACATGGCTTACATGGCTTGAGCTAAGGCCTATTGTCATGGTGTTAGTCCCCCGCCTCCAGCCATGGCACTGTTTGATCGACCAACCACTCAGGATGACCCCTATAATGACAGAATATGCAGTGAATCAGAGGGGAAAATGTCTCGGAGTCCGGGACTGTTCCTTGCCTATTTTGTGTCTGTGTAACTTGTTGCGTGCCTGATGAGTGCCCCGCTTTATGCAGGACGACCAACACTTCTCGCGACTGTGTTGAAACGCGAGGCCGAAACAAGGATCAAATGCCTTCCTTTTCTATATCGCTTCGTGGATAAAAGGGAAACATAAATGAGGCTCAAGGTAAGAAATGATAAAACAGCTTGAAGCCGTTAATTTTGGCACATGCCCAAGGGCATTATCAATAAGCTACTACACAATTCGTCAACTGGTTTGATAACTATAATGGGTGCATCATAGAGTCTAGCCTTATCAGGTACATAACAGTCTTGGTATGATAGGCTGGCACATCTGCCACAGGGTGTTTCCTCACTCGGACAACGCTGAGGAAACAACAGACCCTTACGTCAGATATTGTCCCAATCCAGTAACCCTGGCACCTGGCATTATGTAGAGCGGGAGGAATCGAGGTCTGGACCGGGTATCTGCCTCATTATTTATGCATAAGCATCTTGATAAGTCTCACGATATCCATGCTGTTATTCCGCTGAAACGTAAGACATGATCAGCATTCCGCCAGGTATCCTTCGGCTTCCGAATTCCAGGCACGCATGCATCCGCAACTGCCAGCGAATTTTATACCAGAGAACATGGATACTGTAGCAGTATTTTATGTGATTCTGAAAGCTCGAAAATAAACTGGAAGAGGGGACACTCACATGGAGCCATGTTGTATCACATGATACAGAATCACATGGAATATCAAGTGAGAAAGGCAAAACACGCGTAATCGGACCAGTGGTAATTTACTACACCTGCAATGGCATAGGATATTACATCAACTGCTTTAACCATGGGCGTTGTGGCGCCATGCGCAACTCGGCGTTCGGGCTGTTCAAAGGCCGTCTTCAACTCGCTTCGGGCTGTACCTGATGACGACACTGAGGCTTAAGGGCTTACTGAATATACCTTCACTCTGAATAGCTACCGAATTCGCCCCAAAGAGTAGTGTACAATTAAGTCAAGCAGTGACATCTGCATAGATTTGTTACAATGTATTGCCGGCGATTTATGGTGCGATATAGCATTTAACCATGAGATAACACAAAAGGAATGACGTAAATCAAAGCCTTGAACCGTTCACATACGATGAATAAGGCAATAAAGTGAATATGATCATATCAACTCTCCTTGACCCTTCTAAATCTTCTGGATAATCTCTTGCAATTCCTCCCTCATATTCGTCACAGCAACGACATGCCAATTCAACCCGCCATCATCCCCTCCAGCAAAAGAATCAAACGTCTCCATAACCTTCTCCGCCTTTCTCAACTCCCTCAAAACCACAGTCCTTTGCAGCGTAGCTTGATCCTCGTCATCAAGATCCAGCATTCCAAGTTGGATCTTCATAGGTCGTAGTTCTACTCCATCAGTGTGATAGCGTGCTGTGACCGCAACTCTGTACCAGAAAATAACCTTTGATAAGATTGCGCTGTGTAGCATTGCGATATGGGGGTTTCGTGCGCAGTGACATTTGAGGAGGGGAATGAGACTTGTGAGAGCGGTTTTGTTGACGGATAGGACTGTATCGATAGATGGTGTTGAACAGGTTTGTTTTTGGGGCATGGGGGAGGATTTGCAGATGCTTTGGTCTGCGTTGGTGTTGCAGTGCAGCGATCTCAACACTTTGAGAGCTAGGGCCTCACAATCGTGAGAGTGCATGGCTGTTGGCTCCATTGCCTTGATCGACAGTATTGGCTCCATCGATAAACTCAAATCAGGTGATACCATACCACTCGACTGAGACGCAGTAGTATCCGACACGAAACCCAGCGACTTCCACGGATCAACCCAAGATATACCGTTCCCATCGTCAAAGTCAACAGTGACGTCGACGCTGCGTGACGCCCAACTATCCAGCATCTCAAGATCACCAGCCGAGTATGTACTGTAATCCTCCCACGCATTCGTAAACTGCGTCGTAAGACTACTATCCTGTGCATTCTTCTTGTGTCGCGCCCGTTTGCCGTGTCGCCGCGAAGCGCTGTAGCAGCACTCTTTCGCCTGCCCGTTGTCCTCGCAGCGCTCGCAGGGGTGAGTCCTGCTGCAGCGGACCTTGGCTGTCGTACAAGCGTCGCAAGCGAGACGCAGCCGGACGGGCTTTGCGGACCGAGTCTCGGACATGGTTTTGTTAAAGATTGGCGAGGTTCTTGGCTTGTGGTTTGGGGTTCTGAGTTGTTGTTTGATACATATATGAAGCACTGTGGTTGCCTTTCCTTTTTTGCCAAGGGGTAATTGGAAGCCGCGTGATTGGGAGGGTTGGGAAATAGACGCCATCTGTGGTCTAGTCTAAGCCCGTCATGTCGGCGTGGTAGGACGGTAAGCGGCTGGCTGACAACCTTTTGCCTATTACAAAGGATTTATGACCATTATACTATCTACGCTGACCAGTCGTATTATTGGAAGCTCCTCCAAAATCCTTAGCTACCGTGTATACTTCAACAAGCCCTGAATCACCATGTGTCTCGATCCTCCAGGATTTATTTCTCCGAGGGCTGCCGTTTCACATTCAAATGGAATAGTGATATGCCACTGGTCTGAACTTAGTATAGGCATTACGATAACACTCAGCGTAGGCTTCAGAGTCAAAATGAAACGGAAGTTACTCCGGTCCTGGCCGTCAACCATATCAGATATACCTTCACCGGGAAAGGCTGCTTGCGTATTCAGAACTCCCAATAAGCAAAGGTACCGGCCGATGGCAACGGAGTCCGGACATCTTCCAAGACTCCATCTTACTCCGGACCTCGGCCGCCTAGATACCTACCCGTCTGCCACCAATCGGAACGGAAATCAGTTGCATAAGACTTAGATGAGACATGATAGATCTTCTTTTGTAAAGGATAAGAGGTCCTTGCCGATCGGCGGAGAATTACTTGGTTACGGTGCCAAGATCTTGGTTCGACAGGAAATACGAGCAAACCGACGAGTCCCTGATTCAGAGACTGTTTCGTTGGAATCGTCTGGTTAAATGATGTCACGTTACTCCAAAAGCAAGCCCAATTTCGTCGTGGAAAAAGCCATACCTGAAAAGCAGTTTCACGACGTAGATACGGCACGAGGGAAGCAATCAGCAGTAACTGGTTTGACGCGCTTGATCACGCTATGTAAGCTGTGCAACCGCCCAAGAATAAAAACAAGATAAGGGGACTTTGTAATCAGGGCCCAGCGGCAGATAATGGGCCTCAATTGAGAAGAGGGTGTATTCACTAGGTCAGATTGGGAGTGATGTAGCTGGGCTTCGGGGTGAGATGGGAAATAAAGATCTTAGAGAAACATTAGAGGTGACCCTGATTGAAGATAATACTATTACGTGCTCGTCGGCCCGTGTTTGCTGACATCAGAGGCTTTTTGTGCAAATCTCCAAATGCCGTCCAACCACAATAATCGCTGGAATCTTCTGTCGCTGAGATCTTAACAAGTTTTTTCTCCCGTTTTGCTGCGGCTCACTCAGCCTTGTCTTATCACGTAACACGCATGATGCGGAGACGCGTGCCGATCCCAACGCCGTCAGCAATGACATTTCCTCCCTTGTCAACCAACACGACATAATCTGATTACCTGTTTTAGTCATGCAGTTTTCTATTCTAGCTGCTATCGTCGCAGCGACGATCGGAAAATACTCCGATGCCGTGCGCTCTGAGATACCCGCTACACGATCGTTCTTCTACGTTGGTGGACGGTACGACGATGACGGTGACGGCGGCCATGTTTTTCGGGACCAGATGTATGTTGAGAAGCTCACCCCGGTAAAGGGAGCTCGGAAAGACACGCCTATCGTTATGATTCACGGTATGGCGCAGACAGGCACGGTAAGCTAATCCCCGTGCAATTTCGGAAGCCGCCCGTGTGTACTGAGAACTCTTTGCCACGTTTAGAATTTCCTGAACAAGCCCGACGGCGGAGTTGGTTGGGCCTCGAGGTTTATTGAGCAGGGTTATGAGGTGTACATTGTTGATCAGACGTTTCGGGGGAGATCTGCTTGGATGCCTGGACAAGGCGCTGCTAAGCTCAGCACTCTTTCGGCCGAGGCTGTTGAGGTTGCGTTTACTGATTCGAAGACCCATATGCTCTGGCCTCAGGCTATCAACCATACCCAATGGCCTGGCTCTGGGGTTCGGGGGGATCCAGTGTTTGACCTATTTTACAGCTCGAATGTGGAGTTTGTTGATAATACGACCTATCAACAGACTTCTGTTCAGGCAGCTGGTGCAGCCTTACTGGATAAGATTGGGAAACCGGCCGTTCTTCTGGGACATAGCCAGGGAAGCTTTATGCCCACTTTGATCGCTGACATAAGGCCGGAGCTTACGAAGAGTATTGTTCTGTTGGAAGCTGCTGGACCGCCTTTCAAAGATGAGATTTTCAAGTTTGGTGGAGAGTTTCCTCGGCCATGGGGTCTGTGGGATGTTCCTATCACGTATGATCCTCCTGTTATGGATCCAAAAAAGGAACTTGTTCAAAAGGTTCATGCCCAGAAGGATAATTTGTCTACAGAGTGTATTCTCCAGGCTGACGAACCTACGCCCCGCAAGTTGGTTAACTTGATGGGCATCCCTATTCTTATTGTCACTGGGGAGGCATCGTATCATATGCCTTATGAGCATTGCACAGCTGCGTATTATAGACAGGCGGGATGTTCGAAGACGAACCATATTGAGTTGGGAACTATTGGTATTCGCGGGAATGGGCACATGCTTTTCATGGAGAAGAACAGTGATGAGATACATGCTGTTGTTGAGAAGTGGATACGTAAAGGTTAGGTTTATAATATCATCACGAGCTTTCGAGACTGACAAGTCACAATGATTGCATCAAGTCTGTGTGAACCTTGTGGTCTGTTCATTGGTTTCAGTTGTGATCTAGCTTTTCCAGATTCACGATATCCAGTCAACACCAACATAAAGTTACGATACCCGAGCCCTGCCCTTATCCTCAGCATCACGCGGATTCTAAAACCCTATCTACGACTGACTTCCAACGCGTCCAAGTCAAAGTCTCTGTTTTCTTCTTCGTTGCGCGAAAATCTTTCCAGCCATGCTTCGCGTCCAGTTCCTCTCCCCTTTCAACCATCTTCTAGGTAAAGATGTCTCACGTAGAGCCATCTTCCGCAGCTGCCAACAGGGCGCACAACAACCACTGCGAGATGGAACGACTGTTCAGTCGAGAATCTCGGTATACCATCTGGCGAAATTTATGGTTCTGGCTCGCTCAAAGCCAGAAGGAGCTCGACATCATCTACCTCGTCCCCATCCCTGACTCCTATCCCCCGGCGTTCAGGGAAAAGAAAATCGACGATGAAGATCTTGAACAGCTGAGGCGTTGTTGTAATGTCTCGAGATACCATGTTAATACTATGCAAATGCGTTCATTGACTCCCGATCACGTATTGGTATGTGGCGCCCCGTCGTTCTTAAGTTGAATCGTCTATCTAACTATACTTTTAGGATCTCCGAGCTGTAAGAACGACGAATCGATGATGTTTAACCGTGGGTAATAACTAATTCTCGATTTAGCAATTTCATTTCGTCACTGATATAGATGCCCCTCGATCTGAGCACTGGCTCAACATTGGCGTCACCCACGAGTACACTCTCGAAAACACGGAGCAGATCCTCATGACTCATGCCCTGGATATCTTGATCACCAAGCTCTCGATGCTTCTCTACCGTCTTCGGAACTTTGCCATGGATCACAAGTCTGTGCATTGTCTCATATATGAGTCAGACTATGATAGACCTACCTACGTCACGACGATCGGAGAGAAAGGTTAGTAAGTTACCAACTGTTTTCTTCTACATTATCTGACACTTTGATAGTTGCTAGCTGGGCTAAGACTCTCGGTGAAATTCTGTGGTGTTTTCAGAAACTTCGATGTAACATTGGATCGGCTGGATCTCAGCCAATTACTCAATGTGAACAGGGCAACATTGCCTTTCTTGACAAGCTATCTATGCTGGAGCAGTAATAGTTCTCCACCAGTTCAGCTTTTCCACAGTCTAATATGTTTTAGCTTTGAGGGTGACGAGTCAAAGTGCGAGAGGCTGGATGACCTCCTCCGCCAAAAGATGGGATTCGAAAAATGTTACGCAGTAAGTAAATAAGGCTCCTCTATTTTGTTCCTCTCGGCTAACTCCTCCCCAGAAAGACTATTTCAGATAGTAAGGCTAGAGCTCATTGCTGCTGGGTCTTATACTAATCATCTAATCTAGCCGTTCTGACACCAACGGACGTTTGGGGCGCATATGTCATACCCTAGGCGACACAGCCCTTCGAGTTGTGGAAGATCTGGACCATTTCGACTCTGGTGGTCAGTTGGTCGAGAAAAGGCCGAAGAGCGACGGCTCACCTATCACTGTAAGTTGTCCGTCTGTGGTACAACAAGCCTTTTGCTGACTGGGTTTCAAGGAGGAAGATCCAAAATTCAAACAGTCCCCGCTCCTCAGGATTGCTGCAGACGCGCTCATGCAAGTCTCAATTACTTTCAAAGATCCCAGAGTGTCTAAGACTCATGGAGAGGTAAAACGTTGAATATCTTTGTTCCATCTTGTTACTAACCTGTATCAGGACGAATACATCATGGTACGGCTGTTCAAGCACGCTGCGCGAGTCGTCAGGATACTCCAAAGCATCGTTGAGGGTCTTTACTACAACTCCCAGAACGCCAACACCATCAAGTGGCTCGAGATGCCGTTTATGATGAGCGGCCCTCTCATCAGTAGACTAACCCTCCGCCGCGAGGATCCAATGACGTAAAGCGCCCCCTATACACATCATGAACAGGATACTAACAGTCTTAGCATTATGCGACATCTGAGAAACATTGGCCTTTCGGTGATGAATGAGCCGTCAGAACGTCAAACGTATAGCTTTCTCGACAGACTCATGCATCACGGCTTCTTCAACTCACATGCTGTCGACATTCGCAATGCTGTCTTGTCAGTTCAGGATGTTACGCATAGTGAAAGACTGGTCGACGAAATCTGTGGGGAGCATGGTATCATTGATAGGAGACTTCAGCCTTATTTGGGGTATATTCGGAAGATGACTGCTGGGGAGTCGCAGGCACCTCTGATGATTGAGTCCGCCAGGGGTAACTAGGTGTTACCATAGTCTAGTAGTTAGCTATAGGCTAGGGAGCTGGGCGCTTGTGGAGATATTGGTGCGTTGGGAATTACTTTTGTGCTGGGATAGGGGCGTTTTGATATGTCTTGGACATTCACGGAGTATACGGCCGATGATTCACTGTGTTGCATAAATCAGATTGGAATTTTAGCCTAGGGCATGTGCTCTTTTGCACTGTTCATTTTTGACGTAGTCCTTATTTGCTTCTCCATTCGCGATGCTTCATTCTCTTATCCACCTCCCTCCCTCCTTAACTTCTCCTCTCAACAACACATGGGGATCCAGTAACTCAACAACAGCAGTCTTTCAATAACTTAAATAATTACAGGCTGATCCTGAGAGACAATCACCATATTCTATCCACGTATTGCCTTTTTTTTAAAGTCTTGCGGCGTCGATATTGCATGCCTCGTTTTTCATGGTAGGAGGAGATCAAGAGGTCCTCGGCTGACCATTACTGATGCCCTCTCCAGTCAAAAACCCCATCCACTCGCTTTCATCTTCGGCGCCACAACCAGGACTTATCGGAGGCAGTTAGAGCCAAGCTCTTTGTTTACCTCGTGTTGGTCACTTGGCCATCAGTCATGACGACAATCGATTGCGACGAATTGGAACATTAAGAGCGTCATTGAACTTCAAGAGTTCTTCTCTAATATTTCGACTACCAACACACCACTCGTCCTATATTAATCATTCTCACGTAACCAAAACAGAAAAGGGTTTGTCATTATGGAAGCTTCCTATCATCTCATGCTAACTTGTGTCAGTTCGCAGTGCTACCAGCCTCCACCAAACATCTGGAACCCAGTCTCCTTCCTCTGCCCGTACCCCTGCTCTTTAATACTAGGGCTACAACGTTGGAGACCATTAATACAAAGGACTATAACAACCGATTGTAACAATTCATTTCACCTTGAGACTCTCCTTCCAAAACTTGATCCACCACGATGGCAGGCAACACACCAGGGCCGCCAGCCCTAGAAGAAGCAAAGCCTACCGTGAGACTCAAAGGCAAGGAACATGAGTATGGTGAGACTCTGGAGTTTGACGCTTTCCAGTCTCGGGGTGGGAATCCGGAAGATCTCATGGACGAAGAACGATGGCTTGACTTTCCAGCACATGTTCATTTCCCCTTGAAAAAGTATAAGATGAAGGAATCCGATAGAGATACTTCTCTATCACCCACTGAAACATTTGGGATGCGAACTATCTGGAACCCAGAGCCAGTCTCTGGTCTTGGAGATGACCGCATTTCGAAAGTAGACACTGGTCGAAAGGTGACTGAGAGACATCTGGCAGTTAAGTTAGCTGCCAGAGCTTGCAATAGTGACAGAACACTCAGCTACGAGACAAAGGAATGGCTGGGTATCACAAGTGGTACGCAGCTCGCAACGGACAAGACGGTCAGCTGCGTGTTTGTCGGGGTATCGGCACTTACCTGCCAAGCTATCTTCATGATGAAGTCGAATACTCAACATTTACCCGACGGGTTTTGCGGCGTCCCAAGGCAGCAACGGATTGAAAGCTTGTTAAATGTGGACACCACAGAGCTTATTGAATTGGTTTTTAGGCCAGAACTTTACATACAAGGCCACGAAATCATATGGACTGAGAACATGCTGATCCCAGGCAATATCTCATACATCAAACGCGCACTCCATGATCACCTAGCTGATGATGAGAAAGCTCAATTTCTGCAGCGCATGAGGCGAGAACATCACCTCCTTATAGCTGGGAGCGCCCCAGCGGGTGTTGCCAAGGCCCTACCGTCCAACGAAGAACCAGGCCGAAAGCCGCTGATTTGTCGTGCTATTCAAGGTGGCAAAGCTTACAACCATCTACATTTCATCCTGAAATGGCCTCCCGTTGCCCTTCTGGAGTTTCCCAAAGCCATGATCGAGGGAACACAACGCTTTCTCGACAAATATCCATCTGACAATGTGCCCTTGAACATTGCACTGGCCGCAACAATTATCTATTTCGATATTGAGGAGACACGCGACTACAAAATGGAGGGCTTTCTGAATTCTTTTCCTGGGAAGCCATCTCCTGTTCGAAAGGTTCCCCTAGCGACTTTTATCATATACTTTCCTCACATGCTAAGTTACGTTGAAACACACCACTTGACGTCCTTCTTTCACCCATTTCGGTTCGCCAATCTTCATACATCTCACAGTAGTCCTCTCGTAGTCACTGCCGGTCGTGATTACCTCAACACAGCCTCAATGCGCTCCTGGTATCACCAGATACGGTCTCGTCATCCACAAATCCTCGCCGAATCGAGGTTCACTCTGATTCCTGCATCTATGCCAGGGTCGACTATGGTATTTCCTGAAGACTGTACTCATGCTCAGAGGCCATCACCTGACCTGTTCACTCTATGTTGTTTGAATGACGTGCGAACTCTGGGAATTCCCAGTTACTCATATGACCCAGAATCCTCTTTTCAGTGTGTAGGAGCACCCAAATGGCTCTTCACAAAAGCGGTTCGGCAATCTGATAGCAATTGCTTTCGAATCAGCGGTCATCCTACAATCGCCTATTGGGAACACTGCCACTCCTCAGAAAATCAAAGCTCTTAGCGGGTCCGGCAAGGACAATTGGCCCTGTCTTCCCAGATGTCGGGTCTGATTATTACAACACGGAGGCATATCTTCTTGCGTGAAGCGGTGGTTCGGCGATGAGACTTATTACACTCAGAACTTCCAGTTTTGCCTCGACAAGCCGGAGCTTGAACGAAAGAACATGGCAACCAGAGCAGACGAACTCATCAGGATTGCGGATCGCTTGGGCATTCCACCCTCCCAAAGATGGACGAGTCACAAGACCATGTTGCTTGAGTGGGATGGTATGGAAGGGCATCTGAAATCGCTTCGCGAAGAGGGAAAGCTAAAACGACTCGCTGCGCCGGAATATTCTACACCTCCAGCCAAGCGAGCAAAGTCTGTCGAACCAACTTTGGACTCAGACATCAAAGAGGAGATTCTTCAAACTATCAAAGGCCTTGCAGCTACATCCTGCGACTGGGACAACCTGCTAAAGGATCTCCAAACTCCAGCCCCAACAATGAAAGCTATTCAAGAGTCATTCTCCCGTGTGTGTTTGTTCATATCCGAGTTGGAGAAGACACTACAGAATGGGAATGATGGCAATGGGGAAGGAGATCTGGACCATGTCATTCGACTGGTGTTTCGAGCTGAGGGACTTTTCGGGTCGGGAGTAGAAGCAATGGACTACGAGTCAAAATGGGGCCAACATCGCGACAGGCTTTCCCAGCTGTTTGGGCAGCCAACTGGGAAGGCTATGGAAGCTATTTTCAGACTTCGGAACACTCCTGACGCGTTTGATATCATTCTGCCCCAGATTCAGGTTTTGGGAGAATCTCCGTTGATCAGAGACCAAGTCGAGGCATTCAAGAAGATCGACGCACTCCTAGGACCACTGCTAATTGTCACCAACGTTGATACAGCGTCAGGAGAAAATGGGACACAGGAATGAACGATGGATCGGCTTCTAGGAGCTCAATATTGACTTTCAGGGGTAGTTCCTTCAATAGTTTGGGATGGGGATGGCAACCGAAAAGGATTGAAGATTGCTGAGGAGAGGTTTGATAAGAGATGATGGACTGGAACATCGAACAGTTACGAGATAAAACGATAGCTCTATGAAGATTCATAACTTAATCAGGTCATCAAACAGAACCTTAACAAAATAGTCGTAATCTATCTTCTGTCTGGAATTACCGTGCTGCTAGATTGTATCAGTCATTGTAATAATCAGCAATACTGTAGAATTCTGGCTCTGCTACAACACAAGATAACAACCTTTATTAGACCTTTGTAATAATCTTTAATTGTTTATTTGTATTATGTATTCTACTCTATATCTTCTCTATTTTAGCCTCATTAGCTCTTCCTCCTTTTTAGATCTATGCTGTATTGCATCTTGTGCAGTCCTGCTGACAAGTGCTTCTCTATCGTGACCCCATCTGACTCTCCTCATCTGAAGGACTATCATGTCCATGATTGTGCAAAACACCTTTGCCTTGAGGTTCTTCCTCGTCGTCGACGTCTGCAAGATACATCCACCAAAAGTACACACCACAGCATAAGCTGCCTCCAAGGATATTTCCAAAGAGAGCTGGAATCATTCCTGTGAAACTGTTAGTAAAGTTCCTCGAGATAATGAAGCTGTTAATCTTACCCTTCCATATGTAAAGTCCAATGGTCAAGCCAGGAGTCCCCATCCAGATACCCAAAGGCATAAAGAACATATTGGCAACAACATGGTCGAAACCCAAAGCCACAAAGGCAAAGATAGGAATCCACATTCCAACCACCTTAGACGTCAAGTCTTTTGCTTGTACGCCGAGGAAACATGCCAGGCAAACAAGCCAGTTGCAGCCAATAGCACGAAGAAAGATCTGGTGGGCCTCTGGGGTTATTTGCTTCTTTGTTGTGAAGGCGATGATTTCTTCTCGGTACGGATCTGAGTCAAAGATGCCTCCGTCTGTGAATGATATGATTAGATGGTGAAGAATAAGTGGTGTCGGACAGGGTTACTTACACCCAACGATGATGGCCATTACAAACAGGCAACCACCTAGATTACCGAAGAAACATAGGAACCAATGGAGTAGCATCCTCCATATCGATAATCTTCCATTAAGGACAGCAACAAAGGTGAACTAAGAATATCATTAGAAAAGGTGCTTCCTAAGTCTTGATACATGAGTCAACCCACCAGATTTGTTGATGTGAAAAGATCAGCTCCCGTCAATATCACAGTGACCAAGCCCAAAGGAAATACGATAGCTCCGATGAGTTTGATAAGGCCTGGTGCATTCTCTTGATACCATGGTGCCGTCAGGGCTGTCAATGAAACAGCACATCCAAAGGCAAGAATGCATCCACCAGAAATACCAGACAGCAACACCTTGTCTGGTCTCGATCTTCCCTTCTTCACACCAGCTCGACAGATAAGTTCCGCCGTCTCGGCAGGCGTATAAGCCAAAGGGCTCGCAAGATCAATAGTCATCTTAGCCATTTCAAAAACACTCAAATATCCATACTCACTTAAAGAACCTTCCATTGCCTCACTGGGGACTCTCCCCGTTCTTATCCTCCCCTGCAGTGAAAAATTCCCATCTTGGTCTCGGCATTCTTCAGACTCTAAACCGCCCGTTCCCACCATGCCGAGCAATGTCGAGAAAACTCCGTACGTAATCCACTGTACTAGCTTCCAGAGCCAAGAGTCTAGACCGGTTCAAGAAGCATCCTTATCTTTGGGATGTTTCCCGATGCGGATTTGGTGGCTTGCGGTGCAAAGTCGGGATACGACACACCTGCAGATGAGGCTCAACGGCATCTCGTTTAGTATTCTTGACTCCTACCAGCCGTAAAGATTCGAAGAGTTCAAAATACGAATGGTACAGAGAAATTGGGCATTTGGGGATGAATTAAGCTTGTTTCCCCATTTCGGTAATGCATCCCGCGCTTTCTCCACCGCCGATCAAGGGAGAGGTAATTTATGCTTAATAGCTCATAGATAAGAAACCCGTGGAGTCGTAACTTGTTTTGTTAGTCTTGGCCCGGTCGAGTGGATAAGCTTGTGATCAGCCGGAGATGTAATTTGAGAACTTGATTCACAGCGGAGCCTCATCGGAGACCTGTACGAATATTACGACGCTAATGCTGGTCCTCTTGGGCAGCTATCGCTTGGCACTAATGAATTCAAGTCGGGAGAACGGGAGTTGTGAGTCGGGCGATATCGGCATTCGAACCGGTTTATGAATTGTTTATCATGACGCTTAAGCTAACAGAGATTTCAGATTGCAGATCTTGAATTGCGACATTTGAATCATCTTTTCCAAGCCCCCTTCCTATTGTGCAGTCATTTCAACATGAAGTCATCACACCAGAGCTACATCCTACGGTGATTATGGGAACTTCTCAACCCTTGTTCTTCCGTCCATCCGCAAATCCGCAATAATCTCATGATAAGCTTATTGATCTTGCGGGGTCCCCGCGGGGTCCTTCTATCCGCATCTTCCTCGATTCTGACCTTGTCTTGTGCGCGGGTGCGGCTTCTGCGGCATCATCAGTTGCGGGTTGCGGCGATTCTTCTCCGCAATAGAGGCAAATTCGTGATGTCTTCGTATTATCATCTCATCAAAACACAAATCCTTGAGCATCTCATGATCCCAGCGATTTCTCATCCGTTCTTCCGGAACTGAATGGGACTGTTGACTCTTGAGTTGAAGTTGGGTCCTGTTCCGGGTCAAAGGCCCCACTGTAAAATGGAATCATTTTGGTCAGGCATGTGAGTCAGGCATTGATTAAGACTTCTATTCCAGTCGATGTGTCTTTTAAGTATATCCCAGAGGCTATAGCTGGTCGTTACTCTCCAACTGATGAGTCCAATGTAAGCGTCACTTCGTTGGATTTCCTGACCCTTGGCTACATGTCGGCCCAGCCTCTGAATCTTAGTTAAATTATCCCTTTCACCGAGATCAACCTTTTTTCACTGGCTCAGAAGATCCAGACATCAGTCTGGCCGCAAAAGGAACGGGCCAAGCGAAGGTGTCTGTAGGGTCTTCGGTCACCTCCCCTGTCGTGACGATATCGATGACTGCAACGGCGGAATATCCTCCGATAGCGGTGAATACATGCCACCTGACGGATATTAGTTTGACTCAAGCTCATGAAACCGCATGTAACTTACCATCCATGAAGTTCCAAGAGAAACGCAAAGGGCAGACCAACTGCGTGTCGCGCACTCGTCAGATACCGACAAGCAAACTCATCAATGAGCCAAACAATGTATCCAAAGCCAAAGAATCCTATCATATTCAGCCCTGTTCAATGGGCAGACGGTCTTCTGTGTTACGTACCAAGTCCGAGAATAGCCATGTTTTGAAATTTCTTCCTGATGATTGGGTCCTTAACTTGCTGAGGAATAATCTTCAGCACACGAGTAGCAATGACATAAATGCCCAGGCCAAACGTAGTGGCGTGCAAAAGGAACTCATCCATGACCATATGAGTGACCATGACAATGGTGAATAATATTGAAAGAACGGTCCCAACGATTCGGGTCTTTTGAGGACTGGCTTTGAAGCTAAGAAGACGGTAGATGAGGGGTGTAGTGAGAAGATGCATTGACAGTTCATCAGCTAGCAATTGTTAGGCCTTCCTCTCATTGAAACAGAGATACACTTACACATTTGAGTATGATACTTCAAGGTCATGTGATATCCAGCTGAACATATCCCCACGCCTATTAGTCCACAGTACGAGGCCAAACGTGGCCCAGTCGGGAATTTAGGCGATGTCAACAAGCCATAGAGTCCATATGCCACTAGTAACAAGGTCAATTGCAGATCCCAGCCCATGGCAACATCACTTACCATATGTCAAACTGCTAAGAGAATTTATAAATTCAGCGATATACCGTGTAATAACATAATCCTAGAACGACACGTTAACTCAATTTCAGTCAAGGGAGACAATTGCGGTGTTTACCTCTTCACAAAAGCTACAATAGTCAGTAAATCTTCTCAATTCCAATTTACCCAAGAACTTACTTTAAATAAGAGGTCTGGGGACCCCAAAACGGTGCTGCCATGGCCAAACAATTCCGTGAATTGCGATGTTTGTTCTCCCAAGCGTCGAGGCATTGAATGGCTTTTGGAGACAATAAATAAGGCGGTGAAGTGTTGCAGAATAGACTCGAAGATGCCTCGGAACGAACGGGATGACGTGTGTATTAAAAAAAAAAGTCTATGGATCTGAAATGCCCGCGGGCTGCGATGTTTCACAATACGGGCTTTGAGTTATTTCCGGTGATAAGCAATACGAGTTTTCTTATTGGATATGAAGGAAAGCCACTTTAGTGTAATTTGCGTGCACTTTGACGTGGCTTGGCATTCACATGGAATATTGAACTCCATCCTCTTGTTCAATGAAAGAGTTTATTGATGTAGCTTGATTAGTAATTGTCGTGATGCTTGATCGTATCGCGATAGTGTCTCATTCCGTGTGGAGCTCATCCTTGCGACTTGCAGCCATTCGCAAGCCGTCTGACTCAGCCCTAAACCATATTACTCTCGAGAGAAAATCATTTATCATGAGCAGCCGCCTCCACACTCAATCTTATCTGATATTTTATCTCACATCTTTGCCCTGTTAATCTCTTAAAGTGCCTAATCAAACATAAATACTGCAAAAATGTCTATCGCGTTGCTCAAAAAGTACCTGCCGATATCTCTGGCACTACTCCTCTTCTACGGCTGCGCCTCACGATTTAGCCACGGCGCAACGTCGACCGCATCCTTCTATCAATATCAAAATGACCGAAGTCCTGATGATGGATCAACTCTGTCCCGCGTTATCCCTGTTTTCGACTTTATCGTTGGAACTGCCATTCTGCAGCAAGGACTGTCACGCAAAGTTGCAACATGCTTTGTAGCGTCAACTATCAGCAGTGTAGCTGTTCAGCGTTACTTGGCTGGTTTGGACTGTCAGGGAGACTTTCTGCAGGGGATTTGGGCAACTTCTGCAGCGATTGCGACTCTGATATGAAATTTGTGCCATATCAGCTCTCTGGGGCTCTTCGTCCATTCGAGATCAAGTTACAACGGTCATGAGAGTTGGAAAAAAGTCTTTATTAACACTAAGAAGGCCTGAGTAGTTTTGAAGTACACATAATACATGAGATTGTAAAACATAGAAACTGAAGCTCTAGATGTAGTTGTCCCAGGCGAATCGTTAAGATTTGCAAAGCGGAATTCACCCTTACCTCTCACCAGCAGGCCAGCATGAACTTGAAGGCATCCCCTACGAGTTGACAGACTGCAACGTGACTAATATTCTCTCTTGGATTTCGGGCCATTCTACTCGAAGGGCGTGATATGGATGGTAGCATCGGCTTAAGCCTGTAGATCTTGTGTTTGACAGGAAGGGCGCAGATCGTAACCGAGCTACCGAGGTCGGCGTTAGCTCATTACCCAGTTTGGAATAGCTTATCTTGTCTTCACTCACTGGACTATGTAAGAGAACCATTTGTCTTTCAACAACTGTCAACTGTGTTAATACTATATTTCACACTCTTGGCGGGTTTTCAAAAGGACATTCTTATCCCTAGAATACTCTAATGTGGTGTAGGCTCATACCGCGTTCCTCCTTTCGGGCGGCGTACGTCAGCCGGCATATCGTACGAACAAGCCAAGCCAGACATCTATCAACGCCATCGAATTATCGGCTTGTTGAGCATACCATTGATTGCAGCCATTCAAGAGAATATCTCGCTGAGACGGCCAATGGCGATGAAGACATACCAAAGCTTGCTGTGAAGCAATACGTCCCCCACGACAACCCCAATCCTCAACCTGGTGATGTAACCATTATTGGTGCTCATGCAAATGGTTTTCCAAAGGTAGCGAAGCTGAATACTTTAAGGCGCAAACTATAGCTGACTTTTCAGGAACTGTATGAGCCGCTATGGGATGAACTGTATGACCGAGCAAGACAACAAGATCTCAGGATACGATCGATATGGATTGCAGATGTATGGAATCAAGGACAATCAGGAGTTATTAACGAGAGAGTGCTCGGCAATGATCGTTAGTACAATCCCTATCGTATACCGTTACCATTACTCACATATCACAGTCAGTTGGTTTGACCACGCAAGAGATCTAATGAACCTCATCAACCAGCATCAACGAGACATCCCTCATCCCATCGTTGGTATTGGTCATAGTATGGGTGGAACTCAGCTGTGAGTAACCATCACAGACACTGGTACACTTGAAGAACCCTCTAACTGAAGAAAGGGCGCAATTAGCACTCTGGCACCCGCGGCTCCTGGACTCGTTAGTACTTATTGACCCGATCATCCAAATACCAAACCCAAGCATTTCTCTAGCCGGTCTTTCTACAAAGAGGCGGGATGTCTGGCCATCAAGAGGCGATGCTACTACAAGATTCAAGAAGAGCAAATTCTTCCAGTCTTGGGATCCTCGTGTTCTTGACCTTTGGATTGAGCATGGACTTCGAGATATCCCAACCGAGCTTCATTCAAAAGAAGAGGGTTCAACTTCAGATCAGCGAGTTACTCTCACGACTTCGAAGCACCAAGAGCTCTTCAGTTTCGTCAGACCCACATACCTAGCAAGAGACTGGGAGTCATTCAACGACCAAGATACAGAACAGAATAAAGACTGCCCTAACTACCCATTCCACCGCCCGGAACCACCAAAGATATTTCGCCACTTACCCGAGCTTCGACCAAGTACGTTATTCGTCTTCGGAAAGCAGTCAGAGTTCTCGTCACCGGAACGACGACGGGAGAAAATGCTGACAACAGGCACCGGAGTTGGGGGCAGTGGAGGCGCAGCTGCTGGTAGAGTTCAAGGGGAGACTCTTGACTGTGGCCATTTGATACCGATGGAGAAGGTTTCTGAGTGCGCAGATGTCATCTCTTCATTCGTCGGGAAAGAGATGAGACGATGGCGTGATCAACAAGAATCTTTCAAGAAGTACCGTGAAAACATGTCGAGACGACAACAAATCACGATCGATGGGAAGTGGGAGGAGAAGGTTAAGCTCGGAGATGAATACTTAAAGAAGTTATAGAGGCCCCTCGTGTCAAACCAACCTTGGTCAGCTGGGCTAGTAATACTATCTAATTCATAGATAAAAAAGACAATAGATTTGGTTTGTGATGACAAAAGGGTTAGAAGGCAAAAATTATATCTTGATGAGACTGGGACTCGAACCCAGGAGGATTGCTCCACCAGGAAATTGGTGTTAAGGTTAACCTTAACCTGGCGCCATAACCAACTCGGCCATCTCACCGGTAATTGGATGAAAAAGAAACAGCCAATTGAAATCTATACGTGCAAGCTGTCTAACTCATTCACGAACTCAGATTGTTCACGCTAACTGAGCATTTGCCACGTCACGTTTAGAAACAGAGTGAAGGGGAATATAATTTTTTCTCTGATGTCCTCTGGGAGAAGTATGACGGGGGCTGTGCAGTCAAGGGGAGGGTTGTCCTATCAACTTATGCCTCATGAATTATCCTTTAGGCACCGACCAATCACGACTATAGTTCAAGTAACTTACTTGCTCCCCTCATAGCCAACCAATATGTTCTCTCAAAGTTGATATTTCGATTTCTATGCTCCCTTTTGATATAAGCACGCTGTATGGGCAGAAATTGCCACGTACTGGTCCCATACGTTGTTAGACTCCACGACTTGCAAATATAAGGGGAAACGCTATCTTCCCAGCAAACACCGCCCGTCCCTTGAATTATGTCTCTTTATTTGTTTCTGGCCTTGGATACTTCGACATCGCTTTGCGAGTGGCTCATTACCATGTATCCTGTAGCATGTGAGAAGCTTGCACAGGTCAGAGTACCAAAACTCTCAACATGAAGGCATCATGACTCTCGTGATCTTAAGGTGAAGTAGTATAAGAGAATGGACTCTCCCACATCCCTGGGGCTCTCATTTTCTTCCCTCTTGTAAAGCAAGGCGAACTAACTCTGTTGCTTCTTCAGTCTTTATTATCATGCTCTTCCAAGTGACATTGTCTCATTGGCTCACTTCTTTATGCTCTGGCAGCCTCGACCGCAGCATGCACATATCGAAGAAACTTTCCAAGGCGACCTATCACAATGATTCGTGACTTGTCCGTTCGGATTTTAATTCGACACGTAGTAACATGTTCACGAACTCAACCGTTTTGCTACTGACAGTCCCCTGTGAGATACCATCAGGGCTCAGGGCATACCTGTATAAACTCAAATCCCCTTCGTCTATAAATTCTTCGCCTTCGTGCCATTCCGCCCCTCGGAAACTTCTCCTTATCATCACACAGACTTTCCAAGCATACTGAAGCAAAGACTCTTTTGACACTTCGCTTTCAATCTCAACTTGCTGCTATCTTTCAGATCGTGCGCGCCGCTTATTCAAGTCTTGGATCATCAACTACTTGACTTCTCTTTTACTTTATCTATTTCTTTGTCATTCTACTCATCGCTCTCACGCTTTCACTACTCTTCATCACCTCACCAGACTTTACGGCTCTGTGGTTTGCATCCTGTCACAATGTCTGACACACCTATTCCCAGCAACAACTCATCTGAGGTTGCAGAGGATGTTGATGTCAGCTCTCTTCTACCTACCAGACTGACATCATCTCCTCGACAAAACACAGGAACTTCTATCCCACCCTCTGTGTTCACGTCAGCATCTTCTGTCTACGAATCAGCCCACACATCTATTACACCATCTGACCAAGGAGACTCTAATGCTTTAGCTGGAGGCAACACCATCTTTGGTATTTCTTTTGGATCTGCTCCTCCCAACACTCCAGCCGATAACAATGATGGCGTCTCTCTTTCCAACAAACCGCCATCCAAGTCTGGTTGGACTGGAGAATACTCTGATCCTGGTACCCCCGCCGCTAACATGTCTAAGCTTGGCTGGACAGGAGAGTACTCGACCTCTGGTGTCGAGCCTGAAAGTTTAATGGCAAGACTCAGCTCTGTGGCCAACAAATCAGACGATGGTTCCCACAACACTCAGAATGGAGCGGAGGGGAGATCTTCTGGAGAGAGCTCCAGGACTAAAGGGGGTGGCAATGCTTTCACTGTCAGGGACATCTTCTCTGAGGATGAAAAGGTAGCCAGACTGGCACGTCAGGCCATCGGTCGTGTCACTCCCTGTTCGGTCATGGAGTCTCTAGACGTCAAGAAAGTCAAGTCTGGTGTCATCACTGTCACCAAGTCGCCAGCCCAGCCTCAATCTGCTGTTCTGTGCAACATTGAGGATGAATCTGTTCCCAAGGCTGAAGAGGCTGTGGTGTTCTCTCCCACAGAGCCAAAATCCACGAAAGACTTCAAATATGTCAAGGGAGAAAAGGCCAGTATCATGGGTCGCATTTCTTGCTACATGCATGCCATCAAGATGGGCCGCAGACCCAAGCCTGGGATACCAGTCAACCAACCCAAACACGCCACTCTCTCACCAGAAAAGTCTTGTCTCAAGCCAGCTACTTCTTTGGCTGGCATTGTTCTTGATGAGATCGAGGAAGACAGGACTCTGCCACCTCTTCCAGCCAAGAAGTCATCAAAAGACACAAGGGTTACTTTCGATCTAGACGAGACAGCCAAGAGTGAGAAGTCTAAGTCCAAGCGAAAGAGAAAGTACAAGTCTAAAACCAACCTCAGTTTCAACATAGCGTCATACTTCTTTAGCAAAATGAGCAATCAGGAGACCGAAGGCACTTCCGATGAGAATGAAGAACTTGATGATCCCAATTCACCATTTGCAGCACAAGACTTGGAAATACAACGCCGTCTTGCAAAAGCGGACTGTTACCGCGATGCAAATGAACGCACTTCTATTATTCGGGGCGCGCTGGACTTTCTCTTGGTTGTCTCTGATAGAGTCGACACTGTTGCTGCTGATCGCATCAGTTGTCTCTTGGACAGGACTGCAGATAGGGGTCTTGGGAGCTATACTGGTGAAGAGAAGGATCACGTGAATCCTCATCAGTATGGGAATAGGGTTGATCAGAGGCTGTACCGTTCTAAGGAGACGGCTATGTCTTATTTGAGAAGACGACAGCATCGCACTGTTATTCGCCTTGGGACTCCTTGGATGAGGGACTGTCAGCAATTCTCTTATTAATGGACATTACTTCTTCTAGGTGATATGGGATGGTTTTTGTTTAGTCTGGCGTTGGAGTTCGATGGATGAATATTTAAAGGAGATGGGATGATTGATGATATATGACAGCGGCGCCTAAGATGATGAAAGGTGGTTGTAATAACATAGATACCCATATCTTTGATAAAATGGCACGTTATACCTTTTTCTCAAACTGCTGTGACAGTAAGATTTCACAGTGATATATCTGCTCTCATCGCCCCTGAACATCGCAGTACAGGACGTTCTAGTCATTTCAGATCATCTCTCCACCTAAAGAAAGATCGGGAGGCCTGGGAGGCTGTAACGAGGGATGGTACAAGGCCAAAGAGACAATGCGTCCTATATCCACCACGTCGCCCATATCTGGGGCATTATGGTAAGTCCAGCCAAGCTTGCAGCGTCGTTACAATACAGTGTACTGATCTTCTTCAGCAAGGAGTCTGAAACGGCCTCGTGAGCCCCTTCCCTAGATGATAACCTTTCCGAGAACTGTATTTCATCAATTTGTTGATGAAATCGTAAATGATCTTCGACCCGATTGAGGCTTCAGTGTGGAGGGAACTGCTCTTTCAGGATTGCAGACGGCCACGGAGGATCACTTGCACTTCGTGTTTGCATGTAAGAGACCTTCCCACCAGCTTGGCAGCATGACGTTTGTGATAACCATTGTGCTAATCGCTCGCAGTCACTGTCCCTTTGTACGAGATGAGGTATCTAGGAGACATTGATGCCCCAAAGCTCTGTTATGTCTCGCGTCAACTTCAAGGAGAGAGGTTTTTCAATAGCGTGTGGACATTGGACCACAATCTGCGAAACGAAGAGCGAGACAAGGGGTCAAAGGGACTCGCAGGGGGAAGAGCCGCTTCACAAAAGCGAAAGGCTTCCTTCAAGAGCGATCAACCTCGAAAGAAGTTTGCTGAAAACCAGTCTAAGGAACAGAACAAGGATGAGAACAAGGCCGAAGATCAAGAGGTGCCTAGTGAGGATTACGATGAAGATTTGTTTTCGTTTGGCTACAGCGACGATGATATGCCAGACAAGCTGGAGCCCAAGAGCTAGGGCAGTGATGATGGAGAAGGAATAGATATCAAGGAAGAGGGCTCTGAGGATGCGTACTAGGTTTCTCAGGAGGGAGATCATTGATAAAGAGGCAACATTTGGGTAAACCGTCATGGAATAATGCTTGGCGATCGAGCATGATGGCGATGACATGGGGGTTCTAAGCAGAAAGTGCATGCCTATTTTGGTGCATATGGGGACATTTCTGGTCTGGATTCTTGAAACATTGTTCATGCCACAAGAATATTTGCTTTAATCATACTAGATCTTGCTACTATCAAAGAGAAACAGACACAGCGAGAGACTATCGCTTCACTCCTTGACTCGTGACTCTTTCATTATGTCTACCGCAGCGTCAGCCTCATCACATTCAATCCAGTGACGTGATGTGACACATTTTGATCTAAAAGGAAAAACGAGAAGGATTTGAAGATAAGTAGATCTTTTGGTTGTTACAATGATTGTTACAGCGTCATGTGGCTCTATGATGTAGTCATGTTTAGTAGACGGGTGCTACGGGACTGCTTGTCTTACTTTGTAAAGATCTCTCATGTCATAAGGATAATTGGACTTATAGTCCTCAAGATCAGATATTTGACTAAACACAGACAGAAATGCTCGATATTGTTAATCAACCTTTTTCTTACTCTTCTCTTCATCTTCATTGAACTCTGTCGTCGGCGTCTACTTCCTCTCCTCCCTATCGTAGTCTACACTCCGAGAATGGTATGCCGACTTGTGGCATACATACCCTCACAGAAAGTTCTCTTGGTTGCTAGCGGTCTCCGGTTGTTGCATCCACATACACATCCGTGTTCCGAGTTATAAGAAGTAGTAGTCTGACTGATTTTCCAAGTTTCATTTGACTTCCGACCACTCACTCCTCACGGATCATACAAGATGTTGTACTTTCTGGACAAATAAGGATGAAGACAGGGTGTAGGTGGTCTGTAGTTACGCTCATGGAGTTCCACCACATCATTTTCTGTTGTTGGAACAAATCACATAGTCTCCAGCCAAGACATGGCCGGCTTTGTATCCATCCCGCAGTTTGACATACAGGCAGGTTGATAACGACATCATCGTCCGCATGTATATTCCGTAGCTGAAAGAGATCCGGATCGACGAGGCAACCGCTTTCTTCCGAGTGGTTCATTGAACGTTGAGGCTTTACCATGACGCTATGCCGGGCACAGTTTTCGGAGGCCGAGCCATCCATCGTCACTTTGGTTGTCATTGCTCAACCAGTCGCCCTATCAAGGTTGGTTTCTGTCGACGGGACTCTGTTGACTTTTGACTTCGGTCCCGAGCTAGTTTTACGCCGCCGATGTGTAACCATGTAGAGATTCTACCTGAGTTGCCTCGTCCCACCAGGGTCTCGCACGAATCTCGTCTAGCCATTGCTTTTAGACAACATTGTCATATCCCTGACACAAGTACGTAAATACAAATCGAGGCGAATATCTATAAAATCTGGGGCATCTCCCGTTCATTCTACCTTTCTGACTACCTCAGCCACAACAGTATTTCAGATCTCAAACTGTAACTTACAAAGATGCGCTTCAACACTATCACTTTATCCATTCTCCTCGCTCAGAGCACATGCCTCGCTGCTCCCGCAGACGGCATTGACTCGTCCCCAGGCTTTTCTCTCGCTCCGAGAAGCAAGCTCGAAACTCGTGACTCCTACGATTGCAACGGCAGTGGTCTTTGCGGTACGATCTCCGTCAAAAACTGCGATGACGCCGTCAACAACCGGCTGATTCGTAACAACGACGTCAACTATGGCGCACCTGGGTAAGTCGATCCTGATCTGACAACAGGAACTATGTAGACCTAACAGCCGCTATCAGGAGCGGGAGACCGCAGACAGGTACATGCCAAGGCGCCTGCGGTATCTTCATTCAGGGGAGATCTACCTGTGCTCGCACGGGTAATCAGATCTGGTATGACTACCAGGACATCAGACGCTCTGGCTGCCGAATCTGCGGCAGTAAGCATTGGGGAGACGGATGCTTGACGACCATCAACCGTGTCAGTGGCTGCAGTAACTGAAGCCTGACGGTTTAAATATCTATTAGGGTCGAATGAGATATCTCACTTGTGGCTGAGAGCTTATATCACCACAGAGAACTTAGAATGGGATATCTCATTCTTGAATACAGACCCCATAGTTGAGATGTCCGGCTTTGAGCCAGTGAATGTAACCCTTGTGCTGTGTCTACTGGTCTATGCCGAAGAACTACTTTTTCCCTCCTATCTAGTCACTGGTAGCCAGCTTTTGTCACCCTCACCGGTGACACATATTGTGAAAGTCGCTAGAGGTATTGATGAGACACATCAGGTAAAGGTACTCCTCTTCTCTTGATCTTATAGAACTATGCAGTAAACATCTACGTCCTCTCCCTCCTCTTAACCATGATCTGCACACCACTCGGCGGGTTATTCGCCTCAGCAATCCAATAATTCGGCGGTCTCTTCCCCTCATACTCATCCGCAAACTTAATATCATAATTCCTCAAAGCATATGCCAAGATCATCTTCATCTCAAAGTCAATAAGGAAGCGTCCCGGGCACGCATGCTTCCCATGGCCAAAGGTCAAGAACTCAGGCGACGTGGTGACAAACGTAACAGGCGGTGCTTTTTCGTCGCGGTTAGCTGCTGTTTCGCGAACCCTCGAGAATCGGAATGGATCGTATTTTAGACCGTCTTCGTAGAGTTCGTTATCGGTTTGTGCAGGGTGGCCCATGAAGGAGATGATTGAACCCTTGGGGACGTGGTGACCATCTTCAGTTTTGAAGTCATCAATCATGACTTTGCGAAACACAGCGCGGCCACCGAAGGAACATAGACGAATTGACTCTCTTGCGACACTATCGGCGCGCGTCATAGCTTGGATACCACCCTTTGTCCAATTCACAGAGTCATCAGTCCCAAGAATACGGTCCATCTCATCGCGCAGAGTAGCAATCGTATTGAACTCCGCATCAGAGCCCAACACGTTCAAGAACAAGTTAACAACTTGAATCTGCGTGTTGTGAATTGATCCAAAGTTCTGAGCGACGACGCGACGAGCTAATGACTCCATGTCGTTTACTTCGTGCTGGCGATGGCGCAGAGCGTAGTTGATCATCATTTGAACTTGGTCTTGCGGTTGCGGTTCGTCGGGGTGGTTGTTTATCCTGTCGAAGCGGTGTTTGAGGAGGGGGATGATCCATTTCTTCATCTTGTTTACTTTTGTCTTGACGATTTGGCCGAAGAGTGTTCCGGTTATGGGCTGTAGGATACGGGGTAGACCGCCTGTGAGACCAGCGTTCATGATGAAGAGATCGTTAGTCTCGAGCGCAAGCTGCAGGTACTCTTTATTCCGACCTAACAAATCAGCAATGTCCCAAAACAATTGACGTGATGGTTGGCTTACAGAGTGGAAGTCCAACGGTGAAGCGACTAGCGGCCTGGGCAACGATCATCTTGACTGTCTTGGTAAGGTCAATCCTCTTCCAGTTCTCCGTATCAGTACCAAACTGCTCATCAAAAACCTCATGAAGTTCATCCTTCATGTTGTTCGCAATAATCTCAATCGCACGATTCAGATCATACTTGACGACAAGGCCTTGCCACGCATCAACGACATATTTGTCGTGCCCAAGGGACCATCGAACTTGGTCGACTTCAGCGAACGCTTGCTCCATGTCGAGAACGTCTTCAGGTTGGTTAAGTACGCCTTTCATTTGACTCTGTGGCAAATACACCTCTATCCTGACGCCGAAGCCTGGGATGACGACGGGTTTGCCTTTCTTGAGATACTGTGCTGGGTTAGTGGTGGTCATTGAGAGGGGAGGGAGAGTGTACTTCATGGTATGCTTCGTAGAAGAGTGCTTGACAGTCTGTAAGGTATGCCCATCGTGTACGAAGACTAAAGCGACGAGCGCCCTTTGGTTCTCTTATAAGCGGGATATCGGGTGGGTAAGGAACACCGATGAGCTTCTCAATCACATAAATCGCAATAACCCCAATGACAACAATTGAGGCAATTCCCAACGGACTCGCCAAACTAGGCAGACGAGCCAACAGGCCCAACTCAGCGCTGGACGACATCTTGAGAGAAATGAAGAACGGTCTAGCTCCCAACATGCAGCGAGGGGCCTTCTGTATTTAATCCATCGTATGCCACTGGTGCAGAGTGACGGCTGTGCATAAGCGCCTAAGCGCGGCACGGAATTCCGTGATGAGGAGTCCGTTCCACGATCAAAGTCTGAAGGAATGCGCTGAAGAGGCGCGGCCATGGATGAAGATCCTTGTAGGATTATAGATAGTGGTTTTACTACGCGGTAGTGCTGACGGCTAACGCATAATGACAAGAACTTGGCGGTTAGGTCAAAGATCCAACAGTCCAGAGAGGGGATTATAAATTCAGACTGCATCATCATAAAACTGACTCAATTATCTAAGTTGAAACAATCTCCTCTAGAAACTATTGGATTGCGTATCATGTCTGCATGGTCATGTCCCGTTCCTTCTTCGAAGGTGGAAGACGCGATCTGGTAGTTTGAAAGGAACTTGTTCGGCATATCGACCCCAAGATCTATCGTAAGCACTTGCTCACGCCTGATTTGAGGGTGCCTGGATGCTTGAGCCAGTGAATGCCGCAAGCAGAACTTCATGTGCCACACCGTTTTGTAAACGAGTACGGATATCGCTGCGTTTTACCCAAAACGTTTCGTTGTCTGTTGGTTGGAGGTTTGTACAAGACATATCACCCCAACAACAAAGTGAGACAACAGTTTGCCTGGTAACGTTAGAAGAGAGCCGGGCAATTAAAAAGATGCAAAAATAACAGAATCAAGTACAATAACATCAAACAAAGCACTTATACACAGACATACCAAACCCATAATCTCAGTTTCCATCTCCCAAGAGCCTCAATCCGCGATCCAGGGTAGATCCGTCTCCACATGCCATAAGGCCAGGGTGTCCCTGAAAACCCACTGAAGTTATTAACCCCTCTGCCCCTCCACGGCCCAATTGCCTCCACCAACACTGAAAATTTCTCCTCGAGCACTACCCATTTCACTCCATGGACATGAATCGCGATACCTGCACCATCTTCAACAAACAAGATTGAGCCCGGTTAGCTCAATCGGTAGAGCGTGAGACTCTTACGAGTACGCGATCTCAAGGTTGCGGGTTCGACCCCCGCATCGGGCTATTCCTATAAAAACTATTTTTTTGCCCATCTTCTTGATGTTTATGCCGTGTAGAGTTTGGAATTAGAAGTGTAAATCTTTTTTTTTTATGGTGAATGGTGCTCGGTTATCTGAACTTGATACCCCTCCGTCGGAAGAGCGGGGCCGATCGGAAAAGGTGGCTCTTATCAGTTGATCATTTCCCGTCTCCATCGTCATCATCTGCAAGACACCGCTCGTTGAAGACACTCGCTCCCTGTGATACGCTTGAACGATAACTGGAGAATTGAAATCATGGCGAACGATAAACCGTATAAACCTGCGCTCATTATAGTAGACTTTCAAGAAGACTTCTGCCCGCCTGTGAGTATCCCTCTGTCGCCTATAAACATGGGGGAATGAGTTGGGCATGGCTTCATGTGAAGCCATGTGGATATTCTGCAGGAATATTTGATGTCAAGACATGAGGATGTTGAAAGCTCAGCATGACTTGCGCGGAGTCTGGACACGCACGTTGTTGGGTGTCATATCTCACGGCATTCAACGATTGCTATGAGACCATCATGTTGGTATAAGTGTACCACGCCACGCCTTCTCATCCATCACCACCTCTATTCGCCTCCCATCTCACTCGAGCCCAGCTAACATCTCCAGTCCGGCTCCCTCGCCGTCCCTTCAGGCCGCACAATCGCCTCCCCAATAAACCACCTAACAACCCTCCCCTTCTCCCTCATCCTCGCAACAAAAGACTTCCACCCATCCTCCCACATATCCTTCGCCTCAAACCACGCCTCCTCAACACCCTACACATCAACCACAACAATCCAGCACCCTGACGACCCTTCCCAGAGCTACACGACAACTTTATGGCCAACGCACTGCGTCCAAGGCACGCCGGGCTGTGAGCTGGTACCGGAGCTAGATGTCTCGCGTGTTCATGCTGTTATTGAAAAGGGCCAGGATGAGCGCGTGGAGATGTATAGTGCGTTTTATGATCCGTTTAGGGTGAGTGATAGTGGACTCGCGGGCATGTTGAGTGAACAGGGTGTTACGGATGTTTTTGTGGTTGGATTGGCAGCTGACTTTTGCGTCAAAGCCACGGCGGAGGATGCGCTGCAGGAGGGATATACCACCTGGATTGTTAATGAAGGGACAAAGCCTGTCATGCCTGATAAGTGGGAGGAGTGCAAGAGAGGCATGGAGGACAAGGGCATCAAGTTCACGTCCATTGATGGAGATGTAGTGGCGAGAGTAAAGGCATATGCATGATTTAACAAAAAAATGATTAAATTTGAATTGCGAAGTGGCACTTTATCATAACTACCATCTTCAATATTGCCATCTTTCGACGGCTGTATATGTATGTATGTATGGATGCTCTCATCTTTCCAGAATGTCCAATGCAAAAACTCCATGCTGTGTGACCATCCACTCCATCCCAGACCATGTGTGTAGTGTATCATACTCATACATGTTCTCGTCTATGTAAACTTTTTATCATCCGCTCGCCTCTACTCCTTCAAATGCAAAGTTATTCGTCTATCGCTTTGACCTCTGAATAGCAGCGGCGCTCATCGATGTTGTTGACGCTGAGCGCTCCTGGGCATTGGTCATGGCCAAGGAGACGGGTGTCATGGGAGGAGCGGGGGTGGTGCTGCGAGAGGGAGCGGCACTTCGGTTGTGCTGCATGTGAGCCCGGACGAGATGACCCGCGGCCAGGGCACTGCAGAGAGAAAGCTCGCCTGCGAGAACGGCTGCGCCGATGATGCGGGCAAGACGGCGGGCGTTGTCTCCAGGGTTGGTGGGGTGAGAGCCTCGGACACCAAGGATGTCAAGCATGGCGCTCTGAGGCTCGAGGATGGTACCACCACCAAGAGTTCCGACCTCGAGCGAGGGCATAGAGACGGAGATCTGAAGAGCTCCATTGAGGCTGTAAATGTTAGCGTGTGTTCGGCTTGATGTCTGGGACAAACTTACTTCTTCATGATGGTGATACAGTTGGCGCTCTCAACAACCTGAGCAGGGTCCTGACCAGTGGCCAGGAAAATAGCAGCGACAATATTGGCAGCGTGGGCGTTGAAACCACCGACTGAGCCAGCCATAGCGGAACCGATCAGGTTCTTAGCAACGTTGAGCTCAACAAGAGAGTCGACATCGCTCTTGAGAACGCTGCGAACAACCTCACCGGGGATGATGGCCTCAGCAACAACACCCTTACCACGTCCGTCGATCCAGTTGAGGGCCGCGGCCTTCTTATCCGTGCAGTAGTTACCAGAGACAGAGATGATCTGCATGTCGTCGAAACCTCCATCGTTGGCCATGACGCTCAGAGCGTGCTCGACACCCTTGGAAATCATGTTCATACCCATAGCGTCACCGGTGGTGGTCTTGAATCGAATGTACAGGTTGGTACCAGCAAGAGCAGTCTTCATGGACTGGAGACGGGCAAAGCGACTAGTGGAGTTGAAGGCCTTCTTCATCATATCCTGACCAGCCTCAGAGTCAAGCCAGAGCTTGGCAGCACCAGCGCGCTCAAGAGTCTCGAAAGCAACACAAGGGCCACGAGTCATACCATCAGCAGTGAGGACAGTGATAGCACCGCCACCAGAGTTGATGGCCTTGCAACCTCGACTGGCACTGGCAACCAAGACACCCTCAGTAGTGGCCATAGGGATGAAGTAGCTCTGTCCATCAATGACGAGAGGACCAGCAACACCGACGGGAAGAGGCATGTATCCAATGACGTTCTCACAGCATGCGCCGAAGACGCGCTCCCAGTTATAGTTCTCGTAAGGTAGCTTGGATCGGTCGAGCGAGTGGGTAACATCGGTGGTGGCCTTGTTACGGGCGATAATGCTTCGTCGGATCTTAACAGCGCGGGTGAAGTCACCGAGGGTCTTCTCAAGTGCGTAACCAGGAATCTTGCCACGCATAGAGAGGGAAATAACTTCCTCGTCGGTCATCTCGCGGACGCGCTTCTCGGACAGGAGCTTCTCGAGTTCTTCATTACTTCGGTTGGGCAGGTTGGCAGGGCGAGCCTTGGTCATGTGAAGACCCTCAGCCTCGTCGTCGGTAATAGCAGGAGTGCTGGGCTGGGTTCGCATAGGAGTGGGAGGAACGTATTCGCCGAGAGGAAGAGTAGCGGAGCCGGTGTCGTTGAACTGCTGCGCACGGGCAAGCTCGTTTCGGTCGATGCTGTGCTCGGGGACATTGGGGTCCTTGATTCCCCAGCGAGCGACGTTGAAGAGGTAGCCGTTAAGAGCGACACTGAGAGCAAGGGCAATGACAATCCACTTGGACAGAACGGGATCCTCAAGAGACTTGAGAATACCACCAACCATGCGGCCGCCGACACCGTAGCCCTGGAAGTGGTGGTGGAAAGCATCGTTGTAGGCAGGGCTGTTGGCAGCAGAACCTAGGGCGTAGTGGATCGAAGGGTACTCGAGCTCGTACTTGATAGGAGTCAAGACAGTGACCAAGGTAGGTCGGTTGTTGGCCTTGGCGGTAGCGAGGATAGCATCCAGACCGTTGGAGGCAACCTTGAAGGGGTCAACGGAGAGAGGAGCGACGACGCCGCCCAGACTGCTGGCCCAAGTTCGGATGGTGGACATAGAGCTGGGGTTGCGGAATGGGATCGAGCAGATGTTGACAATGTTGACGAAGATGAAGCCGAGAATCATCAAGACCTTGAACTTGGGAATGCTGCTGCTCTTGCGGCCGAACAGAGAGGTGTCGCCCTTGACGCGGTTCAAATCATCATCACCCTTGGCGACGTTCTCGGCGACACGGCGGCTGACACCATCATCCTCAAGGGCCATACGCATATCAACATGGCGCTTGATACGGTTGATTTCAAGCTTGATGCTGAGAATGGCAGTGTAGAAAGTGAAGAGGAGGATGAAGTCGAAGAACAGGGTCCAGGCGGCCAGGAAGCAGAACTGCTGAAGACCACCCTGAACACCAGAAGCAGCACCAATGACGAGAATGACGATCTCAATAGCGTAATCGCGGATGATCTCGAAACCCTTCTCCTTGATGGCGGCCTGAACAGCATATTGAATCATGTTCTGCATGGAGCGCTCAGGAGATCGCTTGCCAGACTTGGAGTTCTGAGCCTGGATTCGTCGATGCTCAATGGCGTGGGACATGACGGCACGGGTGAGAACAATGTTCTTCTCGAATCCAATGGTGACAACCAAGAAGGGGAGACCCTCAGACAGAAGAATGACGCTGATGGGAACACCCAGCTTGGTAGTGACCACAAGACCAAAGAGGAAGGCAAAGACAGAGGAGAACAGAGTGCAGACACCGAGCCAGAACTTGGAACCCATCTTGCGCATAGAGAGGAAGAGGGAAACAAAGGTCAGGTGCATAGCGATATAACCAAGAAGCATGATGACAATATCGAGAGTCTCGGCGTTCTTGAGAAGGTCGACGAACTCAGTCCAAGCATTGCTGACCCACTGGACAACGCTGTTGCGGGTGTTGACCTTGGCAGCCTTCATGATCCATGTTTTCTTCTCGCGTCCGTGCTTGGTCTCAATCTCGACGGCATCTTCGTTGGGAATCTCCTGGGCAGCAGCCAGGAACTCGGGGCCCTCAGAGTAGGGAAGAGCGTAGGCGAGGATGCTGTCCTGGGAGTAGGCGGTGAACGGGTTCTCGGTAGAGGGAAGAGATGTAATAGAGAGGTTCTGAGGGATAGGCACGTGGTGAGAGCGAGGAGCAGTGCTGGAGGATTCGGCGGAGAGGCTGTCGGGGAAGACAAGAGTCAGGAGGGCAAGGTGGTCGGCATCCGAGCCAGCATCGGGAACGGCGTCCTGCTCGACGGCCTTCCAGTTCCAAGCAGTCTCAGGTCCTGCGCGTAGGACTCTGCTACCTTCAACGAGGGTAGACCAATCGGCCTTGCCAAGAGTAGCACTTTCAACATCGGTGTTAAAGAGGCTCTCCTGAAGAAGGCCGACGTATGAGGTGCTCGCGAGGACGGCGACAACGACGACGGTATGGATCGGGTGAGAGCACGCGAGTCGGGAGAGGAACTGGGCGATGGGCGTAAGTCGCTTGGAGGCCCATGACGGTGTAGTTTTTTCGGTGACGGGAGCCTCGCCGCGGAAGCGCTTCGGCAGAAGAATCGAAGCCATGATGTTGGATTCGATTCGAAGATAGAAGGGTTATTCGTCGATATCGTTTACCACATTGATTTTGGTCTAAGCGCAGGTGTAAGTCCGGGGAAGAAGAAAAGATCTGGAGAAAAGGCGGGTATTTGAAGTAGCCATTGGCAACACCACAACAAAGAAATGGGTGCAACGACGGAGCAGATGACGAGTATGGGTGAGGCTTAGGCAGATAAAATGTATTACTTACATTCCCTGAGTGACAGTTCTATTACTTCCAACTATTCAAGGCGGATGACCCAGAAACGCGGTGGGAGGTGGAGGGGCAAGGCGTTGAGGCCTAGCTGCGCTGGGGACAGCCACAGAAAAAAATAGCGACGAATCAAAGGAGGCGACGACCACCAACTCGACAAGGCAACAGAGAAAGGAATATTCTCTGATGTGAGAAGGGAAGCGATTACGACGGGAGAGGGGAAATAGAAAAAAGAGAAGGAAGAAAAAAAGAGGTAAAAGGGGGTCAAGAGGGTGTGGAGGGAGATTGAGATTGATGGGATGGTCCAAGAAGCGGGAAATGATGGAGACCGGAAGAAAGTGGAGGGATATTCAAAGTGTCGGTCGGAGGGTCGTAGGATCATAGGCAATCTAGGCGGAGGACGCCTATTCTGTTAGGGGACTCAACGTTTAACAAACGACCTAACGTGTGCATCCAATTAATACCGGTACAGTAAAGCCGAGAACTAATCTTGTTGTGGAGAAGGCCCTTGGTCTCTTTTTTCTCAATGTAAAATGGCGGCGCTGTCACTGAAATTACGGAATAGACTCCAGAAAAAAGAGATCAAAATGTCATCACCAATTCTTGAAATCAGAGTCTGAGTGGCCAATTGGACTACAAGTGAATGCGATAAACCAATCGGACAGCTTGTGTCATCACGGTACATTACCACAAGCTGCAAGATTCCGCGCCGAGCATAAGATTTACGGATGAGTACCTTGTCTGTATGCACCGCTGGGAGAGGGCCGCTGTTAGTGGCTTGCAGACACTGGTGTGGCGTATCGACCGCGTGGGCTACAGGGAAGACCTTGACTCCTTTCAGGGCGATCATAGTGTGAGTAATTGACTTCAAAAAAGGTCAGTTGACTTCTAGAAGAATACAGCTTTCTCAAGATATTGTTCTCAGCACGGGCTTGAGGTGTCTTCCACCAACTGTGCTACCACAACTTCTTCTTTGTCAAACACCGCATGAATGCAAAGAGCCAAACGACTGTAACCATGCCACGATCTGACAGTCCAAAATGGAACCCTCTTTCACTTCCATGATGCTTGTCACCTCTTTTAATCTTATCTCCCCTAGCTTCCCTTTCGTAATCGTAAAAACCGAATACGCAAATAACCACCAACACTGTCGTCACGGACAATTAAATGATGAATAATTACAGCCAATTTCAGTATTGATCTGGTATTACGCGTGGTCTTTTTCAGCTCTCCTTGGATTTCTTGATGATTTGGATCGAGGCGCAGTGACCAAGAATTGAAGGCAATTGAACAACGCGTGATCGTAAACGTAAAACGCGCCGCAGCGGGAAGGGAAGTGGAGGGAACACCCCTGATCATCCACTTTCGAGGCCAACCGAAAAATGTCTGGGCTCCAGCTTTTTTTCCTCTTTGCTGTCAAATCTCCATGTCACCTCGACCCAACAAGACGTAGCATTTGCTGTGGATTGGCAATTGTCTCTCACACAGTCATCTTTCAATCAATTCATGCTACTCACCGTACTCTTTACGAACTCAATGTTTCTCAAGTGAAGCTCTCACGACATCGCCGCAAAATATCGCCGGTCTCATCCGCGCAGAATCCCCCCTTGTACGTAAAAACTCCACATTCTTCATTGTCTTGGCGTTTCGCCCCACTCCTTATCAATCAGTTCCTCCATGCCACCATCACCATTGAGGCTTTCACAAGCAGAATTCTCCGCGCTAGTTGACCTCTGGTGGGGGTTAAAACGTGGCAAAGCTGCGATTTCGGCTTCTAGTTTAGTTTGAGATGCTCTAGAGGTTAGATTGATAAGATTCGATGTCTTTAGCCGAGGTTCTTGAGGCTCTTGAGCGGATATCCGGATGATGTCTTGTGGTGGTGACGTTGAAGAGGGACTGGCTATTGGCTTTGACGTTGAGCCGCATTCGGCTATGATGCGCCATTATTTTCTGGTCTCACAAATGCCGAGAGATGTTGGACTCTTGTTTGGGGGCAGAGGGGAACCATTTGATCTGCTGAACCTGCATATTCTGATCAATCTTACTGCGCAACGACTTTAGCCGTACTTAATTCTGGGAACTCATACGGGCTATTATTACGAGGCTATCACTACGCCGAGAAAGAAACGTGATCTCTGTCATAGCAAACTTGCTTGATGGTGAAGACGTCTTGTGGCCATGACTTTGAGAGTCTGAAGGGCCAAAGCGATGTGCTCATGTCTTCCCACCAAACTCATCTGTAGCCTAGCGAGTGTTGCTCGTCGATCATCGTCTAACATGAAGTCACTGCAACAAATAATCCATCGCTTGCCTCGAACAAGCATGAAACATTTCAGGTTGCAATATCTCATTAACCATCCGACATTGACGCCGGTAACTCACGGCTCAGTGCATCGGATCTGCGCAAACCACGACACAATGATGTACAAACTTCGGCGTTTTTGCTTCGCGGAGAATTGTCAAACTTGTGTACGTTGTTTATGATGCAAGAATCGTCTCTGAAAGAGGAGACCATTGTTGTGGTTAAACCCTGACCCGGCCGTTGAAGGTCCACCCTCCGGAGGGTTGTTTGCGGGGCCGTAGACCCTGAGGTCCGAAAGATGATTGTCATATCATTGAATTGACGGATATTCTCCTGTTATTTTTTTCGGCCAGTATTTATTTGCGTCTTCCGAACAATGAAGAGCGCCAATTGAGCCATGAGTCTAAGACGTCTTGTGTGGTTGAAGCCGGAGGCCAAGCGACGCCGTGACAGAGACTTTCTTGCTGTCATCATGCATCAAAGCTAACTCTTCCCGTTATAACATTTCGAACCTAAAAGGACCTACAAAATAAGCATGTTTTAAAAACGCAACTGCTGAGTGATAGCAGCCATTTCTGGACGTAAAGTCCCATTGCGCTACAGCGGCCTCAAGGAGCAAGAAAACTTCTGACTTTCAGTAAGGGTGTCAAAAATCAACTACTCTAAAGACCCACAAAGTTATACTAAACTTACCTGAATCTTTTTGTCGCTTAGGATATAGAGGTCCCAAGTTTTCTTACTCCCTGAGGGGCAGCTCAACGGCCTACGGAGGCCGAGACCCAAGGGTGCATTGGCCATTGAGTTTTCATGATATGATCTTTGCGTAACTGTTGAGACGTCAACAGAACCATGACAATAAATGTCACAGTCCATCAATTGATGTATGGGATATCTCAAAATATCATAGACAATAGCTCACCGCATATACAGACTGTTGATGACACAATACATCAATTCTTGAAGGGCCGGCGTCTTCCGGAGGTCAATCCTTCATCCTCCGTCACAATCAGCGGTCCGCTTCCGATGGCTGCCCGGTCCACCCGGTATCACGCCAACCAGACATCGTACGATGCTCCCATATTTCATAACACCAGCATTTCATTTGTCCACAACCTGAGGCTGAAAAAAAAAGTCTCAAACAAGATCTAGAAAGAGAGGCGCCAATGTACGTGATAAGTCATCATATATGTGTCTCTTGTAATGGATGGGCCGGGCCGTGAAAGGGTTCGTGCTGAATGACGCCCAGCCCAGTTATAAAAATTTCGCCATTCTCTCGTGATCTCCCTTCTTCCCCAGATAAACTCGATCGATTTTGTTCTTTTCCCTCTCTAAAGAAGCTAGTAAAAGCTAGACCTGTCGAAAGATAAAAAAGCAAAAGGATTCTTACCAATTACATGCGTGTCTTTCTTCGCAAGGATCCTTCCTCGCTTGCAGCGATCACGACAATCCCTGGTCTAGAATAAGCCAAATCGAACGACATTTTGCAACTGCGGAATTGAGGATGGATGACAAACACGAAAATTCGCCCGATGAGAACAACGGGGTTATTAGCCTCAGCAACAGCCCGGAGAGCACTAATGACGCCGATGCGAAGGGTCCTCATGTGTGGCTTGTCGGCGGCGGTATTGCATCTATTGCCGCCGCGGTCTTTCTGATCGAAGATGCGAAGGTCCCGGGTGATCATATCCACATTCTCGAGGCATCGGCGAAAGCTGGTGGATCAATGGCAACGTTTTCGAAGCCATCATGGGACACAGGGTATCGAGTATCTGCGATTCGCAAGATGAGTCTCACTTATCATTGCTTGTATGGGATGTTGGAGAAGGTACCGTCGGACTTTGAGGGCGAGACACTGGCCGCCAAATTACACCGATTCAACCAAGCAAGGAGAAAATTGGGCGCTTCAGGAACGAGATTGGTGAGGCAGGTCATTGATGACCATGGAAATGAGAAGCCTGAAGCGGTTGATGTGAGCACAATGGGTTTGAGTGTCAAGAACCAATGTGACTTGATGAGAGTTGTTCTCGAGACGGAGGAGGAGCTGGAGGGCCTTGAGATCCAGGCTCTGTTCGAACCGGACTTCTTCGAGACGAACTTTTGGGACTTATGGTCATCGCTCAATCGGTTCCATCCCTGGTGTAGTGCTGTTGAGTTCAGGCGGTGCCTGCATAGGATGTTGCACGAGTTTCCCAACATGGGGACACTATCTGGCGTGGAACAGGCTCCTGAGGAGGACTTTGAGGCAATTATTAAGCCATTAATGCAGCATCTGAAGGCGATGAATGTTGAGTTTCGGCACGGTAAGTTCCGGTTTTCGTTCGAAGGGATAACGCTGACCTGTGTAGGCATTCAAGTTAGCGGTCTGGAGATTGAGGACATCGGATCCGACTTCAGAGTGTCTGCGCTGAAAACATACCAAGACAGCAAGCATGTCTTGATAAAAACGGGGCCTGATGACCTTGTCCTTCTCACACTCGGCTCTCTCACATCTGGAATGGGTTACGGCACAAATGACCAACCGCCGCCGACGATGGAGCTTCGCGATTCAGCACCGCACGAACTCGACCCCTCGTGGACCTTCTGGGATAGACTTGCGCTCGACCGCCCAAAGACATTTGGTAACCCAGAAGCATTCTTCGACCGACCTTCAAAGTCAACATGGCTCTCCTTCACCGTCACGCTTCGCGACCCAGCATTCTTTGAGCACTTACGTACCTGGACCGGCACACTAACAGGAGCTGTACCATTAATAACCTTCCGCGACTGTCCCTGGATGCTCTCCCTCACCATCCCTCAACAACCATACGTAAGGGATCAACCGGACGATGTCTTCGTATTCTGGGGCTACGGCCTCTTCCCAGACCAACAAGGCCGCTATGTTAGAAAACCCATGCTCGAATGCACAGGCGCCGAAATCCTCACCGAGCTTCTTCACCTCATGGCCTTTCCCCTGCAACCAACCCTTGAGCGATCCATCACAATTCCCTGCCTGATGCCGTTAATCGGAAGTCCATTCTTGACACGGAAGAAGGGCGATCGACCAAAGGTTATACCTGATGGAAGCAAGAACTTGGGTTTGATGGGACAGTTTGTTGAGATTGAGAGGGAGGTGACGTTTACGATGGAGTATTCGGTTAGGTCGGCGCAGTTGGCTGTTTATGGACTGATGGGGTTGGATAAGAAACCTCCAGGGGTTATGGGTGAGGATCATTCTGTCCTGACGTTGGGGATGGCGTTGAAGACGATGATGACTTGAGGGGACTGTAACTGATTCGGAAAAGGCGTAAGGAAAAGCAACAAAATTGCGGGAGGGCTGAGACATGCTTAGCTTGATCACATGTATAGTAAAACGGGACTCAAAGGTTTTTTGATAGGGAAATGGATGTTTTGACTACTTTAAGTGACCGAAATATGTTAGATGTTTGCTGCGAGTACGGCTTCATTATTCGAAGCTAGGAAAGGCAAATCTTAGGGCCTCGATTCTAAGCAATGAAAAGGTTTAGGTAATTTAGCATAGGTTTAGGGTGCTCTTTATCAGATTCAGGTCCCATTATAATGGATTCTTGCTCGAGGTTGTTTGGCAATCTCTATGAGGCTTTCTGCAACAATAGATAGGTACCTTAGTTATACAGCGTGAATAAGAATGAATGGGTATCAATGCTGTTTGTATATCGAAGGCCTCTAGGCAATAGATCTATTATTGTGTGTTGTCTGTGCTAGTTAGGGGGACATCTCGTGTAGATAATATCCAGCAGCATGGTCAAACCTCGATCCTCCAACATATCCCCCTTTTATATACACTCAAGATATATATTATCACTCTTTTAACATCTATATCCCTATATCAAGCACTCCATATCCGAAAATGCGTCGATACCCTTGCATTCTAGTGGTTTTGAGCCCAGTGCCTCCTCGACACTGCCGCGACCGGGCGAGTTCCCTCTCGGGGTCCCTCCAGGGGGCACGCTTGAGCTCATACCTCAAGTCAATGGTAAGCCTGAGGCTGCCTTGCCCTGGCCCATCCGCACCTTCTTTTAATTCCCCCGACAACGGACTGGGCTAAGGTAGCCTTCTTCTTCCCCTCTTCTTCTTTTTCTCCTCCCCAACCTTCTTCCGCCTTCTCACTTCAACGTTCACATCTTCCTCATCTACAAACAAACACAACACTTCACCAAACTTTCATCCCGTTTTCTCCTCATCTTTCCTTCCATTCTTCACTGTCACTTGACTCCATTTCTCCACTTGTTCCGTCACCGTTGCCGTCATGGCTTTCGCGCACGACGCAACTCTGCAGCTTGTTGCGCGGGTGCAGCTTGAAGAACTCATTGCGTTCAAGGCACAGTACCCAGAGCAAGATGTCTGGCCACCTTACATCCACGACTTGGAGGCTATTCGTCCCCACTTAGAACTTATTACCGTAGGGGGCGTAGTGTTCAACGAAGAGGCTATCAATGCTCGTGTAAACAAAGGCTTTTTTGCCGCCGAGTATGATCTCGAAGAGCTTCGCGCTACATCTCCTTCTGCCACGGCACCTACTCGCCAGGTCTATGGACCCGTTACCGCTGCTGCTGGCACCACGGGTAAGCAATATCAACGCACCCAGATCATCACATCACTGACTGGCTTCCTTAGACGAGTTTCGCGTAGACGGACAGTCGGACAACGTCGAAGAGGATGCCTAGGAGCCCCATTTGACTGACTCCACTACTGCCACTATTGCCTCTTCTTCCGACTCTGCCAGCGACGTTATGACCACCCCTCCTCGTGTTACTCCTGCTGCCAGTTCTGTGGAGATCGCATATCAGAATGCTTTCGCCCGTCTTGATGCCGCTCTTCGAGGTAAAGCACGATCTGCCTGTGTAAACTAATTTCCTTACTAATATTATACCAGCTCGAGATGATAGCCTCTCTGACATCTATTCCGATGACAATGTTGGTGCTCCTCCGAAGATCCTCTCGGAGTTGGAGACTGTCCACTCAAACAATAGCAAGGTCTCAAAGGTCACGGAAACTGCTCTTGCTTTCCTCTCCCAAACGGATGTGGGTCACATAATTGAAGCCCAGGCCCAGAGTTCCAGTCAGTCAATTTCTTCCCGAGAGGCAGAACATGGGACCCCTTCAAAGGACTCGGCTACCCACGATGTCGAAAGTGTCCGCATTGAGGCTGCATCCCCAGCACCAACGACTCACCTCCACCACGATGAGGTTGATGAGGACCTTATTTCTTTTGATGAGGATCCCACTCCTGCCGGCACTATCCCGATTACTATTGCGGATGGTTTCCCTCCTACAAGCACTTTCGCTAAGGAGGTTGAAGAGGTTGAGAGTGGCAATGTCGCGCTCGATGTTAACCCTACCACCGACCACTCTGTCGAGTCTGGGACCGAGCTTCCGGTGAAGACCTCCGAAGACATCCCCTTCTCCACCAAGGGAACTACTTCGGCCCCCGATGATGGGTTAACTGTCGCTGCTGGGGCACAGTGCGCAGCTATATCCATTACCGGTGACGACACAGTTACACCTCCAGCCAGTGTTCACGAGGATGACAATGTTGTCAAGTGCTTCAAATGTGCCAATGACTGTGTTGAAAATGTCATCACATGCGCTTGCAACCATCAGTATTGTGCTGATTGTCTCAATGACATGGTCAAGGCTTCAATCCATGGGCCTACTCCTTTCCCTCCTGTCTGTTGCAAAATTCCAATCCCCGTTGACATCAACTCTTCTTTCTTCGAGAAGAATACTTTGTACGATTTCCTGTGGAAGAAATTTGTGGCGTCTGATGTCGGTGAACAGGGTGGTGTCGGTGAACGGGGTGAGAAGTCGCTTCCTTCTCTTCCCTCTCTTCCCTCGCTTTCGATCGAGGAGAAAACGGAGTACTCCTTCAGTGGATTTGGTGCAGAAGAAGCCTATAATGAGACTAAGTGTCACTTGTGTCACAAGGTTATTGAAAAGGGCTTGTGTGAGTAACATTCTGTTGCATCCCGTACCAGGCTAACAACCCCTCTTCATAGATTGCCCTGACTGTTGCTACCAATGCAACAACAGCAGAGCGGCCTGCAAATGCGACTGGTGGGATGGCCGTCAGCGCCGTGAAAAGGGCGAGGCTATCGTCAAAGCGTCATCTTTTCAGACTGCTCAACCTCAGGTTGCACCCTTTCGAGGACAACGAAAGCAGTTTGGGGGCATTTTCGAACGCAACAATGGAACACGTTGTACCGAGACCCAGAATGGAGCTTGCCAGCACCCATTGATGAAGCAAGTGAAGTTGTCGGGTCGATGCTTTGACTGTCAGCACATGCTGCCTGCGTTCCTGTGGCAATGCACACGCTGCAAGTATTCAGTTTGCAAGCATTGTGGTAACAAGCGGGGAATATTCTCCCATTGATGTTTCTACATTGACGACGGAAAGGCTATGGGATGTGTTGATGAGTTGGTGGAAATGGTAGGGTGTGCCATGGTGCGACGATGATGAGTGATGATGATGTGCTGGTGTTGGAAAGCAGTCATGATGGTGGGAGAAGGTCGCGACGATGGAGGGTGGTCTTGTGTGATCCAGTGTGCTCTGTCTTTGTCAAGAGTAGATATCGTAGGCTGTAAGATAGAAAGAATGTCGATGAGTTTTGTATTTAAGTTGTTTCCTATTTGACTGGGACCTTTTATGCTGATGTTTGGTGTCGAATGTAAGTTATGAAAGGCCTTGCTATACTGAACCTGACGAAGTGTTCTCTTACCTCCGCCTATGTATTTCTGGGATGGACAGTGTATGCACCATATGGAAGTCAGTTTTCTAGAAGCAACAGCCAAGGTGGTCTGATACCTTCTACCAATCCATGTGAAGCACCCTGTATTATCTTTGTGACAAACGAGACCTCTTTCCTTGTTCTTTTTTTTTTTTTTTAAGATTTTAGAGGCCAGATTGAATGAGTTTAAACGACAAATTATCTACAAAAGTCTAGCTTGGCACCTTTGTCTCACGATGTGTTCCCGTTGCATGACAAACTTTGACACGGCCTTGTCATTACATGAGCTTGTGCGGTAAGCGTCGCATCAGATATTGTTTTCTTTGCGGCCTGACTGGTGACAAATATTTTCATTGCGCTCTAACAATGTATCCAGGTTGCTCCGTTTGGTCTGCGGTGGTATTTTGAGAAGCTGAGAATTCCTCGATGCTTCAATCACAACTTGCTCGGCCTTGGTGGGCATCCACCTGGGGTCGTGTACCATGTGTTCTCCTCTAAACGCTTTCTGAGGCTTTTTGGACACGAAAATTACGAAGAGTTGGATTAGGATCTTTGTCTTTTGCATCAATATATGCTGTAGTTCTGCTTCTGCCGCGCAATGCAACATCCTCAACCATCCTAGCGACTACTTAGATGAGCTTAAGTTCAGTCTACCCTTTACCTACCGGATTATTCTTTTATAATTCATCGTTTGGCGTCAAGTATGCACCCTGGGAACACCCTCATATACTAAATCTGCTGAGAAGTTATCTAATTTGTTCATTATGGTTCCCATGCCACACCCTTGAGAGGAAGAAATAAGACTTATGCTGTAGTAATTGGCTAGGTGTTATAGTAAAATGTCTAAGTAATGAGCTAATTGTGTTATTTGCAGTTAGGTATGTGACTAATAGCTTAAAGTGAGGTCAATTGCGCGATGCAAGCATCAGCTATCAGGCCTATTAACTCAAAATAACACTCTCAAAAACACAATTCGGGAGCATACCAACTACACACATAATAGCCCAGGAAAGGTTTTTTTTAGAGAGCTTATAATCACCACACAGAACATAATACAGGAAGACATTTCCTATTATTGTATTCATACAGTACTATTACAAAACTCCAACGGGGGCGACGTCTATAAGCTCCGGGCAGCTCCTTACTACCCTCAGCCCCAGCCTTTCCATCACCCATACCATCTCCAAGTTGCAGACGAATATGCTGCAACACCCAGGACTCCTCCGAGCCTATACGGGACCAAATCTCCCACTCTATTCATTGTAATAATGCTCCAACCAGTCGTTTATCTGAGCAACAGCGCGGTCTCGGCAGCCATGGCAAACACGAACGGAGCAGGCAATACACTCAAAAGTGTAGAGGTGTATTCCCACACGGCACACTCTACAGTTGGCTGGGCCCTCCACTCTCTGCCAGTCGTGGTCGCACAACACAGCGGGGAGCCGACGGTTAGCGTTGGGAGCTGCCGGAGCAGGCTGCGGCGGTGGTGGAGGAGCATCAAGTTGGTGTTGTTGAAGGGCAGGAATGCTCCCCTATTGACACTCGCATCCCCCATATTCTTCACCGCAGATGTAGCAGAACTCATGACCGCAGAGACACACTACGAGATATAAGTCAGTAAATGTGAAAAGGGTTGGCGGACATGTTTGGAGACTTACCCAGATGTGTGCAGCCACCATTCCGCTCGATGAGGTGGCCGCAGCGTGCACATCGCTTCCAGCCTTCGCTCTCCGCGAGAGCCAAGGCCTGGGCCCTCTCAACCTGCTGCTCACAGGCGCCGGTATGCGCCTTGTTCTTGCAATTGGTGCAAGTGATCTCGTTGCAAGCAGGGCACTGCTCCTCGTCCCTGTAGCACGGCTCACCAGAGTCGGAAATGTTCTTGGGTGGAATGAACTTGAGGCATTGACGGTTGCTGCAATAAGTTCGATCCCTTGTCTCGTGCTCAACCAATTTCTCGCGATACCGCTGTACGACATTCTCAGGTAGATGCTGTTCGATGAGTCTGAGGGGGATCTCTTCATCGCAGCAATCTGGGGGGAAGTGCCAAGGGGACGTAAGGGATAGTTCGAACGTTCTGATGAGGCATGGACAGCAATAGTCATGCTCGCATGGCACCTGTTGGACTGTCATGATCGGGAACATTTCCTCGCAGCAGATGCATTCCTTCGTTTCTGTTTGCGCAGACGCTTGTGTCGCAGGGTCTTCCCGGGGCGGCGTTTTGTTGATCCTGCTGCTCTGTCTCTTCGCCATGTTCGTCATCTGATGGGCCATCAGAAAGAGGGTCAAACATGCCTTCAAGATCCTCATCGGTTTCGTCGTCAACGGTCATTTCGTCGTCTGAGATGTTGTCTTGGGTATCTGATTCCCCATTGAGCTGATACTCCTCTGCGTCTTCTCCAAGCTCGAAGTCTGATATCCCGTCAGAAAGGTCATCAAGCATATCTTGAAGATCCGTGTCATGTGCTCCATCAAGGTTCATTTCGTCGTCTGGATCGTCTGATTCCTCGGAGTCTTCCCCAGGTTGGAAGACTGACTCTCCGTCAGAGGGATCATCAAGCATGTCACGAGCATACTCGTCACCTTCATCGTCAAGGTTCTTATCGTCACCAAGGTTCACTTCGTCGTTTGAACTGTCTTCTTGTCCATCTGGTTCCTCACTAAAGGGGCGCTCAGGTGTCCCCGCGTAATGACGGTTTCGCTGGTTACTAGCTTCAGATAAGAGCCTCTCTACGGTGAGAGCCATACCGTTCTCAATCGAGGCTTCCCGGTGGTAGTCCTGTCGCGCGTCCATGACGAAAGTTGATGGGAAGTTACAAGCAGAAATAGCGGAGGATGAAGGAGGAAAACGAATATTACCGAACAGAGTTTTATTAAGTTTTAGGGGTAGAATAAAAAGGCAAACAGTTATTTCTTGGTGATCTATGCAGCTTCCAGGCAGCCGGCTCGCAGTGTTGAGCGTGAAACGCTGTCCATACTTCTTGTACCAAAGCTTATGACAGAGACACACCACTTAAACACAATTCAAGAACTATACTTAATGATCATACTTTTGCAAGGTATATCAACGAAAACCTCTCTCAGTTAACGTACTTATGACGTTTTTTTATCCAAAGCCATCGTCAGACGCATCTCGAGACCTCTTTGAGCTTCTTTTGTGGGCTCTGAAGGCTTCACTCAGCACAGACACTGGAGCCTCAATGGACGCCGAGACGGTTGCAGCCAAACAAGAGTATGAGTATCTACTGCCATCTGGTTTACTTCTATGCTTGTTTACTTTCTTCTTTCGGTCGTCTCCTCTGACAGCGTTGGGGACTTGGCTGCGATGAGGAGCAGCCCTCAGGGATAGCATAAAGCTGAGGACTTTAGTCCAAAGGGACATAAAGCTTAGGTAAGTTGAGCATGATTTAGGATCACTTGAACTGACTCTTTGACTTGCCTACTTGGCCCTTTGGCGCAGCAGGTCTCAGTTCTCCCAACCCCTCGACGAAGCCCCAACGACAAACACCCCTTCCACCTTCAATCACTCAATAAGGAGTCCTAGACCTCGGCGCAAGAACACCAACACATTTCCAAACATCGAAAGGCTTAGCCCTAGGATCTGGGTTGAACGCAGGATTGCCAACAATGCGATCGCTGCTGAGGTATTGGACAAATCCGCATGAACTAGCAAGAATACACCTCACATTCTCGACCGTCACCCACATCACATTGGGCTTGATATCAACCTCGACCAGATCCTCCTCCCCATAGCGGTAGAACACCTTTCGATCCCTCTTCTCCTCGTCGACCTCCTCTTCGGCATCTTCCTTCGTCTTGCATGTGTGGCACGGGTCGTATTCCTCATCGATGAGCCAAAGTCGCAGCCTCAACATCCGCACGACGCAGAGGTGCAGCAGGAGCAGGAAGTTGCCTCTTGGGTTATTCCTGGATCTCTGCTCCATCAATGTCGTGGGACGCGGGTCGTTTCGCGTGATACCATTGGACCAGGATCTATCGTACACGAAGCCGATGTTTCCCATGATGGGAAAGCCGTTGCTTGTCGCGGAGATGGCGTTCTCCCGAAAGAGCTTAATGGCGTTGTTCTCTTGTTCTCTGACCGTGGCTAGGCGTGTACATTCAGACATCCATCGTTCATCTTGGATCATGAAGAGATCTCTCGCCGGATGAGTCGCAACAATGTTGTTGAACATGCCGTCTATGTTGACTACCGATACGAAGTCTCTGTACCATTGGCTTATACTTTCCCGGCCGCCGTTCTTCATCAACTTGTTCTCCTTCTGCCACGCCCTCTCTATCGTGTAAGGCTCGTGAATCTTTTCGGGTGCGGTTTGCAGGTCCTCCAAGACGATCATCTTCAGTTCTTGCCATTGCTTCTGTCGAAACCGTCGGCTAATGACCCATCTAGACTCAACACAAGCTTTCCACATCCCGTAGTCCCAATGAACCACAGATTTCAGCTCCTCAGAGCAATTTGACATGGCTTCGAGCGCGTTTGCCATCTTCTGACTCTCCAGCTCCTCCATGACTCGATATCCAAAGATTTGCGGACTCTTGTGACCAACGTCACTCATCTCGTGTGACCTCGGATCCTCGGCCTCCCAAAAGTTCACTCGAAAGCTATGTACCGCATTGTAGTTCTTCGACGGCCGCGGACGCAGTGCTGCCTCCCAGATTAAGAGTCTGACATCTTGGTGGAGGTATGGAAACATGAGGAACTGGCGATCCGGGGCTTGTTTCTGAGCCGGCACGCTGGCTGGTTCAACTGGCAAAGCCAGTGAGCGCATATTTTCCATGGGCAAAGTCGGCGGGGGTGGTGAGGACGAGAGAAAGTTGGTTCGGCCATGGTGAGGGGAATAATATGTAGATGGTGATGTGTTCTTTATTCAGGGCTGGGAGTGTATTTGGCGCACCAAAGTCAAAGTCTGACTTTATTTATCGTGGTGATGAATCGGATTGGTCGTTCGTGGAAAGTTTGATAGAGGTGAGGCTGTGGCGATGATGGATGTTGAGGGGTTTGGCGAAGCCTCGTTTTGTCTAACCTAGATTCGAAGGGGACTGATAATAAACGGTCGCTCAATAAAAGATCATGAATTTCTTTCGATTTACCTCCTAAGTAGATTTCTTCTAAAAATCGGAACTCACGTCGTGCAGCGAACGGTAAACCGTAATTCCCTCGTGTCTCCAAGCAACAAAAGGCTTCAGACCGTTGAATCCAAGGGACGAAAGTAACGACATACCTGCCAAATCAGCAACCTGTCCTAAACTCATCCAAGAATTTACTCGTCAAGGGTTGTTGTCTCGAGTTTTCAAACTTGCCCTCCCCTTGGTATGCTGTCCGGGATTCGGCCGAGAGGATGATGTGAGGAGAAGAGAGAAGGATGTAATGCATGCCAGGAAATTCGACCAAGCCATTTCGAGATACAGAAACTCAGGGAGAAGTGACAAGGTGGAGGCAGACATCCAGGCAGCGAGGCTTTGTCATTCCGAGTTTATACGGAAACGACAATGATGCAAATAAACCAACAAAAGAGATTTCAAAAGTATGGAATTATCTCATCCGATATTACAACTATCTCTTTCAACAACAATGATATCTCTCGGTTGAATATTTACCCACGCGAAGCATAGTCTATGATCTGAGTTACCCATTTAGAATAACTTCGTCCCCAACAGATTCCAAGCTCGGCAGGGCTGCAGCAATCACAGATCAAGCACGATAAACTTCGTCTGATCTGTTGATCAACTGCATGAAATAACAAGGGATGCTCCTGTGACTTGGCCATGGCTTTTCAAGTTTGTCTTCGTAGTCAGAACATTCTCGTCAGGCTCTGTCCCGGAACCCCTTTTCCGGAGACCTTGATTCAGCCTTTTCTTCTCACCTCGCAAGGCCGTCCCTAATCGGGTAGCTGCTGTTCCTGCATTTGAAAAGGAGGTACCAAATAGCTGATTCGGTGGTAACTGAAATCAAGGCCTGCTTGACCCGTATTGCCGAGTGAGCAGTCAGTAATGGAACTTGGGCACGCTATTGGAGGGATGATCTTGCAGTTGAGGCTGCAAGATGCCTCGCTTAGGTTCTACCAGTTTCCAAGAATGATCCTTGTGTCACAGCTGTTGGTCGTGATCAAAACTCTATCTTGGAAACAGCTGGTTCAGTTGACACGGCTTTTCTACCAAGTTCCCTGGCGTAACCGTTTTATCCTTGGCGTTAGATCGAAACAGGACTAGGAGGCTCTTTTCTGCATGTTTCACCGGTAATAACGTATCAAAGTGACAGATCAACTATACCTATCATGTATTTTCCTCCGATGCCATTCGTGTCAAACCGTCGTCAAGTCGGAAGACCCGACGTTGAGGCTAAACTTTATCCGCTCAGACCATGTCTCGACTGGCAGGGATCAAGATGTGAGTCCCGCGGGATAAAGGCCGAATAAGCGGAACCCCCTAAACGGGCATATCCGAGTGAAAATCTCTGAGTCGATCACCACGATTCGTTGTAACCGAGGGGCCACAATCCTTGGTTATAGAAGAGAAAACGTCACTATTCTATGACCCATAAGGTCATCTGGATATCCGAGCTGAAAACAAGGGTTTGTGATATTTGGATCTGCAATACGTGGGGAATTCGTAAACCTGTGGTCTAGACTCGACCCCCCCTGTCACAGGCTGTGTTCTCCGATAAAGCATTGATTGGCTCTCGTTGATGCATCAAGACCCTTACAGCGAAATCTAAAATTCCCCCCTTCTCTTCATCGCGAATTTCTTCAGTTGAGACAAAGACAAAGCCACCATCGGCTAATTCGCCAAGAGCCCGATGCGATAAATGACTGCCGATGTAGGAGGACAGAATAGGAAATTCGAGTACCCATACCTTCCCTGGAAGCTTCAGGCTGTCAATGGGGTTGACAGGTCCCTAAAAAGATTGGGCTTACTGCGCCGCAATGATCGCTACAAGACTCCCTGTCCCGTCGCCTCCTCCTCTCTCCAATGCCGTCTTTCCAGAGGTAGCCCACCCACTTTTTGTTCACCCGAAGGGACACGGACACAGAGAAACATCCCACTTTCAACGTCACCTCGACGACTTCATCTCGATCATCTCCGCCTCTTGATAGATCTCTCCTCGCAGCGGAACGATATATTCATCCATGTCTGTGATCTTGACACTCACAAGTTTCGTTGCGAGGTAACGAACGATGCGGCGACGCATTCTCATCGTTATCTCGAAGCTAATCTGAGCCTGACTCCATTCTCTATCCATTGATCTTCATTCGCGCCAGTCGAACATGGCCGCCAATTGGCATTCCCTTCTCGCGAGAGCGTTTGAGCTACCAGTGGTAAGTTAGGTTTTTCGTCAACTCTAACTCTATTTCCACTTCAAGTGGCTGACCAGCGTCTACTCCAGGAGGGCGATGACTCTCGGGTTGGTTCCACGCGAGATGGTTCCAGTGGCGGTACTCTGAGCTCCAACAATGCTTCAAAATCGTCATCACTGCAATCTCTTGGTGGAACATTTATACCCGTCATCATCTACTGTGTGGTTTGCATCTTGTTCTTTTCAGTTTTTCGCGTGAAATGCCACCGAGTCTACTCTCCTCGAGCGATACCCAGCTTGCGTTCCCCTCAGTAAGCAGCAAATCTCTCAGCTCTCGATCACTGCTGACAGCCTTGTAGCACGCCCATACCGCCACTTCCCAATGGCTGGTTCAACTGGATCAAGCCATTCTTCAAAACACCGGATACTTTCGTGCTTAATCATGGCTCTCTCGATGGATTTTTCTTTTTGCGATACCTCAAGGTTCTGCGAAACACGTTCCTTGTGGGCATGCTGATTGCTTGGCCAATTCTCTTTCCTGTCCACCTTACTGGAGGCAAGAAACTCACCCAATTGGACATGTTGACAATTGGTATGATTGAGAACAAAAAGCGCATGTTTGCCCATGTCGCTGTTGCCTACTTGTTCTTTGGTAAGTGCTTAAACAACAGCGCTCAATGGCACCGCTAATTGATCAGGCTTTATCCTCTTCACCGTTGTTCGAGAGTGCTTCTACTATGTCGGCATTCGTCAAGCTTACCTCTCGTCTCCTCATTATGCCAAGCGGCTATCATCCAGGACAGTACTCATCACCTCCATCCCTGAGCGATACCTCGACGAAGCTCGGTTGCGGAAACTCTATGGCGACTCAGTAAAACGAGTCTGGATCCCACGAACTGCCAAGGCTCTTGTCAAATTGGTGGAGGAAAGAGAACAAACGGCCAGGCGCCTGGAAAAGGCAGAGATTGCACTAATCAAGAAGGCAAACATGGCTCGAAAGAAGCAACTCGGCAAGAATCCACCATCAACTGCATCCTCCGCCGAACCTTGCGCTGAACCATCTTCTGGAGATTCGAGTTCTTCATGGAGAACTGAACCCAGCAGCGAGGAGCCCCGTACGAGCTCCCCGCGACGTGTCGAGACATCGGAAACTCACGTACAAGAGAACGAGCAGGGAAGAATCCAGGAGCACAAGTCTACACCTGAGGTATCCGAAAGAACTAAGATCAGCCACAACGCCCACGATATACTCGAAAAGTCCGCCGAAGACCCCGAATACGTCCACCCCTACGGGCTCAACCCAGATCTCCCCGATGTACGAGGATCAGTCGCCGCTCAATGGCTTTCCGTGACAGCCAGGCCCCACCACCGTCCACTGCACAACTTCTTTCGACGAGTCGACACTATTCGATGGTGTCGCATGAAGCTGAAGGAATTGAACCTCGAGATCTTCAAGCTTCGACGTCAGGTTCGCCGTGGTGATGGACAGACACTCCCTGCTGCATTCATCGAGTTCGATACGCAGGAAGCTGCACAAGCTGCACACCAAGTCGTCGCTCATCATCGGCCTCTTCAGCTCGCTCCTCGTCTTTTGGGCGTTCGACCAAATGAGGTGGTTTGGAGTGCTCTTCGCATGCGCTGGTGGGAGCGCATCATTCGGCGTTTGCTCATCATGGCCCTCATTGCCGTTGCAATCATCTTTTGGTCTATCCCGTCTGCCATGATCGGTATTGTGTCCAACATCAAATTTCTGAGTGGCATCGTGTTCCTTAAATGGATCAAGCTATTGCCCAGTCCTATCCTCGGCTTCCTTCAAGGTTTCATCCCTGCCATCGCTCTGTCATTCTGGATGTCGCTTGTCCCCGCAATGCTGAGATGTAAGTCTACTATTGCCGCTCCCTTGTTACCATCTACTAACTCTCCTAGTTTGTGGTGTCCAAGCAGGGATTCCCTCTTTAGTACTGGTCGAATTGTTCACCCAAAAGGTCTACTTTGCTTTCCAAGTAGTGCAAGTCTTTTTGATCACGACATTGACATCGGCCGCTTCCGCTACGACCATGCAGATTATCCAGCAACCAATGTCGACGCCCAGTCTGCTCGCGACAAACCTCCCCAAGGCGTCAAACTTCTACCTGTCATATATCCTTGTCCAGTGTCTGGCCATTGGAGCTACCGGTCTCCTACACATCTTCGAGCTGATCCGACATCACGCATTCGGTAGAGTTGTGCAGAATCCCAGAACTCGCTTCAATGTTTGGTACAACCTTCGCCCTCCTCGCTGGGGTGGCATCTTTCCCATCTACACAAACATGGCGTGCATTGGTAAGTCGTGCAGCAAATCATCCCCTTCCATGCTAACATGCCTAGCCTTCTCTTACACAGTTATCGCTCCACTGATCCTCCTCTTCGCATGCGCCGGAATGGCCTTTACGCGCCTCATCTACCGATACAACATTCTTTACGTCTTCGACTCGGAAATGGATAGCATGGGCTTGTTTTATCCCACCGCCCTGATGCAGCTCATCACAGGACTTTACTTGGCCGAAATCTGCATGATTGGTCTCTTTGCCATCAATTTTGCCTTCCCGCCTATGGTGTTGATGCTCATCTTCCTGATATTCACTGTCATCGTACACATGTCCTTGAGAGACTCGATATCGCCTCTGCTGCAGAATCTGCCACAAACATTGGCATTGGAGGAAGAACTACAGGAGCAGGAGAGAGCTGAAGCGGAGGCAAAGCTTCAAGCAGCCGCGGAGTCAGGAGAGGCCAATGGCGGGACTGCTGCCAGTTACTTCGATACGGAACAGAACTTTGGCGAAGAAGAATTCGAGGACGTGCCGACAGATGACGAAGACGATCAACTACACGAGGGACCACAGAGCTCGAGGGCCGTTGAGGGCGCAGGTGGTCTGAGATTGATGGCCACTGAGTGGATAAAGTCAAGCACTAAAGAGCAATTGAAGAAAGAGGTGCAAGAGTCAGGAGTTAAGAAGTTCTTGGACAGATGGATTCTCCCCGGCGATAGGTCGAACCCGGATCAACCACCGTCCTTCATCCAGCGATTCTTCCACCCCGAGATCTACGAAGACTTTATCGCCTTGCGAAAACTAATTCCCTTCGAAGAACTCGCCGACGCAGATTACTCTGGAGACGAGAAGCTATCTAATTACTGGCCTCCTGAGCTCTGGATGCAAAAACCCGTCTTGTGGATCCCTCGCGACGAAGGCCGCGTCAGTCGCCAAGAAGTTGCACACACGAGAAAGATCACGCCGATCACAGATGTCGGAGCTTCACTGGACGAGAAGGGATTGGTTGTCGTTGATGTTGAGGCTGCGCCGTTTCCTAGGATGAGACTGGTGCATTGAGCGAGTATGATATACGATAGATCTTGTCATGATACCCTCTTTTGCATATAAGCGTTGGATAATATTGCACTCTAATACATTTACAATACTGACGATTTTGTTCCTGGTGTGCTGGTGACTTCGCCGTAGTATGCCCTGTCGTTGGGTTCGCGACCGAGAAAGTTGCTGAGGCTTTTGAGCTCAGGTTGACTTCCTCCTGGTTGAAGAACAAGCTCGCGATATCGTAGACCAGTAGTCTTATCCATTGGATCAGCTTTGAAGTGGCTAACCCATACGTCGGTCGCATACACCTTTGATCTGCGACTCGTTAGCAACATCCCACGACTCTCGCCGTGATGACTTACAAGGCATAAGTAAAATACGCAGCATCGTACGCCCTAAACGGATGCGCAAACGACGCCTGTCCGATACTATCCACCCTTCCCAACCCCATGATCTCCGTCTTACTCTCATTCCACAACCTTGTCGTATCAACAGCCCCTCCCTCCCCAGCATTATGAATCGTAAGATCAAACAGCGCCAAAAACACCTGATACAGCATCGCATGCGCACCATTAACATGTTTCGTCCTTGCAATGTCCTGCGCTAACTTCTCCGGTAGCACCTCACCCGGCCTTTCACCCTCGTTCTTAGCGTTCCAGAAGGTTAGGTACTCGGAGGATAAGTACGAGTAGTGTTTGCCCAGGCGTTGGAGCACGGAGGGAACCCAGATCCAGTTCTCGAGAAGAATGCTGGGGATCTCGACGAAATCGCGCGCGCAGCCATGTTGGTGGTTGGTGTGTGTCACGAGTTTGTGGATTGCGTGGCCGAGTTCGTGAAACATTGTCTTTAGCTCGGAGTGTAAGAGGAGAGTTGGCTGGGAGGGCGTGTGGAGGAGGGATGTTATTAGTGATGAAGAGGGATAATGGCGTGTGTTCTCCGATGTTACAAAACCCTGAAACCGTCAGTAAATAATTCCGTTAGCTGTGCTTGGGGGACCTACAGGTTGGATGAGAGAGCTATGCGCACCAGCGTACTTCCCCTCTCGTGCATAAAGATCGAGGTATAGATACCCAAGAAACTCACCACCTTGGTCCTCAGCATTCCAAGCTTCGTAGACAGTGACATCCTTCTGCCAAACAGGCGCATCGGTAGGTATAAATACCATCCCGAAGATCTCCTCAAAGATCTTCAACATGCCCTCCAAACTATGGTTAACCTCAAAATATTCCGAGATGAGAAGTGAATCAACAGAATATCTCTCCTTCTCCAGAATCCTCGCATAGAACGCCCAGTCCCATGCATTCAACCTCTTCATATCCTCTCCATCCTCATCCGTGCCGTTATCTCGAATGTAAGCCTTTTTACTGTCAAACAACGTCATCATTTCTTCATCTGCGAGAGGTTTTAACTCTGTTCTTAGTTTGTTCAGCATTTCCATGACGCTCTCAACACTCTTTGCCATTTTATCTTGCATTTTGAGCTCGGCATGGGTTTTGAAGCCTAGCATTCGCGCTGTGCTGTTGCGTAGCTCAACCGCGCGCTCAAGGCGGATTACGTTCTCGGGAAAACGGCTTTCTTTTGCGATGTTGTATGCTTTGCGTGTGCGAGCACTGGTGGCGTGTTTCATGATTGAGATCATGTGGCCCTTTTTGAAGGTTGCTTTGAGGTGCCCGTCGTCATTGGTCTTCATTGCGTCGAGAATAGAGGTTGGTACACCGTTGAGTTGTTCCCGTGTAAAGAATATACCCTCGTCGGATTCACTAATCGTCTTGCGCGCTGCAACGAGAACTTCATTTCGTTCCTGTACAGCAGCCTTGTACTGTTCCCTCACATCGTCATCCTCAATGCCTGCCCCTGTGTTCTGATACGCTCTATGCGTCTTGAACAAAGTATACGCATCTTCCTCTTCCAACTTCTCCCCCCCATTCTGATGCTTTTCATAAACAGCTTTAACAAGAGCAGCGATATCTCTCCTCATGAGGGCTTCAGAATTGGCTTTAAGAAGCATTTCCTCTGCTGTACGGGACGCATCGCGGAGATCTTTATCCTCTGATACAGAGCTGAAGAGACGAATGATGAGGGTTTGTTTAGATACCGCGTGATCATCGTTCAGCATGGGAGTGAGTAGGTTGGAAAATGTTGCTGTTGATGGCGTGAGGGTTGATGAGAGGGCGTCTTCGAGGGCGGCGGTTGATGAAATGAGGGAGGATGTCTGGGAGAGGATGGCGGAGGGCGTTGTTGTGAATGAGGGGGGCAATTGGGGTGGTTTTCGAGACATTTTGTGAATGTGACGAAGTGAGATTTTTGAGAACAGAAGAGGGAGTCGTTGCGGGCGGGCGAGAAGGGGGAAGAGTCTCATGAGTGATGTTGGAGATGTTGAGTTTTGGAAGCGCCAAACTGCGGGGCTGGTGTTTTGCTGGAGATCCATCAAGAAACAGCCAAAGAAGCACAACAGCTCAACATTGCTTTGTATACAAATAGTGGTCTTCGATAATGTCACCTTTCAATTTTCAGGCTTTTATTTGATTCCCTATCAGTTCAGTTTGCATCGCACGCTTAGGCCTCAAACTCCTGGTAAGAGAGGCATTCTGCATTTGTCCCAGCTTACACGGCAAACTTACGAAGCATGATTAACAGCAATCATAAACCTACAGCGCAAACATGGACATCGTGGATGTCTACACGAAGACTTTGTGACTTCTTTTATGGTGCACAATTGAAATCTAATCCAAACCAAACATTACATTCCCTACAGTGGCAGTATTATCTCGATCGTTTTGCGCCAATGTGTTTGGGTCACTATTTACCCTGTATCTGTACCCCCATCCTAGGTTCTGTGTAATAACATGACGCTTCATTCTATAGCTTGTATATGAGGTTACTGTTGGAATGGTGTTTCATCAGAGCGAGATACTCAGTTGCATTATGTGGCCAAGTTAATTTAATATTGTGTTCCATTCATGTCAAGAGTATATAACTTCACCGTCGCCTAGCCTGTCCTACAACCGCCAACACCATTGCTCATTTTACAACTATACAACCAACCCAAACACTTCCAAAACTTTACTGCATAACCAAGACGTTCCTGAACCGAGGCTTTCCAGCCTGGAGACTCTCAACTGCATCCTGCACCTTATCTAAAGGATACTTCTCAATCATGCACTTCACCCCATGAATCATGGAGAAGCGAAGAGCCTCCTCGCTATCGAGAGCATGACCACTAGGCCAGCCTACAACACTTGCACCCTTCAATACCAGTGACATTGTATCAATCTCTGCTGGGCCAACAGGCGCAAGACTAAGTAGCTTGCCTTCGGCAGCGAGACCATTGACGAGTGGTGCCACAGCCTTGGGGTTAGGTGCTGTTTGGACAATTATGGCTGCACCACCGAGCTTGGTAAGTTCTTCAGCTGGGTCGCTCTTCTTGGTGTTGATATAGTGATGAGCGCCGAGTTGTTTGGCAAAGTCGGCCTTATCGTCGCCTGACGAAAGAACAGCGACTTCATAGCCCATCTTGTTGGCGTATTGAACAGCCAAATGGCCAAGGCCACCAAGACCTTGAACCGCAACGAGATTTCCCTGCTCAACATGCAACTTGCGGATACCATTGAATACAGTAACACCAGCGCAAAGGAGAGGAGCAGCCTCAGCAGCATCCATCTCCTTTGGAACACGAACAACAGCCTCCGCTCTCAAAAGCACATACTCCGCAAACCCACCATCACGGCTCACACCATTAATAGCCTTGTTATCGCACATCTGGAACTGAGCGCGCTGACACTGTCGACAAGTTCGATCATGACCACCGTGCCAAGGTCCACCGACACGGTCGCCGTTCTTAAAGTTCTCAACGCCTTCGCCGACTTCGACTACGTCGCCAATGATCTCATGGCCGGGCACACGGGGGAAGACATCGCCCATGTGACCGGTGCCGAGAGCTACGTCGGAGAAGCAGACGCCGCAGGCGAGGACCTTGGCGAGGATTTGGCCTTTGGAGGGGTGTTTGAGGGGGACATCGCTGAGAGTCCATGATGCGTTGGCTTTGTCGAGGACACAAGCCTTGTAAGTCTGGGGAAGAGAAGACATGATTGATATTTAATTGACTTTTAATTGAGACTTATCAATTGATCGATGAGATTGTGATGATATGAGAGCCTCAACGAGGAGAAAGCAACAACTTATATATAACGCCCTCAACGCCCATACCTCAAAAAGCGTCTACACTAGCGATGCATCATATCTAGCTCAAGGTGCATTTCCCTCCATTGGCGATTGGCTAACTCCGTTCTCCGATAAGGAAAGTTCAGCGCATCATGGCAATGGAAACGGAATAAACTCAACTGTCGCAAAGATCCGAGTGTCATTGGACAATTCCCGGATTTAGGGCGTTGACAATTACATCACCCGGCACTTCAGCCGTGCCGTTCTTGGTGTTGATCTCGGGCATGTGTAAAGCCGCCGTAAATGGATATCGGAAATGTAGTCATCAATTCTTCCAAAACCGATGGCCCCTCATTGGTCGGTAATTAATCCGAAAGCTGGGATGATCCGAAAGCTGATAGTCAAGCCACAGTTCAGCCACATCTGAAAATTTCCCCCACCATCAAGGTCAAGCAGCATTTCGCGATGCGCAAAGCTCCAAGTAACAGTAGATACTTCATTACCGCAAGATGCCTCTCGATACGTCAACATACTCATTAGCGCTCCTGCGCGTCGACGGAAGAAGATGGAACGAACTCCGTCGTCTGCATGCTCAAATCCGAACTCAAGATGCTGCTGACGGTTCATCATATCTTGAAATGGGCCATACAAAAGTCATGTGCATCGTGACAGGCCCTTCAGAGCAGCAGGTTCAAAGACGTGGTGGACAGCAAGCTCCTCGCGACACAGCGGCTATCAACGTCAATGTTGTAGTAGCGGGTTTTTCGAGCGTGGATCGAAAGAAGAGAGGGCGCAATGACAAGTGAGTTTGAGTTTCTTGCTGTACAGTGGAAGACTTGAAACTAATTGTTTAGGCGCATACAAGAGATTGAAACGACGATTGCGAATGCGTTTACTTCGAATTTACATACACACCTGTTTCCTCACTCTTCCATCACAATCTCGCTTCACGTTCTATCGCAAGACGGATCCCTCCTCGCCGCTCTTCTCAACGCAACGACCCTCGCCCTCATCGACGCTGGTATTCCAATGACAGATTATATCGCCGCCTGCACAGCAGGATCGACCTCAACATACGCCGCGGGCGACGACACAGCCGATCCTCTCCTTGATCTAAACAACCAAGAAGAGCAAGAACTACCCTTCTTGACAGTCGCGACACAAGGTGATACCGATCAGGTTGCTGTACTCGTATGCGAGAGTCGTGTGCAGGTTAGCAGGTTGGAGGGAATGTTGGTCGTCGGTGTGGATGGTTGTAAGCAGGTAAAGCAGTTCTTGGATCAGGTTGTTAAGGATAAGGGTGCTGAGATGGTGAAGGAGGGTGCGGTGGAGAAGAACGATGCTATGGGGATGGATTTGGATGATTAGATACCATGTGCATTGGGTCATAGAAGTGTTTGGAGTTATTTGTTTGATCTGCTATATGACAGGTATGTCTTCGCTATCGAGGCTATAGTCACAGACTAATTGTAAGATTTAAGGGTTTCCCTCTATAGCTCCTCGTGCTTGATCTCCTCCTTGGTCTTGGGCTCAGCTTCAGACTCAGCAACAGGTTCAGCTTCGGGCTCAGGGGTCTTTGCCTCGGCCTCAGCTTCGGCTGGAGTCTCGGACTCAATCTCAGCCTCGGTCTCAACCTCAGTCTTGGCTTCCTTAGGACCATCAGTCTCGATCTCAGGCTCGGGGTCAGTAGCTTGAGTTGACTTCTCGGCAGCCTCAGTCTTTTCGACAACAACACCCTCGGGGATCTTCTTCTTGGCACCCTCGCCCATGCGGATAGCATCAATCCAGTTCTCAACGCTGGCGAGGCTAAAGTCGCCTTCGTACTGGCGCCACCAGTTGCGGCGGGTATTGATAGCGATCAGGTTGACCTCGTTCTTGAGACCAAGGGCCTTGGGAAGAGTTGAAGCGGCGTCGCTGTCGCTGGGAACAGCGATGATGGGGAATGTCTTGCGACCACCGTGGACGTACTTGGTGTTGAGGTGGGAAAGTGAGTCGACTGCCTTCTCACCAGCTTCACCAGGAGTGAAGACAAGAACACAAGTGTGAGACTTGGGAGCGAGACACTCCTCGGCGAGCTTCTCCAGACTAGAGATAGTAGAGATAGGAATGATAGTGGGAACTGCTTCAGCAGCCTCAGTGGAAGACTCCTTTGAATCAACGGGCTCCTCCTTTGCAGCCTTGGTAGCCTTGCTCTTCTTGGCACTCTTGGCGCTCTTGGACTCAGCCTTCTTGGGCTTTGAGCTCTTGGTGTTGCCAGTGGCGTGAATGGGGTTAGGCTCTCCAGCCTGTGAGAGAAACTTGACCATATCCTTCTTGGCCATCTCACCGTTGTAGACAATAGGATCCTTGCCTTCACCGGGGATAAGAACAAGAGCGGGGAACTTCTCAATGCCAAACTTCTTAACCGCAGCTGTCTCCTTATCACGGATCTGGGCCACCGAAATAACATCAAGGAAGTCAATGGCAATGCTTCGGATCAAAGCACTAGTCGTTCCCTTTGAAGTGAAGAGGATAGCCTTAGGTTTATCACCCTTGAGGAAAGAGTCAAGATCCTTGTCGCTCACACGCGTAACATGGTTGTTGATCTTGCTCATGACAGCCTCTTGAATAGCACCTGCAGTTCGTTGACCCTGGTAATCCTCAACAACAGGGTTACCAGTCTTCTTTCCAGGACGAACGATCTTGAGAGTGGGGAAGCCCTGAACACCCATGCCACCGCAGAACTGCTTGTTGGACTCCTCATCACAGTCAATGGCAGCGACTTGAGCGAGACCATCGAGGTTCTTGGCGGCCTTTTCGTAGGCGGGCTTGAGGTTCTGACAGTGGCCGCACCATGGGGCGTAGAACTCGACAATCTATGATGTGTAAGTGGCGATAGTCAATTATGAGGGGGGGAGACTTACAGAGGTGTAGTTGGACTTTGCAATGAGCTTATCGTAGTTGCGAGCGTTAACCTGAAGAACCGGTGAGTTCTTGGTGTAGATCGCAGCTTGAGCCTCTGGCAGAGCCGCAAAGGCAGCTGTCAAGGTCACCAAGAGCGAGGTGGGGTTAGGCATGGTGAAGTATCTCTCAAGTACAATAAAACAAAAGAGAGATAATATTTAATGGTATCTTTGTAGAATAGAATCACTTCTACAGTGTTCCGTACTGAAAAGATGAAGTTATAGTTGCCTGTTGGTCCTCGTCAAGAACAAAGTGGCATCTTCTGGAAAAGGAAAGGAAAAAGCCACGGTAACAGACCTCCAAAAAGTGAAGCCAGGGTCTCTGATTCGACAGTTTGAGCTAGAGCCACAAGTGGCGTGAGCTGATCGAATCCGGGGAACTGGTGGCTGTGCGCCGCTAACCTTACGTCAATGGCCCAGGCAGACAGAAGAGGAGGAGGAGAGGTGGGGTGCATGATCTCCAAGACAACTTGACTTGGATGTTGGCATTAATTTGCGCCATCTTGACTCGACCCTCACCCTCTACGCTTACAACTGTGAGGTTACTTGGGGATCTTTAGATACTATATCATCATGGCAGAACCTCTTCCAGCTGCGCTCAAAATCCCTGAAGTCAGTCGCTTCATCAATCGCGCAAATCAGCTGAGAAGCATCAAGCCCGCCATCGCATACTGGTGTAGGCAACAACCACAAACCTCACTCAAGAAAATCGCTGATAATCTCTCACAGGTGAATACCATGCGGTAAACCAAATCGTGGGCAAGAGCCTGCATACCACCGACGACGATACCTTTGAGTTCACAAAGACACTGATCGAACGCCTCGAGGCAACCAAGACGGAACGAGCTGATGATGATGCGATCGTGGATAACGCTGCGGGACAAGCTTATGTTGAGGAATTCGCTCAGCAGACGTTTGAACGAGCTGAGCGCACTATGCGCGCTAACAAGGTGACGAGGTATGTCGTCTTCGCCAGGTTACAGGGGCGCAACTGACAGATGTAGACAAACCGCCGACACATTCGACGCTGCTGCGACGTTCTTCGACCTCACCCGCGAATGGGGTGAGCCTGATCCCGAAGTCGTCAAGAAGATCAAATTCGCCAAATGGAACGCTGCTCGAATCCTGAAGGCTATTCGCGAGGGCAAAGATCCCAACGAGACGAACCCCAATGCCCCTGAGCCTGAACCAGAAGTTGCCCTCGACCCCTCCGATCCTGAAGTCCAACTCCTATCTGGAGCCCCCCGCGCTTCGGTTGAGGATGCACCAGATGCCGGAGAACCACCTAGTGTTCCTACCTTCACGGATGCGCCGCCTAGAATTCCAGATGACCCTGGGTATTTCCCTCCTCAACCAGAGCACCAGCCCCAGGCGCCGGAGCCATTCGTCCCATCGCCTTTGAGTCAGAGTCCTACGCCAGGTCTATCTGGTGGTCCTCCTCCTCCTCCACCCGTTGGTCTACCACCTGCTGTGTCTCCTGCGCCAGAGTCCCCAGCACAGCCTGCGACACAGATCCCTCCTCAGCCATCACCTCAAATTCCCACCAAGCTTCCCTCACAATTTGCTCCTCCCCCGCCTGAACCATTTACCCCTTCAGCACCTCCATCCTGGACAACAACTCCGAGCGCCCCTCATCCTGCTGCGTCAAACCCCGCACCTGTGATTCGTCAGGCCCCTGCTCCTCAGCCTCCAGCTCCAGCTCCAGCGCAGACTACCGGTTTTGCAACAGATCAACGGGATATCAACCAGGCGCAGAAGCACGCCAAGTGGGCGATATCCGCACTTAACTTTGAAGATGTTCCCACTGCGGTTCAGGAGCTGCGCAATGCACTTAGAATGCTTGGGGCTCAGTAAGACAGTTTGTTAGTGTTTTGGATTCACGAAGCATAGATGAGAACGATACCACGAGTTTAAATAGCATGAAAGAGCTACTAAAGTGTTCATCTTATGAAAAAGGCTAAGAGTATATGTGTTATCTGCTGCATACCAGTATAAAAGTCCGCTACGTAAATCTCATTTGAGCCAAAGCTCTCCGTCGTGTGAATCGTACACTTAGGCCAAAGCCAGTAAACCATGAGCCTCATATCCGGGATGAGGAAATCCTTCAGGATAGCCCACCCTCTGGGTTTCATCTTCTTCGTCAACAGATGTGTCCGTCCATCCTCTCTCAGGACCCCATTCAATGGCTAGACCAGCTTCGTTGACGACGCCCATGAGACCCTGCATCATATCGCCAGACTTCTTGACGCTGGTCCAACCGTCGAACTGGACGGTATGAACGGATGGCAGAGCCTCTAAGACATCGTTAAGTAGATTCCGGCTGAAGCCCTCGTAGAATCCATCTGAACGACGCCAACCCTGGAAGATGTTGTCGCTGGGGTCGCACTCCACAAACACGTTCAAGCGCTCAACATCAACACAGTCGGAGAGCCCTAGCGCGGGGTTAACAACCCATCCCCTGGGCGGCGCATTCCATCCCGGGCCAAGTCTTAACTCAAGCGACGTAACACACTTGCGCTGCTGTGGCTTCAACCTCGCCAGCAGAGGCTTCTTGCTTTTGAAGTATTTCCCAGGGTACGTCGGAAACAATCGAAACGTCCGTGTACTATAAAACGCAAAAGTCGCCTCATCATGAACCTGTCTGCAAACGCGCATAAGGCCTAGTTTCTTATGCACGCGCTTATAATTCTGAGGACCGAGATCTAAAAGCGTATCGACATCGTCGAAGAAGTATGTGTAAATCTGAATGCGCACTTCGGCGGGAAGTGAGAGAAAGTGAAAAGGGGTTTTTGGGACTCGGCGTTTTGGGCGGAGAGGAATGAGAGGGACGTCGAGGGTCAAGTCGGCGATATTGATCTTGTTGACATCTTCTTCTGTGACGGCGGGCGCAGGGTCTGCTGGAGGTGCGCTTTTGGTTGAAGGCATCACGATGCGTATTGAGCCAGCTGGACGGGAGCTCAGCGCTGGGCGAGACGCTGAGCTCTTACTCGATCGTCGGGCCATGGTGAGTGGTTGTGAGTATTAAGTGGCAAAGAGGAGAATTTCGACGATAACGAGAATTGAGGTGGGTAGGTCGGGCTGAAGGGGATGACAAAGGGCGTAGGCTAATTGTCGAATGGTGAAGGGTTTCGTTTAGTTTCGAGAAGTGAGGTTTGTCATGAGGGTGGGTATCATGGTGTAGAAGCAATCGATGAGAAAGCACTTTAGAAAGGCGGCATCAACTTGGTCTCGGGTAGCTAGTCGGAATAATCGGGGACTACTTAGATCGTGGCGAAAAAAAAAGGAATATCTTTTACAAAGAGAAATTCTTTTGCTAGAGAGAAATCGTCGGAAGACTCTCGATGTCACAAGCGAAGCGACGGAAATGAGATAAGGAGTAGAGAAGCGCTTGCACTGTTAAATATCGTCTTTTGTTTGAGAATGTCATCAACTTGAATGGCCAATTCACTGAACAAGGGTCTTTACTGGGCCAGTGGGCATCATGGAGGGGTTTATGATCGGAGGGCGACCGGAGCTGATGTCCCGATTTCACGTGAGCGATAAGAGAATATGACGCCATCGGCCTATCAAAAGTCCGTGTCACTGAGCACGGCTAATCCGCGGTGTCTTCCCTCAAGATGCTCCACTTTGGAGCAGAACCGTGCGATTTTTTTCCACGGCCGACGACGCCATGCCAATCTATGGCGGAGTATCAGACCAACTTCGTCAAGCTGCACGTCAACACCCCAGGCCATTGAAGTTGGATCCTTCACCATCGAAACCGCCAAACAACCCCTCCAGCCACAGCGGTTCAGTTCCTCTCCCTTCGCCATGCTGTCCAGAGTAGCCCAGGCTTCGCGCTTGGGCTTGATGACAGCTCGTCTGTCACGGCCCGTCGCATCTCCTTCTCTCCGAGCTCTTCCCGCCGTCGCTCCTCAATTTGCCTCGCCATGGCTCCGAACATACGCCAAGAAATCCTCCTCTCAACAAAACAAAGATTCGAAACAGAAGCCTTCCCAGGCGCAAAACGATGCTGAAAATGTCGAGAAGCCTGCTGAGAATGACGTCGACAAGGCTGGCGAGAAGTCTACCGAGGCTCCGAAGGAGGGGGAGCAAATACCTTTCCACAAGCTACCCGACCTGACACAGGGTATTCCTTCGACACTGTTTGAGGAGATGGGTGGTGATAAGAAGAAGGAGCAGAAGGAGCAGAAGGAGCTGCAGGAGATGGAGGAGGCTGAATCTAGTGGCGGACGTGAACGATCGGAATATGTCTCCACGTCTGAGCGGAATCGCAAGTGGTGGACAAGATTCATGCTTATTGCGACTGCTGCCGGTGGAACTCTGAGCGTTCTATACATGGGCCGAAACTGGGAAGACACCATTGAAGCTGAGCGTCACTCTGACATTCCTAACGGCCCTGGCCTTGGTTTGTGGTGGAAGCGTGCCAAGACCCGTTTGACCGAGTCTGTCACGTACTACCAAGAGCCTGCATTCGAGAAGCTCCTCCCCGATCCCGATCCTACGTTCGAGCGCCCTTATACCCTCTGTCTGAGCTTGGATGACCTTCTCGTTCATAGCGAGTGGTCCCGTGAACATGGCTGGAGAATTGCAAAGCGACCTGGTGTGGACTACTTCATACGGTATCTTAGTCAGTACTATGAGCTGGTCCTTTTCACCTCTGTGCCGTTTGCAACTGGCGAGCCTATCATGAGGAAGTTGGATCCTTTCCGATTAATCTTGTGGCCCCTCTACCGAGAGGCTACCAAGTTTGAGGATGGAGAGATCGTCAAGGTAAGCGTCCTCAATAGCTATTAATGTTCTTGCGCTAACAGCTTAGGACCTTTCTTACCTCAACCGTGACTTGAAGAAGGTCATCATCATCGACAGCAACCCCAAGCACGTCCGCAACCAACCTGAAAACGCCATCATCCTTGAACCCTGGAAGGGCGACCGTAACGACAAGGAGCTCGTGAACCTTATTCCCTTCCTCGAGTACATCCACACCATGCAGTACGACGACGTTCGCAAGGTCCTCAAGTCTTTCGACGGCAAGCACATCCCCACCGAATTCGCCCGTCGTGAAGCCATCGCCCGAAAGGAGTTCCAGGCCAAGCAACTCGCCCACAAGCAAAAGCACGGCTCTGGCGTCGGCGCTCTAGGCAACCTCCTCGGTCTCAACCCCAGTAACATGAGCATGATGGTCTCCCCCGAAGGCGAGCAAAACCCCGCCGAGGCTTTCGCACAGGGCAAGATGCTACAAGACGTCGCCCGCGAGCGCGGCCAGCGCAACTACATGGAGCTCGAGAAGCAGATCCGCGAGAACGGCGAGAAGTGGCTGAAGGAAGAAGCCGCGATGATGGAGGCAGCCCAGAAGGAAGCTATGAACAGCATGATGGGCTCGTTCTCTGGCATGTTCGGAGGCGGCAACCCACCTGAGAAGAAGGCCTAGAAAAGAGGGGCCGCTGAGTGAGGTGGCAAGCACATCTCCACTAATTAATGTCTTGTAATTTTTTACGATAGGGGATCTCTGTTACAAAATACCATACTTCAGATTGGGAAGAGGTCTTATAGAAAAAGCATGGAGGGATGCATCCTTGATGATTTGGGGCATTTGGTGTAAGAGTGAAGAGGGACTTTGTATATTAGGTGTATGCTGGGGGATGAATATGTAAAAATATGATGTTACAAGTAAAAGTTATGAGATAGGATTGAAGCAATGTGCTACCGCCTCCTTTACTGTTGCCGTGATGTTTTCGGCTGTCTTGGGCTCTGGGAGTGACTTGTGTTTGTGTATTGAGTATTGGAGTGAGCTGTCAATGTTTACTTAGAGTTCTGTCTAGCTGACAGCTGAGAGCTGACGCGTGTCGCGCGCCTCACCTCGCGTCGTCATCGTGAAGCTATCACGAAGACATCCCGGCCTCGAGAATGACAGACTTTGACAGACTTTGACATTCACCAATAACACCAATCCATGCGATCGTTCTGCTATTGCTCAAACCTTCCCATTTGTCACCGCAGTCTCGAAGCTAATCGCATGATCGTCCCCTCAAAGAAACACCTTGGGGTGGATCGTGTCCCCTTTGCAGAACTATAAAGAGTGGGCAACAGCGGGAAGTCAACCGTGAGGCTATTCACGATTCACTTTCACCAATCAGAGAAAAGCCCCCTAGATCTGTATTGGTCCAACTATAGACGATACTGAGGGGACCAATGATTGCGAGATAGTGACTTTTGTTGCGATACATGGAGGAACTTGGTGGGGTGGATGTGTCTTTAAGTGATAGGTCTGTGTTGTCTTGAAGATATGCACTGTGATATCCCATTGGCATGTTGACGTTTTGACGTCTTGATCCATCGCCTCTCAATTGAAGAGGTGTTACTGCAGCCCACGAGAAGGAAACAGCCAACTCTGTTCCTTGCCTTCCCAATTATCATCTATAAAGGCCACACCTCCTCCTACACCCCCTTCGTTTCTTTTTCCCTGCTCCATCATCATCAGCATCACAAATCGCCCCTTATCAATATATTTTCCCACACCATCTTAGTTTTATCTCCCAGTCACGGGCCTAAAGTACACATATCACACTCACCCCACCTTTCAAGATGTGCTCTTTTCTCATCCGCGACAAAAACGCCGAAGCTCGTGACAAGAACCAGTTCAAGTATCGTCACACCAATTGTGTGTTCAACCCCCCGGATGGCAAATACATCGTCCGAAGTGATCCCGTGGAATGCCTTATAGCCGGTCAACGTCAATTCTGGCAGGCTGGACCCCATGCTATCACACATAAACCAAGGGCCACCATTGACCACAGTGCCAAGCCCACCTTCAAGACGGTCAACTGGAGTGGCGGGGCCGGCGGGGGACACCAGTTGCGAAAGAAATCTCCCCTAGGCACGGTTCGTTACGAATCTAATAGCCCCAAGCCTGTGTTCAAGACGGTTAACTGGAACGGTGGGGGGAACCCAGTGCGATCGGAATCTCCCCGAGGTACGACTTTTCGGCTTGTAAGTGGACCAAGGCGTGTTGAAATGATAATGGATATGTGCTGATACTTGAGAAGTAAGTGAGCAAGCCCACTTACACGACCACGCCCCCTAGAGTCTGACGTCATTTCGTGACATATCTGATAATGCTATGCACAAGCTTATCAAGGAAGGGAGGGGGTTTGGGCTCTGTAATTGTGAATCTGGATTTGGGTTTTCTTTCACCAACGGGGAGGATATGGTTATTGGCCCTCAAGGGATGAGATAGGGGCGAGAAAGGTACCAAGTTCTAGGTGGTAATTATTATACTGCAAGTAAAACATCCAACTTACTCTAGAAACAGAGGGTACAACTGGGATATCATCATAAGCTTAGGGATATTATGATGAGGATCAGGGCTTCAGAAGCTTAAAATCTACCTACATTTTGAAGAGGGTTAGACAGAGGCTAAACAGCCCATGCTGACACTATGAGAATGAGAGGGCGTGGTCAAGATAACATGACCGCCTCAAATCGTACTATCCTTAAGAGAAGCAGGTAAAGTTGCTGCGATATAATAGACGCCGCCTACGGACACGGAAGTGTGATAACCAACACAAAGTTAAAGAACACAAATTAACAAACATGTTCAATGAATGCACTCCTTGCTCGTTGTGGAATACAGCCACAAAAGGCTAATACACACCGCCAACAGTGCACTGTTACTACTAATCTATCACCCAAAGATCCCTTAGCCATAAGGTCAGAGAGATGGGGAATTACCTAGATCCCTGACCCCTATAGAAAACGGGCCAAAATCACTGCAAGCTAGGACTGCCTCAGTCTTCCGAACTTAATACTTGTTGTACGGCTATAGGAGGAGCTATAAAGTGTAAGAATAGGCGACCAATGATAAAGCAAGATGATCGTGGTTACCAAACGCGTCTGATTTGTTGACGCCGAAGTCACTCCAAGATAAAAACCCACGGTTCCTCCTCTTGACTTCACTGCTCCTCTTTCACATTTTCCTTTCTTACATTTTTTCTCACTAATTCTCGCCCCAATCTCCATCTTTGCCTGATCGTCAACGCACAATATCACACGATTGAATTACCTAAGTTCCGCGTGGTGATTGATGTAAGGTCTTAGTCACAGGCCTCAACCGCAAACAATGCATCTAACCCACAACTTAGACCAACATTCCTCACAATGTGCTGTGGCAGCTCCAAAGATGTGAAGCCGGTTGCAGAGCGAACTCCTCAGAACATGGGAGGTATGTTTCGTAACAAGCACTTTCCTATGTATCCTGCGGAGTATGCAGAGGACCGCTTTCGAAGGGCCGAGTACCAGTCGGTAAAGTACAAGAGTAGGTTGAAGAGCCAGCGGAACATCAAGGGCCTCGAGTAAGCACTGCCATGATATTCACTTAATCAAAGAGTCGAGTGGGCTAACAGTATTCCAGGCCGTTCAAGGGATTTCCACTGCCCGGCGAGTCCGGTGCCTCAGGGTCAGGAAGCTCAGGACGCTCATCCCCCGCCCCAGTCATGTCAGTGTCAAGCAAAGCCCGTGCCTCAGCAAATCAGTACCCAAGCGTACCGCTCGGAAGCAAGCGCCCGTCCATAGGGCGCTTCGACAGGACCCCTGCCTACGGCTGGGGAAACGGATTAGAAGCTCCGAAATGGTCGTCTCAACATCCTCATCAAGAATCGAAACGACAGAGGAGAGCAATGAAACATTTCTCAGACTACCTATAGACTGAGTTTACCTAAGCCATTTCGTCTAAACTACTATAAGTTTACTCAAGCTCTTTTGGCGCTTAGGATAAGATCCCTAATTTAAATCATGCGTCCGCTTACCCTACCACTTGACCAACAAGATCAAGCCGAGAACCCCTCAATACTCTCTACAAACAACTTAGCTACCAAAGCATGTACCTCTTTAACGGGATGATATGAATCGAAGAAAATATGCTTCTCGGGATCACTGCATAAATGTCGTGGAACACCCTCGCTCGTATAAACGCCCGTGAGACAGGCAGTCGGAGGATTAACATAGTCTTCATCGAACCCGTACGCCTCGGGATCCGAAAATATGTCGTTGAATAGATCCTGCACGTCGATCACTGCGGTTTTGGCGTATGCTGAGTATCCTGCTGCAATCTGCTCGAGACCCTTTGTCAAGGCGGGGACGTAGTCTTGCACGCTGGGGATGTTGTAGGTTGAGGAATTATATGTTGCTGGAAAGGTCGTTGCATTGAGATAATTTGCTAAGATGATAGTCTTTGCACCTGTATTGAATCAGAATATGACTTATGAGCTTGAAGGGAGGTCTTACCGGCTTGATATAATCTGTTGACGTTCTCGTTGATCAAACTCGTGATCTGCCCACCAGTAATACTTGTGTTGAAAAGAATATCATTGGCACCAATCCAATGAACAAAGATATCACCAGCCTGAGGTTTATCCCAAGATAGAAACGACAGAACTTGATCGGCAGCTGAAGGCACAGGAATCGTCGACTCAGCACCTGTACCTCCAGCGACGAAATCATTGTTCGTAGTCGCTCCACCCGTCGCGAGGTTGATGAGCTCAAGATTCAGCTGCTTGGCCACTACATCGTTCCATTTCGGTCCATTACTGTTCAGAATCAGTATATAATCTCAATAGAGAAGAACAAAACTCACGAGAAAGAGTGGTGGTAGTATGCTGGATCAACAGGCCAAGTCCCATTGCTCACGACCCAAGAACCATTCCCGTTATCACTGAAACTATCACCAAAAACGATAAGCCTGGAGAACTTGGCAGGGTGGTCAACGGGATACGCATGTGCCAAAAAGCTGCCGTAAAGGCCTGTCAGCAAAGCGCTGAACATTTTCATGGTTGATGGAGATGAAGTTGGTAGCTTGTAATTTTTCAAGGGATGGGGTTGATAACCTCGGCAAAAAGCCACCGACGATGGGAATGTCTTGTATTCATATAAACAACATTTCTCTGCCACAATATGACGCCCAAAAAACTGAGGACCTGATTGGTTACTCTGACATTGGACTTTTGCTTATCAAGAAAATGAATCCTACGATATTTCGTCATGCAAGTTTGCGTCCATACGAATGCCTGGGAGGGTTTGGCCGGGATGTTCGGCAGTGAGATTGTTGCGATAGTTTGGGTCGATCTTATAAGCACTACGACTCGAAAAGCTCTAAGTTTTACCAGAGCTGTTCCAATGAAGTTGAATTTATCATCATTAATGGTATCCTTCTCATCTGGCTGGTATTCCGCCTCAGCTTGAGATGCGTCCCACCTTCATAGGAAGTCTCCATCGCCCAGAAAACTAAACAACAAAGCCTCAGTCTCTTCATCCATAATCATATTCCCCGTATCAAAACTCTCCGGCGCCGTTGGGGTTCCAACATATCCCTGCGCCATAGCCTTCGAGCTCTCCCCAACCTTCCTACAGATATCAATCAACTTCCCCCTCATCTGATTAAACATAGACGGCAAATATCTCGGCGGCGTCATACCCGCCCCCTCACTCATAGCACCCTCAATCTTGACCGCCAGTCTTTCCAGCGTCGACGTGAAATCGTGTATACCCGTGACGAGGTTCGGATCCCAGAGGGTGGAGTGTGTAACCAATAGTCGGGAAAACATGTTTATGCAGTGTCCCATTTGGATCCAGTAGGTGTACGGCATGGAGAGGATGGTGGGGGATGTTAGGAGTAGGAAGTTTTCGATTACGGCTTTGACGGCGTTGAGACATGATACGAGAAGATAGGAGCAGCGGAGGGCGTGAGGGGAGGGGTCGGCGGCGGGGAGGAGGGTCGGGTCGGTTGGTTCGTGGAGGCGTTCGTCGATGCCGATTTTGTAGAGGTAGACTTGGAGCATATGGAATGACATGGTCAATGGTGCTGCTGAAGGTTAGATCCAGGTACCGAAGAAGTTTCAAGCTGCTGTATTACCTTGTAGACGGGATCCTTGGTGCAGAGTTGCTCCGAGATCTTGTACCTGCCTCTCCACATGCGAGGTTGCCATGAATAGCGTATGTGAGATCTGTGCCTCGTTTCTATCCAAGTCTTGGTACAGCGTTGCACTGATAGAACTAGCAACGAGTTGTATCCTCACTAGTTGAACAAGATATGTGTCCCAGGGAGATTCCAAACCTGCTTCGAGAATTGAGCAGCTATTGTTGATGGAAGGTCGTGAGGGCGTCGGTACAATGTCTTTGACACAAATCCTTAGTCTAGATCAGGTTAGTTAGCATATTAAGATTATATGGTGGCTCTCTCTTACAAGGAATTCAACCAAAAGACTCCCAGGTGACATCTTCTCTCATCACTTGTCCTGACAGGCTGAGGCTCTTGCTTCTTGGTGATTTCAGTCAAAACGCCTGGTGCAGTCCTGGTTCCTGATGAAGGCTCTTTGTCGAGGCCGAGCTCTGTGACCAGTGACATGGCCATGTACATGAGATTGCTGAGTTGGTGACCAAGAACCCAATGGGTTTGATACCTTCAGACGTCAGTATGTGCAAGTGCTCGCCTTGAACGAAAGACATACCAAGCGAGGAAAACCAAAATCCCTTGAAGCAACTGAAGATTCTTCTCCGTAAGCGTCCATATTCTCCGCCCAATCTCCTCCCGATACTTCTGCGCAAGTTCCTGCTGAACCTCAATATTCTCCTGACAAGTAACCACCATGATGGCCATATACAGCATCGGCTGTTCCTGAAACAACTTCTCCGGACTTTCATCCAAGCCTATCCACACGAAGGGAAAAAGTGGCATCATCTCTTGACGATAAGTTTCTAGCATTTTGTAAGCCAGACGGTGCGAGCCAGATGATAACGGGAATGAAAAGAGTGCGTGGATGGGTGATTGAGATTCTGGTGGCGTTTGTGAGCTTGAACTAGTAGCTGATGACGCTTTTCTTGGATGAGTTGCTATTGTTATCGAGGGAAGTGTGGTTGTTGATGAGGATGATAGGAGGTTTGCGACTGAATCGAACTTGGACTCTAGTCTTAGAAGATCACTATTAAAGTCAGTCAACTACTAGTTCGCAGGATTGAGTATACAAACTCTCGCGCATAAGTCCCTCCTTTCGAATGACTTCTCCGACTATGACTCCCCCTAGGCTGAGAAATACACTCCTTATTCAATCTCTCACATCTATCCCACCAATATTAGCTCGATCCCCAACTCCAATACCGAGTACTCACCTTGTACACCGCTTCTGGCCCAACACCATATCACATCTGACTTTTGCATTAGCACAGACCGTACAAGCCTTGAGACCTCGGAGTTTCGTGTCATTGCCGTCCATGTTGATTGTGAGGTGATGTTATTGAAAAGGTGATTGTTGGGTTCTGAGAATTGACTGCAGCTCTGGACGTCATCAAATGGGCTTAGTTTCAGTGGCTATGCTGTAGTCTTGGCGTGGCTGGCGCTCTGATCCTTGGCGTCTTGAATCCTTCGGCAGTGAGGTGAGAACAGCCTAAATAGGAAGCCCGCATATGTTTTTCCGTATCTTATAACACTTATACGTCTGCTGCTTGTTGAAAATCTATTGAACATTTGATAGCGGGAAATTGGGTTTTGAACAAGTTGTAGACGCTAAAAGATGTCCATACGCCACCCTGTGAGGGAAGATCCATGTCGTAGCGCCTGTCCTGGCGCTAAACTCAGTGGAAACAGCCTACCAACGGAATATGTTTCATTGAAGCTCTTTCACATCAACCAACAGCATATAGAACTTGATTGTGATTCACCATTTGAAGAACCGGATTTTAGCTGATCCGATGCATATGCCTATGTACAGGTCCGTGATTACATAACTCCGCACGTTTCGTTGCCTCGCTGGCAGTTACAAGAGTGAGTGGTCTCGTTTACTCCCGGTTCATTTCTTTCAACCAACATCCAGTTTTAGCAAACCACGACACTTCTTGCAAGCGCCGTTATGTCTACCACCACCATGCGACCGAGAGTTTTTGCATATGCCAAATTTAATATCGATGCTCTTATCTCTCTGGCTACAATCTTCGAGGCCAACCATGCACTGTTGATACATCAACGAGGCCTAAAGCGGGTAGTACGCACTGGGTTATCTTCATCACTTTCGAGGATGGCATCGAATGGGTTTTCAGGTCGCCCCGTGGCGGATCAAGCGCTATCATCACTGAAGAATCCGCATCTAAGCTACTCATTTGCGAAGCCGCGACTCTCAAGTATCTGAGGACTCTGGGTTCGATACCGGTACCAGAAGTCTTTTCGTTCAGGTGAGTTTGACTACTCCAGAATAAATGCACCGATTGGAGACAAGAGGTACTGACATACCAAACAGTGGAAACGCTGACAGGGAAATCGGCGTGCCATACATTCTCATGAGTAAGGCTAGTGGCCGTCCATTGTCTGAGTATGACTGGATTGAGCTGTCACGAATTGAAGGGTATCCGACTAGACGCTCACTTCTCCGTCTCACGGACCAAGATCGGGAGAAGGTAATGAAGCGGTTGGGAGCGATTATGTCACGCCTCTCGGATTGTCATTTCGACAAGATCGGATCACTGTTGGAAGACAGTCATGGCAACACTTTCGTTGGTGAATGCCTCAGCCCCTCTCTCCTTTGGCAACACAGAGATGAGCTAGAAGGCATAGATCGAGGCCCTTTTGACCAGGAGAGCCAGTATCTTCAGTCCCTGGTTTCAGCATTCAAGGCTCATGCAGAGGAACTTCCACTTAGTCCCCACAGTTTCTTCGCTCCAATCCCTGATCCTTTCGAATATCCGAATTGGACTAGCTATCGCCAGGCAGTGGAAAGATGACGAGCTTTCTGTTCTATTGGCGACAAAGTTGAAGGCAACAAGAACCGACTTTCCTTCTGTATCGCGGCCCAGTTCCTAAACAAAATGGTTCCCAGCCTGACCTCAACAGATGAAAATTATGTGCTCTGCCATCCTGATCTTCACCTAGGCAATATCTTTGTTGATGAGGACTTTAACATCACATCTATCATCGACTGCAGTTCTGCATCATCGAGTCCTCTGGCAGAGCTACTTACTACCCTGGGACTAAATGGCTCACTTTCACCCCCTCAAAAGTCGCTCATTACTGCTTTCAGATCGGGCTTTTGCAGTGGTACTCAAAACTCGGAACCTGAACAATGGGAAAGGGCTGACAAAATGTGGTACTTTCTCAGGTTGGTTCGAATGCTTTCTACACAAGACTACACTCACTTCAAGTCATTATATGAGCTTGTGTACAGGAAGGAATCGGATGATATCCCTCAACTATTCTACGAGAGGAGCATACAAGAGTCTGGCAAAGCCATCTTTGCTAAGTTGTGCCAAGAGAGTCCTGATGAGGAAGAGGAAGAGGAGCATGATAGGGGTTGCAATAACCAGCTGAGCAAATCAGCTGATTTCGCCATGGCGAGAAAGCTCACCCTGATGTCCGAAATGAACCACAACTTTGTTGCGGATAGGAGATTATGGCTCTGGATCCTGTCAAAGCCATGGCTTTCCAGAGAGCGTGATGCTCAATCCTCTATTATCAGATCAGCTGAACTGAGTTATATCTAGACAGAAGTGATATGATTTACGAAGAAAGGTCTTCATGACTTACAACTTGATATGTGAGTAGATGGCACTGGCATGAGAAAAGACCAAACCGTAGCCTATCAAGATATTCATGTCAATATAGTTATGAGCGGATTGACAAGCTGTAAGAACAAGGAGCCATGCAACGCAGATGGCTAGAAAGCATGGTATTTCCTACACTGTATACGATAATCTCATGATAACTGATAGGCTTTAAGGACTTAATATAATTCTTCTGATCTCTCTGGTAGCCAAGAAGATGTTTTCAGAGCAAGGTTACCGTTAGTTTGAGGCATGTGAACAGCTAAAACATAAAACGATGAGTTCAATATAATTGGATGCAAGTCAACAGTAGTGACAATAGAAGATAGAGATATCGTCGGAACTTCTCAAAACATCAACATTTCTCAAGAAAAAACAAGCCCCAAAAGAAAGGCTCAAGTGAGTAGATCATAATAAGATGTACAACTCTGTTTAGCATATAACCCCTTGGACACTTCCAAATGATGTCGTCGACCCCAAGGGCCCAGACAACAATTAGCAACATTAACCCGCGCCTACTGAATCAAGAACGTGGTAACCTGGAATCAAGAGTTGCAAGATAGTTGCACAATGGGATGACCAAAAGGCTACCGGCTTTACTTATGAGATGAGTGAATTGCTTTAAATATGTAAATCGCATTCTTTAGACTTGACTTGCGAATAGCATCTATGAGATTAAACGCAAACATGTGCATTTGCCATGAATGAGAACTGTTTATTCAATCAAGCTTATCACAACTTACCATTACATGGAAAATCATACTGTAATTACCATTTACATGGATTGAACTCCGATCCTGGGTAGGGCAGGGCCATCTCTGGCAAGGAGCGCCTAGCTGAGCATAAGGCATAGATTGGTTTACTCGCTCATGCAATGCCAGAATGAGATTTGCATGTGCCGATCGAGGTCGGTGAGAGCAAGGCAGAGCGGTCTCACCAGTGGCAGGGTCGCGTCTTTGGGGTGGCACTTTGTTTCCAGAAACTAGATTGTGTAGATTCGCTGGCGTTCATAGAATGGTTGGATGAAAGAAAGCTTGCCAACGAGTTCAATCACTGTCAGAGGGATGCTTGACGCACCATTGACTTTGTTATTCGAAGTCAGGCTCTGTCTCGAACAATCGAATATGAGTTCGTGTACGATGAGAGAACCACGTGCTCTTCCCAGGAATGGCGGTTGTTGACTCAATTCAACCACGAAATAGTTTTCTTTGCGCTGCCGCAAAAAGATACAATGGCGTTTGTTGGACTGCGGTGAGATGCGAGTACGACATGGAGCCTGCTCAGAATCAAGTGGCTTATCTGCTAAAGCAAGAGGCCTCAAGCAATATCGCTCGTATAATGCCAATATTGACTTTGTACAACAGACGATGTGACGAGACCGAGTAAACAAACCCAGCATAAAGTCTCGCTAAAAAAAGAGACTTGGCTTGGTGCCTGAATGCGCCAGAATTGACCCTGTGATATGCATCACCCCGTCAGCGCGAATGCCCTCAGCTACCTTATGCATTCCAACGAGGCGCATGACACCGCAAACAATAGTCTCATGGCATTGTTTATCAATTGCATATAATTCTGTCGCAAACATTTAAGATTCATCTGTTTTGATGAGGTATCGGAAGATCCCCCTGGAGGTGGTATTTGGCCTAACCCATTACAGCCTCATTTAATTTCAACTGAAACATCCATGTCCAGGACCCGCACGCCATCAACTCCTTACAATATGTCTTCCCTCGCCCTGTGGCTTTGACCAATCGTTCATCTCTCCCCACTCACTCTCTTTTTTTGCACTCTCAATGAGAGAGAGCGTTGCGTTCTCTACAGGATGGCAGCCCATTCGCCTCAGCTCAACCGCCGCGGGTCGGTAGACCAGCTCTTCGAGCTGGTGGAAGGTCTCGACGAGACCCAGATTCACACTCTCCTTGAAGACTTCAACAATACCGTCTCGAGCAACATTCCCGTCTCCCACGGCATCGACTTTTTCGAACATCCTACGACGGGCGTGACCAAGACGAAGACTACACCTGCGCGATCATCGTCGATTCGAAAGTCGTTTAAGCAACTTCCTAGGTTGTTCACGCGCACGCCGAGCAAACGAGCTGTCTCTGCACCGATTGCGCGTCCGAAAACAGCGGCGCCGACGACGAAGCATTACAGACGGATTAGTCGACCTGTACTACCGACACTTTCGAGTGGACCAGACCTAGATGCTCTGCTCTCAGCGTATCTTGCGCCAGCTCCACCGCCGTCGTCTTCGCACAAGACCATTTCTCCATCGCGATCGATATCGAGTAATTCTACACTGAGCCTCGAGGCGGAAGATTCGGGCATTGATTCACTGGCACCGCTTGTATTCGGTCGACCGCAGCGAGAAGCCAGCCCAATGGGCGATATCATGGAAGTGCTCTCGTTCTAAGCACCGAATATGGACGAATAATACCTGCCAGCACGGCACTTGGACGTCCACCACGACAGTAGTGATGCAACCACTACAACAACACTATTTGCTAGCTCTGCTTTGACATTGGCTCGGCGTTTTTCTATTCTGTACGATCATTGGAGGCGTTTTTAAAGCTGTTTGCTAGTCAGGTACTAGACTGTCTGTCACCCAAGGGGAGGTCCACTTTCTACCATATCATCCTGTTTGTACTCGATGGATTCACGAATTCATTATAACTGCCCAACTACGTACCAATCTACTATACCCTTTCTTTGTTATGCAGTTGTTCCTTGACTCGAGGCCTTAAAGACTGTTTGCTGTAGCAAATTTGCCCGCATTGACTGTGCACATCGTCATCTCGTAAGGCGTTAGTGTAGTGGGCCTCCTAGACGACATGTCTTGGCAGAACTTGTAAGCTTGCTGCTTGTTGGGGATCGTACTGCTGCATCGTTATTTTTGTGCTGGTGCCCTGCTCAAAAGACTTGAGACCGTGGATCAGGGGCCAAGGACAACTTTAGTAAAGCGTTTGCCTAAGTTTATCCTAAGCTACCATAAGTGATCCTGCAGTCACCCTAAATTTACCCAAGTATTATTATCATTAGGATCTTGCTCTCCCCTCACCCAACTAAGACTGTGATCATACCACGTGACCCCACACTGGGGAGACTATCGTGGGCTTGGGACTGAGGAAAACCACACAAAGATTCAGTGATAGAGCAAATTCATTCAACAACATCGTCAATTTGTCAACTTACCAACTTTCAAAGATTCCGAAGATGGGGCGCGGAGATGTTCCCTGCCACATCATCGGCAAGGTCTTCGATGAGAACCAACAGATCATGGATCTTATCGACGAGCTCGCAGCAGAGAAAGAGCAAAACAAGGCCCAGCTGCAACGCATTCTTGACAAGATCTACAGGAATATCGCCAGATACGGTGATGCCTCAGAGGGCAAGCAAAGTGTTGAAGCTTATGTCTACGACGGATGGCGAGGCCTCCTGAACACCATTAAAGCTCTCCTGAGACTGCTTGGTACCGACTTTGTAGGCGCCAGGATGTGTTTGTTTCTCGGTGCAGAACTCATCCGTCATCCCGGTGTCCCCAAATAGTATGAAGACGATACAGCAGATGAGGAGCTTGCCGATTTATATGAGCTTTGCACAGAGGCTGATGATGTCCTCCTCGGCGCCCTGCGCAAGATCTGGATCTGTAGCGGACAGACTGAATCATTTGACTGGGTATTCACAGAGCACCGAATTGACAGACCGATCAGACAGTTGGAGGCTGAAATTGCCGTGTTTCTCTCACTCGAAGGGTATAAGCGCCGCTTTAGCAAAAGACAAAAGGCAGAACGGTATTACTATTCAGAACCAGACGACAAGGAGAACTACAAACTATACACAGGGCCGAAACTGCGATGGCACTCAGAAGGAACGGGCTTGGATCCGGACTGGAACTGGAAGCTCGAAGGAAACGCCAAGCCGATCACGGGTGGCATTCCCTACACAATTGACCTTCTGGATGACAGAGGGGACACAATAGACGATTGGGTTTACGTCTTCCGCCGCTCTTGGCAGTTTTGCCTGGACGCGCAGCAGATCGTGGAAGGAAATCTTGGTAACCAACGACAAGAACTCCTAAACACGATTTTACTTCGTCACCGCATCCCGCGAGAGATTCACAAGGAGATTCTATCTTATCTCACGGACCGCGAACCATTCCCTTACCTCAAGAAACTCGACATTGGTGCAGCCTACACCCCTTTCCCTACAGTCGGCGAGAGGTGTCTTGAATGTGAGCATCTGGATGAGACCTCGGCCATCAAGCGCACATGCCCTCAAGCAGGGTTGTACATCTGGAACCTTGCGTTGCGACGTTTCCATAGCTTCCACAAGAACGGCTTTAACCAGTGGTCCCTATGCAGTCACGGTAGTGACTGCAAAGGTCACCACGATTGCAACGACCACAGTTGGGCTGTTCGTAGAGATCCGGAGTTCACTCAATTCATCGAGAAAGAAGCTTCTCGAGACAATGATGAGTTCCTGTCTCTCGATCAACTTGGTCTTGGCCCCGTTCAGCGTATCCGTCTCGATGTAGCGAAAGATCGTGCCCGACACGAGCGACTTAAAGATGGAAATTTGATCTACTCTGAACCCTTCCGAGACTGGCACATGGTGGGTGGTTTAGGTGGCTTGGTAGACAGCATGCTCCACGGAAGAGTTCTGTGGAAGGCATGGAATGAAGGCCCTCAAGAAGCTGGAACGCACAGTGAACCCGCCAAATGGGCTGTTGGCCGGAATTTTCTCGCTCAGAGAGTTGCAGAGATGGTGATCAAAGACCTTCACTCGTGGCCGGGGCGATGTGAGTGGTGCGAGTGATCCGGCAAAGAAGTCTTTGCCAGGGGAGTAATTCGCCCCCTTTCTTTTTCGGACGGACAGTCGCTCCACAGGATAGAGAGTTTTGCAATTGGAGGCCAGGTAGTATTTCTGCCACAACTTCTCGTCAGCCTGGAGAGGATTGGAAATTCTGTAAGTCTGGATCGACAGGAACCGGTTGTCTAGACAAGGTTGACTAACAGTTCATGCCGTCATTCTAAGTGCCATCTGGCTATCAAAAAAACCCACTACGGCTTAGAAGAAGCAAGTTTGACCTAGAAAACGCATCGGGCCATCAGAGTTGCCAACCTCTGTCGGACCGGTGGTTGAAGAGTACAGACTACCACTTGCAAAGGACGGAGGGTTGGGGATAGATTGGGATAAAATGTAATAGTTTGTAGGATAGAGTACTATTTTAGCGTTCTAATTCGCCATACTCTTGTTTTGTTACTTGTTAGGGGGACCTAAAGGTTGGAGTACTGCAAGATAATAGAGAAATAACCATTTGCGTAGTCTCAAATCTGCACGACCAACGATAGGGGGTTGATAGTCAAGCGTGATACAGCCTAATTATAAGACTTTCACCCCGTGCAAATTCGCGTCTACAGTTTGGCTTCTGTCTGTTCTCTTTGTCGTCTTTTCGCAGAACAGAAAATCAAAAGTCGAGTGTCTTAACAACTTAAGCCCGCTGTGGTGGTATAAGCTCTCAGCCACAAGTCTCAACTGCAAATAACACATCTGGCTCACAACTGCAAAAGACATGCCACGTAACTCACTACTTATCAAGGAAGTCTTATTTTTCGGCGTGCAATTGTCACTTGAAACTAATGAGCCCTGTCTTCCAGCTTGTCAGCCAATACCAGCTCTCAGTAACACATAAGAAATTGCAACTTAGGTAGATCGCTGGGCCTGTTTGACTACCTCTTTGTTCCTGCATTGCCCTATGAACAAGTTTGCTTAATGGGAGCAAAGACTGACCAAACACTGGAACAAATGTCGAAATACTTCTTTGCTCGCTTTTAAAGTCTACGGGTTGACACGCTGCATGTTCGTGTGACCTACTTAAAGATGTTACGTGGAAAGATAGTGCCTGCACCCGACAAGCAGTGCTCCAGAATACCACTATGAATTAGAACATGTTTCTTGTGTTACCTCGTCACCAACCACTGGCCACGCTCAAATCTTAAGAGATGAAAAGACTTAGGTAAGTGTACTATTGGATATCTTAGCACGCCTTGAGACCTATTTTTCCTTTTGCTTTCTGTGGGAAATTTCAACTCTTCAAAAACAACAGAGCACCGTAACACCGCAAAGATGGATGACGACTTATTCTCCTCCAAAGTCGGCCGCATTTTGCGTCTAAACTACCGCTTAACTAGGAAAATCATCAATCTAGCTCAGCAAACAGGAGACATCACCCAGGAAGTCAAGAAACTCCTCAAGATTCTTTATGACAGCATCACTGATTTGAAGGACCTTTCCAGCGAATACATCAACTCTGACATCCCAAATGGTCCGAAGTACGCTGATGAGATTGTCTTGCATGCTTGGCGTACTTTCTTTCACCCTATTGAGGCACTTCGTCAACTCCCTTCGTGCGGAGAATTCGTCGCAGCAAGAATGTACCTCTGCATTGGATGGGGGTTCTATGAGGCTCCCGCCGTGAAGTTGGATTTCAATTATAACACCCTGGCCAGAGAAACAGCGCCTCTGTACGAATTCATCGTTGATCTTGATGATGCTCTCCTGGAGCCCTTGAAGAAAGTCTGGGCGCTCAGTAGAAATCGCGAGCGTTTCGACTGGGTTTTCACGGATTTTGACGCCACTTCTTTCCGTACGACGGTTGGAGCACTTTCACCGCAAGAACTAGAAGATCTTGGTGGTATCCGACGAAGGGAATATTGGTACAACGATCCAACAGAATCTGACGAGTATATTCTTTACACAGGAAAGATGCCACGGTGGGACTGTGGCGAGCAAGACCACTGTGATTTCGAGTGGACGTGGGAGGGTTCTGACGGTCCCATCGATGGGCATCTAGAATACCACTTTCTGATCGATAATGATCCTAACCGGAGCATCTGGCACGGGATTTCGAGCTTTCGCAGATCGCATCAACTCTGTCGGGATGCCAGGCAAAAGTCTGAGGCGCATATCGGACGACAACAACACCAAGCATTCGACCAGGTCGCCCGTCGCCATCGTCTCCCTCCCGAATTGCGGAATCAAATCCTAGGTTACGTCGAGTATCGCGACCCATTTCCCTACCTGGAGAAGCTCGACCTCGCAGAGGCATATGCCCCTTTCCCTAGAGTCGGTGGAAGCTGTACCCATTGCGATACCACCAAAGGAGAAACAACTGCCCAACGAACCTGTCCCCAGAAAGCCATGCACGTATGGAACCTGGCCCTGCGCCGATTTCACACGTTCCATAAGATCAACTGCAAAGGACACCACGAGGACTACAACTGGAAAGTCGATAGAGATCCTGGTTTCAGCACATATCTAGAATCTCAAGCCGCACGGGGTAATGATGAATTTGTTTCCCTGGACCACGTTGGCTTCGGGCCCCTGAACCCCATCCGAATAGAGCCAGTAGAAGACTGGATACGACAGGATGCGCTATTCAGAGGCAACGGTGTCTACGATGAAGCACGCGAGGACATACTCATGATCGGAGGCCTCGGGGGATTGAAGGATGCCATGATTCATGGACGAACCTTGACGGCTGGGTGGGAGGGAGATACCAAGCTATGGTATAACAATGAGGAAGAGGGCGTCGGGGATATGCCAACTACATGGCAATACGGACGGAATTTGTACTCTGAGAAGGTCGCCAAGGAGGTTATGAGAGGATTGCACTCGGAAGCCGATTGTGACTGGTGTATCAATGTGCCGGATGAATTTGAGTTGATCATGTAGGGCAATTCTGTACTTAGAGCCTCAGGTTTTCTTGCTCTATAAGGAGGAGATAGATGATAGAGAGGAGGTTTGGCAATCAAGAGGTTCAATCACAGTATGCACGAGTTATAGTGCCATGCGCCATGTCAGTATACACTAGAATCCTAACAGCCTATCATGATCAGTACTAATGAAAGAGCACAATAGTCCCCACTCAACGCAAAACCCGGTGTGAGAAAGCCGGAGGTAACGGAATTATAATTCAGCGAACTCCAAGAACGAGCCGCCAAGAACAGACAAGCATGTAGCGGTAGTTGAGTTGATCATGCATTAGATCACACGAGCATCTCCTTTGGGCATGGCAGACACTTGAAATATGCCAAGAATTTGACCTTATAACTTTATTCGCTGTTTAGGCGAGTTGTGAATGTGTGGCTTGGTTAGATCAGATAAGATAATCTCAATCAGGATAAAATCTCGCGAGATGGCCTCACTTTAGCGCTTGCCAAGACATTTTTGACGAGCCGACCTCGGTAGAAGAGGGGAGAAAACTCTGCACCTTTAATAAGTGACTGATAGAAAAGACCATTCGCCAATAGCCTATCTATAACTTTGAATCCAATGAGGAGTAGTATATATTTTGCCCACATCTCCTCAGTACTCTGTAAAGATTGAACTGCCCCTTTTGGCTTACAGACCTGTCATTGAATCGTTGACCATGAATAAAACAGCTGTCACCATCGAGCTTGATCAAAACGATGATATAGGCTCTCCAATATCACCATTGAAAAATCAAAAGCTGCCAGGCGTGTTGCGTATGGAAGCAGCAGCCAGCAAACTTACAACCCCCAAACGATGGATCTTCTTCACCAGCATCTTCTTCTTCAGCTACGCCCTCAACCTTGACTTCTTGACACGTAATACCTATGTCCCTTACGCCACATCATCCTTCGGAAATCACTCCCTCTTGGCTACGGTCAATGTCATCCGTGAAGTTGTGGCCGCTGCTATTCAACCATCAGTTGCCAGACTGACTGATGTCTTTGGACGCATCGAGATCTTCACTCTCGCTGTGGTTTTCAGCTTGGTTGGGACGATTATACAGACTTATTCGGCAAACATTCAGACTTTTGCCGGTGGTGCCGTGCTGCATTCTCTTGGGTATAGGATCTCATTGCTTACTATCGAGATCATGAACGCGGATTTCACGTCGATGAAGACGAGGCTGTTCTTTGCTTTTGTGCCAAATTGGCCTGCCATTGTCAATACTTGGATCAGTGGTGATGTCACATCCCCTATTCTTTCGGCGACTTCTTGGAAATGGGGAGTTGGAATGTTTGCAATCATCAACCCGATCTGCGCTCTGCCTCTCATCATCTTCATGTTCATACTCGGGCGTCAGACAAAGCGATCAAGCCTGGAGCAAGAGAAATCAGGATCCTCCTCTTGGAGTGCCTCTCTCAAGGCATTCTTTTGGGAGCTTGATGTCATCGGCGTGTTGCTCTTGACAGCTGCCCTAGCTATGGCATTGATCCCTCTCACGCTGGCAGGCGGACAGAGTGCCAAGTGGAAAGACGCCGGCATCTTAACACCTCTGGTCATTGGCCTCATTCTCTTTCCAATTTTTGTCATCTGGGAAAGGAAGGCTAGTCATCCAATGCTCCCATTTCACCTTCTGAAGCATCGAACCGTTTGGGGTTGTCTCGGCATCAGTTCTATCTTCCCTCTTGCTTTCATGATCATTGGGAATTATTTGTTCAGCCTACTTGTTGTCTCGTACAATTTTACCGTCAAAGACGCTACTCGAGTGGCGCTTCTCTATCGGTTCTGCGCCATCGTTGTAGGGTCTCTTCTTGGCCCAATCGTCATCAAGGTCCGACGCCTCAAAGAAGTCATCTTGACAGGTATTGCGCTTTGGTTCGTTGGATTTGGACTTATCTACCACTTCCGAGGTGGCTCTGGCTCCAAATCTGGAGTCATCGGCGGAGAAGTCATCGTCGGCATTGGTGCTGGTCTTTTCTCATGGCCAACACTTGTTCTTATCCAGACAGTCGCTCAACACGAGTACATTGGAGTCTTGATATCCCTCGTTTTCACTGCAAACGCAATTGGCCAGGCACTCGGTAGCTGTGTGTCGGGCGCGATGTGGACACAGACTCTGTACAAAGAGCTTGAGAAGAACCTTGCGCCGTTTGGCAACGACACTTTGGTGTCGGCTGTCTATGCTTCACCTTTGACTGTTGTGCCGCAATATCGTTTAGGATCACCTGAGAGGGATGCAATTGGTGCGAGCCATCGCTACATTCAACGAAACTTGAGCATTGTCTCGCTATGCCTTGTTGTACCGATGCTTGTCCTTGGATTCTGTCTGCACAATCCCATACTCTCAGATCAACAAACTCAACTTGACGAGACCATGGAATCTTCAAAAGATCCGAAGCAGGATACTGGCAACCAAGCATAGCGTTTCAGAGGCTACGATCACCAGCTCTGGCAAAGTCGCAGACGCGAAAGGAAAAGGGCATGGCTCAGACATCTCTGTTATGCAGACAAATACCGACAACTAAGCTTATTGATAATAAAGTATTTCCAAGCATGATTTATTGATAAAGAAACATTCGATTCGGGCCTTAATAAAGAGTTTATCGCGATATGTCACAAGCGATTGGCCGTAAAAGGTTTTCTCATTTGGCTAGGACGCCCTTTGTCTTGTCAAGGCGGATATAACGCCCGGGTTTAGTTGAGCCGGCTGTTTCGCAGACCACGCCCTGCAAAACCTTTCTCATTTGCTCCAAGGCGCAATCGGAGCTGAATTGACTTTTCTCACAGTGACAGACATTTTAAGCCTCCTTCTAGAACAATTCTAGACTGACAATGCCGCCGTCGTGCAGATATTTTCTCTAGCTCGGACGCACGTGATGATGTGATGCATCATGATACCTCATAAACCCCCAACCTTCCTAGACAGTATTAGTCCACCAAAATAATCCCTATCATCACAGCCTCAAAAGAAAGCAGGTTTAGTTCTAGATAGCACGGACATGTTTACCCAACTATTACACCAAGCTTCCAGTCAGGATAACCAGTCACGTAAATTATCCCGAAGGGAGCCGCATCTAAGAAACACTACGCGCGCCTCGGCCGCCGCCGGCCAAATTCGCATCACGTAAAAGTTACCACTTAAAACTCCACAGCGCGGGATCGTCTTGTGTAATAGAATCCTCGCTATCAACTGCTTTTACGTACAACTTCCACCGGTGGGCTTTTACCCCAGCGTGGAGAAGAGGAGATTCCCCAGACCTTGGCGTTCCTTTAAATCTGGATCTTTGCTTTTCTTTTTTTCCAAAGGGCAGAGTTGACAACTCTGACTTGTTCCTTGTTCATCATCACTATTATTCCTCGTATTGTTGTTATAGTACTTGGCCTAGGGGTTGAGACTTCATCATGGATACCATCACACCACAGACCGCGTCCAAGAACGCGACAAACAAAGACTCTACCCTTGATCCTGATCAGATTGCTCGCATCGACCATTCCTACGACCAAGCCATCGGCACAGTAACCGACTTCGAGAAACAGAAAACCGCTGAAGGCGAAGCTCACTTCCGTCGTTTAGGATGGAAGCGACTCGCTGTTATCCTCATCGTTGAGGCCATTGGTCTTGGAACATTCAGTCTTCCAGGTGCCTTTGCGACACTCGGCATCGTCGCGGGTGTCTTCTGCTGTATTGCCTTGGGCTTTATGGCCATCTACACAGCGTGGATCATCGGAAAGATCAAGGTCCTGTATCCTTCGATCAAACATTATGGAGATATCGGTGGCTTGCTCATGGGAAGGTTTGGTGAGGAGTTGTTTGGCGCTATGTATGTGCTGCAGCTCATCCTCATCACGGCCTCTTTCGTCCTCACTGGCAGTATTGCCCTGAATATCTTGGCCGACGATAAGGTTTGCGGTCTTATCTTCAGCGCTGTTTCGGGCTTCATGCTCTTCATCCTAGCTATCATGCCTTCGTTCGCCGAGGCCGCCATCTTAGGTTACATCGACCTGGTCTGCATCATGACAGCCATTGGTATTGCTGTCATTGCATCCGGCGTGAACGCTTCCAACCAGCCTGGTGGCATTGGTGCTTCAGACTGGTCTGCGTGGCCTGACCCTGATGCCACTTTCAAGGATGGCATGGTGGCTATCTGCAACATCATCTTTGCTTATTGCTTTGCCATGTACATGACTCCTTTCATGGATGAGATGCATACGCCTGAGGACTTTATGAAGTCTGTCTGGACTCTTGGAGGTGTTGAGATCTTTATCTATACCCTAAGCGGTTCTCTTATCTATGTCTTCGTTGGCAAGGACGTGGCCAGTCCTGCTCTCCAGTCTTTACCTGGAGTTCTACCAAAGGTGGCCTTTGGTGTGGCTCTCCCCATGATCTTCATCTCGGGTGCCATTGGCAATACCGTCACTGCCAAATATGTTCATCTGAGATTCTACAAAAACTCGATCGTTCGATTCGTCAATACGCCCAAGGGTTGGGTGACTTGGCTTCTCACTCTTGCTGGCATCACAATCATCTCTTGGGTTCTCGGCGAGGCAATTCCCTTCTTCAACGACCTTCTCTCACTCAGCTCCGCCCTTTTCGTATCTGGATTCATTCTGTACTTCCCAGCGGTTATGTGGTACAAGCTGATTTGCAGAGGCAAGTGGTATGCCAGAGAGAATATTCTCCACGCCGTTGCTTGCATTTTTACATTTATCTTCGGCCTGCTGGTCCTTGTTGGAGGAACATATGCCACAGCTTTGGATATCGTAAGTCTTCTATTCCTCTATCTAAGTGAGGAAATTCTGTCTGACATACACCGCAGCAACATCATTATGAGATCGGAGCTTTCCGTACACCATTTTCGTGCGAGGCGTAAGGGGCTACTGCGGAGTAAGGGTGTGAATTATAGGCATGATTGCTCAGCAATCGATTTGGGACGTTTGTTGTTTTTATTATATGTGTAGAATATGTAAAGCCAGCTGAATTATGCAGCAAGTAAATGTGTCCTCTTGATTTTCCACTGGATCCTCGTTAAATCTTAAGCCACACGCGTCTCCCTTGTCACTATGTGTTCAGCATCAGTCATATGACACTCTAGAGCCGAAGTTAGGCGAGAATGATAATTCATCTTGCCAGACGCGTCTCTATAGCTGGCGAGGGGTCGACACTTGTTCGCTTACAGGGAAGGAATTTGATGATAATAGTCTCGTCACCCATGTAATTGGTCAACGGCGATCTACAAAGCCATGTACCGTTTGGGAAACAACAAGCGACACATTCAATTGGCTGAGAGTGGTGCTGGGCGGGATGATCTCGGTTTAGTGTCAAACACCATGACTACGATCCACAATGTGCTCAAGTTGCAATAGACTTCTGGGTGACGATACTGGTTATAAGTCGGACAATTGGTATATATGGTCCGAAGTAAATGCGGGGTTGCGCGACACTTCCCCCACGATTGTTGACGCCACGACACTCAAATTCCTGATCATAGATGACCCCTGAACTGAATCGCCTCGGCCGATGATAACTTGAACCCCATGCTTCGTTGAGCCGCTCTTTAACACGTAGACCATGACATGAGTATCCGAACGTCATAAGGTAAGTTCTGCCATGGAATGTCCTCCCAAAAGCTTCTTTCGTACCCACCACTAGATAAGTTATTTGCGGCTGAGACCTGTGGCTGAGAGCTTATATCAGCCCAGAGAACTTAGTACCATAGCTCCCCGTATCTCTCGTAGCCGCTTTCTGGATCTCGCCTTTGCCATCTTTTCTTCTTGGGTATCCTCTTCTTCCTCTTCCTCATCATCGCTCCACCGATCCTCGCATTTCCCGTTCATGACATCAAGATACTCGTTTGCATATTCTGCTCCTAGGCACAGCGGACAGATAGCGCCATGACCACAGTTGCCTTGCGATAATACTGCCCCGCAGAAAAAGTTGGCATTTTCTCGTGTATTATACAGATGTATATCCAAAGACTGGTCGCCCAGACATAGAGAGCAGTTTCCATTCTCGAGTCGCGCAATTATATCCGGGACCTCGATATTGTGAAAGAGGAAATATCCTTGGAAGCGCAGATGAGAAACCGGGATCGAGTATGCATTTCCCCGGGCAGTCTTAGTGATTCTGAAAAATGGTTCCATATCTTCTCCCACCCTGTCCTTTTCGGGGTCAATCATACGCGGGATCCTTAAGACATTTCTCATAGGCGTTCACGAGATCACCATTCGTGAGCTCTTCGCATTCCTTCCACTCTTCAAGAACATTGCAGATCAGAGTAGGCTCGGTTCTGTTACCGTTCGTAGACTTGAGACTTATTTCAATCCCGTAGACTAACTTGTATGTATTCTTGTAGACATAGAGCTCTGCCAGATCTAGGATGTCAATCCATAGTTCAGTCGGAAGGGTTTTGTTGCCTTGCTTTGTTGTGATGTGAGTAGAACCGTGAGTCAGGACGTTGCGAAGGTAGCTTGCGCCCCAGCAGTCAACACTGAAAACGAGAATCGATTTAAGCTTCACAAGACTGTCAAGATCTTGAGTTTTCATGGGCTTCATTGTGGGCAGACGTGTGGAGGGGTAGTGAAGGCTGTGGTTATTGTTGCTGTTGTCGAATGGAAGGTTAATTGTTCCTCAAAATATGGAAAGTGTGGAGAGTAAAAATAGAAAGAATAAGATAAGGCGATCAAGTCCTTATTTTATAGGTAAGAATTGTCATTGAACTTTCGTATTTGAGCTATATGTTTGTTATACTTTGTGAATAAGGTTCAGTGGCGATCCATCTTTTCACCTACATCACAATCTCCCTTGGTGATGAATATCAACCCAGATGGTCAAAATGGCGACTATCTACGTGATGCTTCTTGCAAATTGTTTCAATATTCAAATATCGCAATGAGACCACTCGCAAGTTCACAGCAGAGTTACATGTTATTGGGGGTCGTCGGCCGACGCCAACAATCAAAAAATGGTCAAATAAGGCTACAGCTTACTGGAGCTAGCATGAATACCTCGCCCAGTTTGTCCAGTTACTACTTGAAGTAGACATGACTACAATTTATAAAGCTTTTAGGAGTATCTATGTTCTTACAATAGAAGATTCTATCTGTCAGGACACAGGAAATTACAAGCCACAGAAACTTTCAGCTGCCAACTAACGAACACAGAACATTAGTTTCTTCTCATCATAAGAACATTATTGAGGTTTCAAAATACAACGGCAACAGTAGAAAGGCGAGACGCATACTAGCCGCCTACCCAACATTGACGCCAAGCAAGGTACCTTACATATGGAGCCAAGGACTCTGGTCGAAGGACGTCCAGAGCCTTTTTGAAGTAAAGAATTAAGGACAAAGTACCCTGACTGAGTCTTACAGGTTCATTGTTTTCTTCTTCATGGATGCGGGAAAAGACTTTCTTGACATTGGAGGAATGCTAGACTGATAGACTCCATAATCTGGAGCGGCATATTGAAGATTTGGTCTCTTATTCATCCAGCCACCCATCCCACCGAATCTTGTTCGTTACTTTTAGATCTCAAGATAGCTTAACCTTATCCCACCTCAGCTTTGCCGAGGTTACATGAAATGGTATCCTAAAGCGCAATCTCATCCGCAGAGTTTCACAAATTTTTAGCGAGTTATTCCCACCCAAAAACCACATATCACATTCAGGCAAATATTGTACCCCCTTGAAACACCCGCCAACCACCCTAGTAAAACACGTTTCCATATTTCGACAAGAAAATTATTTTTCAACCAACCGAATCACAGCAGATAAGGAATCAAAACACAAACGAAACTACAAACCGTCCGATGCCAAGACCTGCCACGCCGGTAAAGTCGGATCGAACTGTGAGAGAAGTGTTTCTAGATTGGGCGTTTAAATGCATGTCATTCACCTCTCAAACGTTATTGGTGGGATTATCATTCGATGTATGGTCGGAAATTGCCGAATAAGGCTCACAGACAAAGTGACAGGCGGCTGTGGCTTTTCGCCAAAATAACCATTTTCGAGAAGCTTAAAACAATGACATGCTCGTGTATTGACTATGAAACGCGTGAAACTGACTCAAGTCGTTCCCTTCGGCCGTAATGACCTTATCTCTCGACCCTTCAACCTAGTAATGATAGGTGCGCTTACATCGCTTCGCCCTTCTGGATTAAGAGGTTGACCGTGTTTTCAGGAATACCCTTCATGACGTCTTTCAGAGACATGGATGCAATAAGGTTGCATAATTCTGCTGCCTTGATATCCTTGAGGCCCAAAAGATAAGCCGCGAGGCCAGTGACGTGTGGTGTTGCCATTGATGTGCCTGACTCGAGTTTGACACCTCCTTTGATCCAGGTACTCTTGATATCGACGCCAGGGGCGAAAACGTCTACAGAAACACCGTAGTTGGAGAATGAGGCTCTGGTATCGTTCTGGGCGGTTGCTCCAACAGTGCAGGCCATAGGTTCGTTACTTGGCGAAACGCGAGATGCGTCTGTGTCATCGTTGCCAGCTGCTACAGCGAGAAAATACCCTGACTTCACGATATATCTAGCTGCTGCGTTGATAGCCGGTGAAGAAGCAACACTAACAGACATATTGACCACAATGCCCTTGGGACAGTTTCGGGTAGTAGCATCTTCAACAATAAAGTCTATACCCGCGAGAATTCCCGACCTACGCCGATTTATTTTCAGTAACACTCACATGATCCCAAAAGATGAGTAAACTCACGTCTGACCCGCTGTGTACTCATTTAGTACCTTGACAGCGAAGAGCTGCGTCTTCTTTGCGACACCATACGTTTTAGACCCAATGGTGCCCGCAATGTGAGTCCCATGACCATTAGCATCCAAGTCAGCATTATCAACAAAGTTCTGCACGAATCTGGCGCGACCCTCAAATTCCTGTTTTTTGGGTTAGCATGTTTCATTTTACCGCCTTGCATAAACGATAAGGTAAGGTACTGACAGGGTGGTCGACTTCGATACCGGTGTCGAGAACATAAGTGCATGTGCCCTCACCGGCACTTTCGTCATAGGTGTAAGTTGTATGATCCTTGCCTGGTAGTTTTTTGGAAATCCGGGCTAGACCCCAGGGTGCGTTTTTCTGGGTAGATGCTCCATGCATGGTGGAGACCCTTTTCAATGAAATCGATGTTGGGGTCGTTGAGTAGATCTTTCAGCTCGGATTTGGTAAGGCTAGCTGAGAATCCGTTGAAAAGATTGGATTAGGTGTAGTCGGCATTGGATACAATTTTGGTAACGGTACTGGCGACTGCTTTAGAAACCGCGTTGGTCTCCATGACGACGATGTACTTGCTCTCGGCCCCGTCAACCCCACGAGGGATGACTAGAGGTGCAGCCATGACGGCCTGAGCCAGGGAGAAAACAGTAAGGAAGTGCATTGCAAGAATGTGTCTCAGGATGTTCTAGAAAAGGCTGGTGCCGTTAATGGCAACTGGTTGCTCATAGCGAGCGGTGTGACTCTTTATAGTCACTGATGATTTAATCCAGAGGACTTAATTGATGATTGATATCTTGAGAGGATTCACCAATAGATTCAGCGACGCGTTAGCTCTCAAGGTGACGCAGCACCGCAAACGCGTCTTTGCTGTCGATCTGCTCCTGTGTCATGGTGATCATCATGGTAGCGCTTATCGTAGGACCAAGAGATTTTGAAAATATGACAGAAAACTCTTCAGTACTAATTTTCTGATAACCTGCCTGTACCCTAGCGTGTTCCCAGACTTCATAAGACGCCCTAGGATCTGACTGAACACGCAGTTTCCGATTCTCAAAGGAATGAAATGGTTGTTGCTGACGTCTTTGGCTGAGCCACGATGGATCATGGTAAACACTGATACTCAGCGCATTCTATTAAAGAAGTTCACTGGGCTATCCGGATGTCTTTGAACTAGAATATAGACTGATTATCATGGACTGTCAATGATTTTGATATTGTATAATCGTTCAGATTACCCTACGCTACCAAGCAACTCAGATTCGCAGGGATAATTCCAGTCCCGCTTATCAGGACGCTAACACTAAGAGGAGTTATCAAGCCAGCCAGAAGCCACCAAGTGAACAGAGCTTTCAGAACGCGGAAAATTTTGATCCCCCTAGGCTTCCTATTATGCCTTGGCACTTAGACCACACCTATGGAAAGCTGATGAATCGGTCACACAAATGTAATGAGGCACTGCTTGATGATCTCGCGTTAAGACGAGCTAGCGATGCGAGCCAGCCTATTAGAGGCAGGACGGAATATCGTAACTGCCAATCATGCAAAGTCTAAAATTAAACTCGTGCGAAACTTCGGCCGAAATAGCTGCTGATAGTTTTATCAAAACTTGGAGACTCATTCTGTGTTTCTTGACTTCCACCAGTTTCTTTTGAGAGAAACCAGCATTATTTTCTGCATACTCAAAGCTGAAGTCGTACGATAACTCCGAATATGCAGAGGGCCGATATTCCGGCACAGATTTAAGCTTATGTTGCAACCTTATCTATTCTGGCTAAATGCCGCCCTCTCAGGGCTGTCCCCAAGAATCCTAAATGCGAGGTCAATCTGAATCTGGCTGGTTCTTTACGTCGTTGTGGGATGGGTTTGTTAGCTTTCAATCTATGACTGTGACATTTCGCTGCGACAATGTCGACTTTAAGGGTTTGTAAAATCCCAGCCCATCTAATTATATAACTCTCCTTACAACCTACGCCCAATGGGTCACCGCTATAGACTGCTACAACCAAACTATTCGCTTTAACTCCCTTCACGGCGGCGAAATAGGTCTCATCGAAGAAGTTCTCAACAGCACTTGTAACTCGTCCCAAAGCGGCTAATAAAGCCACCAACCTCCTAATATTGCGGCTCCGCAGTCTACACAAACCTTAACTGCTACCTTGAATGTATCGACCTAGGCGACCCCATCGATGAGACAAACAGGTAGACTTGACTTGGCTGCGACCAGGGCTGCTTCAAGCCTCCCTAGGGTGTATTTAGCCACATCGATTGGGCTATTGAACTCTGTATTGGCCAAGAGACCGAAATTGACATGAAAGATTCAGCATGACGTTGGCTGGTTATCAATCTGGAAGTAAGCAGAAGCTCCATGGTATTTGGCCCCAGCTGAAAATGCATGCCAGTATCTCTGTGTTTTAAACCAGCCCCTCGCGAAACACCACTCAAAATTCCATCGTTACCTTCGGTTCCTGTATTATTAGAAAACCCATTGCTAAGTGATATGATCATCATTCGATTATCACCGGAAATACAAGTGTTTCGAGACATTATATCCGCCCGTTCCCAGCAGTAAATCTTAACACTGCAAAATATGCCCCCAAAACAGTCCGTCTATAGTAACCTTGTTAAGAATCGATGAAACATGTGTCGTCTTTGAAGCGAAGAAAAACCCACCCAGGTCGGCCCGCTTACACGACCCTGGGCGTTTAAACGTGCCCCCTTCACACAGCCTCCACTTTGTTTTTGATACAGGGGCCGTAGCAGAAACCCTCGCCAGCGAACCTGACAATAAAATATCGATATTTTTCGGATGCGAAAAATGTATATATACTCATACGACGTAGGATGGGTGAGTTGTTGTCTTGTCGTCATCAGCTTCAGCTTCTACAGCAAAGTCTTTCTTCTAGGTCCTGGTGATCGTTTTTTCTTTTCTTTTCTCACTTTACTATTCTTTGTGCCGGCACATTTCTTTTTACCTTATCTTTTAACTGTCAAGATGCATTCCTTCAAGAGCGTTCTCTTTCCTTCCCTTTTTGCTTTGGCTCATGGGCACTCTGTCATTCTCAATGCCCAAGGTCTCGACACTTCTCCTGCTAGTGTAGGATTCCAAGGTAAGCATGATACTCCGAGTGAATGATTGGCTTGGTGTTAATCAGATCGTCAGTTGATCCCGAGATCGCCCGCAACTGCATCACTATCAATCCTTGCCAGCAGGATGCCACTATCATTCGTGATGCAGAGATAACTGCCAACATCGTTAACCAGTGTGGCCGCACTGAGCTGTCTGGTAACATTGATGTCGGCGAGAACACTGAGAATGCCCTTTCCGCTGGCAAGGTCACTCAGGTTGAGGCTGGTGGTGAGCTCACCGTTACCATTCATCAGGTCAACGCCGATGGCGCTGGTCCATACGTGTGTGATCTTGATGAGAGCAGCAACACCAACACCAACATTCAGGTAAAACATCCGCAATGACAGCAGTTTAATAGCTAACACTGGTTACAGAACTTGACCGTCACAAATAACGTTCCTGGAACAAACGGTCTTTCTCAGGTCAAGACCCAAGCTTTCAACATCACCGTCAAGATGCCTGATGACCTCAACTGCTTTGGAGGTAAGCATGCTCAAAGTCCATCACAACTCAACGATGCCTAACATCAAATAGCTTCCACCGGTAACATCTGCACCGTACGATGCCGTAACAACGCCCTCGCTGGTCCCTTCGGTGGCTGCTTCGCCGTTCAGCAGGCCGATTCCGACAAGAAGACCAACACTCCTCAGAACATCAAGACTACTCAGCAACTCCAGGCTATTAATGCTCAGGTCCTCCAGAACCAGAAGGACTTCCCTGACTCCGTCAAGGCCAACGAGAACGCTACCAACGACGAGGCTGATCAGAACAAGGCTGCCGTTGACGCTCTTCTTGGCAACACCATCGTCACCTCCGCCTTTGCTACTGAGACACCCTCTGTTGTTCTTGGACGACCTCCTGCGGCTACCGAGACAGGTGCTGGAGGCAACGGTGACAACAACGGCAACAACAACGGTGGAAACAACGGCGGTAACGGCAACAACAATGGAGGTAACAACGGCGGTAACAACGGCGGTAACAATGGCGGCAATGGCGGTAACGGACAAGGTCAAGGCAACGGCCAGGGTAACGGACAAGGCAACGGTGGTCAAGGCGGCCAAAACGGCGACAACAACCAGGGAGGTAACGACGGTAACCAGGGTGGCCGTGGGGGTTTCGGAGGTGGCCAGGGTCGAGGACAATTCGGTGGCGGCGGTAACTTTGGCGGATTCGGAGGAAACGCCAAGCGAGCTGCTTCTAAGCTCCGATGGGCCAAGCGATTCTTCACCCAAGAAGATACCATCTAATTGATACTTGGATGAGTGAATAAAGGAAAAGAATACTGGAACACCGGGAAGTAGATGATGGGATAGCCATAGGATGAGGAGAGAGATAGACAATAAAGATGATGTACCAAAACAAGACGAACTTGGCTGAGAGTAAATTAGAGGAGGGGAGGATGCGGCGATAGGTATGTGGCTATTGGTCGGCTCCCATATTGGTCCAGGATGACGTCTCAGTAAACTTTAAGAATAAGAAAGAGAACGAGTAAGAGTTATAAAGAAAAGCAGGAAAATTTAAGAACTTAATATCTCTACTAATATTAGAGTTTTTACTATTTTATCTTTAATTATATACTTTTAAGCTTATCTTAATATTAAATCTCTAGAAACCAGTGGTATGATACATTAAACTAGGGTTCTATCTCACTTGCCTTACAACTACCATAGCTCTTAAGTAAATCCAGTAAATCGGTAAGCTTTTCTTCATATTCTAACACTTCTATTATTAAAATCACATAATTATTAGTAAATAATAGTCACCTCTTAGAATAATCTTATTAGGGATATATACTAACCTGACTTTGACATCTTCTCTCTTGCCCTTTCTAGACTCAAAGGCCAAGACTTTAATAGCGAATCTAGTGGCGTCTCTGGTGGCATTTCCCTTCCGCTTGCACTCGGCCTACTCTTGTAAATAGGATTCACTTCAACTCCAGCCTCTAGCAAGACCTGAGTACTCTCGAAAAGTTCGTATTCAACTGCATAATGCAATAGCGTTCTCCTTGACGCCGTTTGCGTTGCAGCTATGGCACCCAGAGCCATGACTGCATGCTTGCGTAGAATTCTGGCTAATTGCTTGTCCTGTCTCCCAGAACATAACATGTTGAAAAGCGGATATTCGCCCTCCTCTAGACTCCAATTGGGCTTCTCAGGTTTGTCACTGATACTAGCCCTATTATCAAGAAGCACTTCAACGGCAGACGTTCGGACGGAATGGGCTTGGGCTAGGACAGGTGTGAAGCCATTCTCATCACGAACATCGATCCGCGCTCCGTGGGCTAGCAGAAGCTTGATAGCGCGGATCTGGAGGTCTTCATTTTGTGTATAGTTGGGCCCAAAGCCCATCAGAGCTGTCCGCTTATCATTTCCAGCCATGTTCACATCTGCGCCTGCTTCAATCAACTCCTCAGCCATTTCAAGATTTCCTACATAGATAGCAAGCATCAGACAGGTATTGATGATTTGTCTATCAAATGGAAAAGGAATCCACGAAACTGATAGTTGGTTGATATCAAACCCATACCTCAGAAGTGTATCGACCGTGTTTCGTATCTTGGCCCGGTCAAGTGATCTAGGACCTCTCATGACAGGATTATAGAACTGATTTTGGGTGCCTATCCAGCGGAAGTCCCCCGCGATTAGATGATGAAAGACTCCAATCCCATCCTCAAGGATCTGAGTGCCCCCTCTTGAGTTATTCTCGAGAAGGAGTTGCAGAATACCATGATCCCAGTTTTGGACAGCTATTTCCACAGCACTTGACCCACCAGAGGCGCCAAGAATAGGTTCTTCAGGCAATACGTCATCAAGGGACCGCGGACAGAAGAAAGCTATGCCTGTCGAGAGTATAAACTGTTTATGGCCATTCGGAAGCCAAGGGTCGGCGCCGTGTCTCAAGAGAGCCTTTACTGCTTCTGCGCTGGAGAACTCGACCGCCCAATGTAGGGGACTGCCCACTGGAGTCACAAATGGGTAGTGAAGCATTTTGTGGTCGCGAGTCGATAAAGCATTGACTAAGGCGCCGTTCTTCACAATCGCGTCTGTTACAGCTGTTATTTGATCGGGGTGAAATACAAACAACCAGTGAAGACAGGATGGCCCGTCTCCCCTTGACTGAATTGTTGGATCTGCACCCTCATGGAGCAGAAATAAAACTGTTTCAAGGGATCCGCACAGGAAAGCACGATATAATGGAAATTCGCCCAAGGAGTTGAGACTGTTGACGTTTGTCGAGCTCGTAATTCTTTTGAGAATCTTGAGAGCTGTAGGGCTATTGAATGAGCAGAGTGCATGGATAAGACAGTCGCCATCTTTGTTTAGAGCGCGAGTCGTGGACACTCCCTCGCGGATAATCTCGAGATCGAAGTCAATTAAATCATCCAAAGTAGATGGTTTCATGAGTGTAAAGTGCTGGTTGAAGCCGCCATTTCTTTGGAATATCTTGATGGCGTTGTCAAAACGAGAAGGGTCCGTCGAGCGAGCCTTGGTAGAAGACGCCAACGCCCCTGTGGCAATAGAGCTGAATAGCCAATCCTGTCTGTGGACTTGGATTTCATCATCAGGTTGAAAACCATAGCGGTCGTAATATGAGAAAATGAGGCCTTGAGCTTGTATTACGCCGCTGAGAGCAGCTTTGCGAAGAAGTCCAAGCCAGGTATCTTTCGTCATTGGATCGAGGAGTCTCTTGTTGATGAGATCTTGGGAGTTCATGAATAGTCCAAAGACCTCTTCTGCGGATAGGCTGTTTTCATTCTGGCAATAAGCAGATAGTAGATAATTGGCCATCGCGTCGCTGAATACAGGAATCTGCCAATCCCATGGTGAGTAGTTGTCTACAGCATCAGCCTGGAACTCGAGATCTGCAACGCCCTCTTCAGTATCTCCATCGCTTCGAGTACCCCTGTGCGTATCGGCTTGATGGCCCTTGTTCCTGTCATTGTCAGCAAATTATTCTGCCATTCAGGATTGGTTACTCACACGACGGCAGCTTTTCCGTCCTTTGATCCCAAGAGACGCACGACCGCAGCATCGCGTTCTTTTGCATCCTTAGTCAGACATGCTTCTGTCAACTGGCAGAATTTGTCCTTGAGCGCTTCTGGGATATCACTCTTGTTCCGAAAGTCCTGTAATGCCAGCTCAAGAGCTCTGTCTCCCTCGCTACCTTCTGGGGGGGACGTCGTTTGGCACAGGGTGAACCACGTTATGAGGCCAAAGGAATACATGTCGATGCTGTCTAGATATTCTGGATCTAGCGGTTCCCCATTCTCATGATACAGACGGAGCTCCGGAGCCCTCCACCCAACTGTACCTCTACCACGCAGGGAATTGGTTCCAATTATACCTGCGCCACCTCCAAAGTCGGTCAATCTGGCAAGCCAGCGTGCGTCTTTTTCATATATGAGAACATTTCCAGGCTTTAAGTCGCCATGAATAATACCGACGTCGTGGATAGCCCAAAGCGCAGACGAGATATCAAGGATAATTGCCTGTCGATTTCTAAATGTCATGGGCACATCGTCCTGAATAAACTTTTCAAGGTCTCCATTTGCCAGCTCCAGTGCAATAAAGGGAACCCGATGCCACGTTATATCAACCCCCCAACCAATCATGTGGACGATATTTGGATGATCTCGTAGGGCCGGATGGCGCAAGGCTGCAATCTCTATAATCAAGTCGTAGACCTGCCTGCGGATGCTATCCGAGGACAGATCCAGCTTTATCCTTGCATTAAGCAGAAACCTGGGGTATTTGATAGCTGCCAGGATCAGTTGCCGAGAATCATCCGGCGGGACAATGGTTGCTTGTCGTACGATGAATTGAGCGCCAGATGCAACCTCACCCTTATCGAAGATGAAGTCGAATGGCCCAGGTACATGCAGCTCTGCAAAGACTCTAGATAGCTCAATAATAGGAAGATCACGTCGGTCACCATTCTTTGGCTCAGCTTCGGTAAGACTCAGCTCCTTAAGACTCGGAGCATTTATGGAGAGGTTGGTGATGTAGGCGGGGAGGGAAACATAGCCGGCCTCAATAGAACCAGATTCCATCGTGGCTTGGGCTCATTAATCTTGCACAAGTAGAAAATGGATTGTATCAGCTATGTGAAGCTGAAATATCAAGGTGAGGACAGCCTGATGGTCTGCATTGGTGCCTAAGATCACTTGTCTCAGCCATGATAACCCCGCACTCCAAATGATTATGTGACACAAGGTAGCTCAGCTCTGCTTTCTCAACTTCGACTACTCGTTCATCGATTATTGATCTTATTTCTCCAAAACCATGGCCGATCTGGCTCTTGGTATTGCTGGCCTAGTAGTAGGCGTACCAGGCCTGATCCAGGTCATTGGTCTTCTCGGAGACGCGGTGCTAAAAAGGCTTGGGCACTACGACGACAATTATCAGAGGCGGGTCAAGCTACTGATCAGAATCAGCAAGTCGCAGACGCAGGATTTGCTGCTGTATCTCGAGAGACTAGGTGACAAAGCTCCAGAAGCTTTAGTGGCTGAAGTGCACGATATGTTTCAAGCATTGCGTGATGCACTCGAACTACTTGTGACTATGCTTCCAAGCGTGGGCATAGACGAAGCTGCAGTCGTGCGGACAAAATTATCAGAAGCAAAAAAGGCCAGCATAGATGCTGAGGTCGCCAAGATCGAAGAGTGGAATAATAGGATCTTGAAACGAATGATCGTGTTGAAGTTCTTCGGTAACCTCAAGACACTACCACCAAATTCAGCAGATGATGAAGTGGCTCCGTCTTTACGAAAAGTGGAAAAGCTTCGAGATTCGATAAAAGAATCACTTGACAAGGCGAAATCCGATTCTACCCTATTACTCAATCCCCCAGAAGAAGCAAGTTGTACTCTGCTTCCAAACTCAATCCTGCAGCTCAAGACTCCAAAGACTGGCGGGCGGCCATTCCTTGCTGAATGCCGAGTATACAGTGACAATGCTTCGGAGCGGGAAATACAGCAGCATCGACAAGTCATTCGAGAAGTTGCGAGAATACTTCGCCAAGCTGATCCGGCATTTATGGGTCTTCTTAACTGCAGCGGGTTTCTCTGGGACTCGCTAGAGTGTAGATTTGAGCTGCACTTTCCGATCACTGAGAATATGGAAAACCCAAGGTCTTTGCTTAATTTGCTTCTCGACCCGATGAATAAAAAGGCCAGGGCAAAGGCATCCTCTCAACCATCGCATTTCTCTGGCAAAAAGCGTTGTGGTAGCTATCTTTATTCTCCATTCAGCAGGATTTGTGCACAAGCAGATACGTCCCGATAATATCGTTATCTTCGATAAAGCTCCGGACACATCACGATCTACGGGGACAGTAGACCCAGCTAAGCAGATTTACCCGTATTCAATCGGTACACCGTTCCTTGTAGGCTTCGACAACGTTCGTAAAGTGGACGCAGCCTCACTGATGCTACCTATCGAGGAATGGGAGAAGACAATATATCTTAGTCCTGAACGTCAACGACTCCAACCAGGGGATGAATTCAACATGCGGCATGATCTCTATAGCTTAGGTGTTGTTTTGCTCGAGATTGCATTCTGGGCCTCCTTCCAAGATAAGAAGTCATCTCAGTTAGGCAAGATTATTTGGAGAGACGCTGGTCAGTCTGATCTTTGTGGACCAGAGGAGTTGAAAAAGATTTATGTGTCTCTTGCCAAAGGATCTGTACCGCGAGTTATCGGTCAGAAGTATGCCGATGTTGTTATGGCTTGTTTAACCGGGTTAGAGTCTGAGAAAGATATGTTAAACGAACTGAAGGACAAGGATGGAATTATAATAGGAACAAGGTATATCTTAGAAATTATAAAAAAGCTAGAGGAAATTTCATTATAAGGAGCTCAATACACGAGATTTAATTTACATATATAATTACTTAGTTAAATTAATTTCTAGTATTACTCTACTAAGAGGTCTATATATGATATAATAAATAAGTTTTGGACTTGATGGTGAATAAGGGGAACGTTCTTAACTCAACAGCAGGTATTTTAACTCTTGATTAAACTTAAATCAACTTAACTTATCTAGTATTTTAACCTCCTTACTTTATAAAGCCAGTAACTCAAATAACTAAACAATACTAAGTTAATAAATCTGCTTTCTCCTTAACTATTAGAATTCTCGGAAGAATATGCTATAACCCCCTTCCTTCTTAGATAACCTTTAAAGCTAGTAGAAGACATTGATTCAAGGCAGGAGTTGTCGGGACGCGATTGGGAATGCTCAAGATAATCGTCTGGTACTAATACCGGGAATCCATCTCCATTTTCTTTTTAAGTTGGATAATGAAAAGGAAGAAAATGTATTGATCTCCCCACAGTTACGACTTCTGTCTACGACTAATAGTACACGGGATGTCTTTGTGATACATGAACCAGGAGTTATCATACTTCCATCTATGGTTCGGATCAGTAATACGAACCTATATTTTGGGTTAATACTTGAACTCGATAGCTTGGGGAGATGATCAGACTTACGTCAAAGTTCACATAAAGCGTAGCAAACATCTTATACATCTCTAACTTGGACATGTGTTTACCCATGCAAACTCGTGAGCCGTGTCCAAACATCATCTCAGTACACTCGTGCATTCGTCGCACGCGGTGAGCATGTCCCTGTTCAGATTCACCTTTGCTGCGAAGCCATCGCTCAGGTCGGAAGGTATCGACATCTTCACCAAAGACACCAACATCGCGAGTGATTACGCAAGGATTAATGCCGACTTTTGTTCCAGCGGGAATGAAGCGACCGTCTGAAAGTTCGAGGCCTTCCTTTGGGACTTCGCGCTCAAGGATGAGACCGACAGCTGGTGAGATTCGCATAGACTCACGCATAACTGCATCGAAATAGGGTAATTGACTGATCTCCTTCCATTGGGGAACGGGCAGAGTCAAGTTGGCAGAACGGAGCTCGGCGACCATTTTCTCGCAGACAGAAGGATTCTTCAGGAGATGGTAAGCAGGAGCACGCATAGCACCAGCTGTTGAGTCGCCGCCAGCCAAGACATTGAGCATAAGCCAGTTCAGGATCTGCTGGTCATCAACATAGTCAACAGTCTCTTTCAAGCTGTTGTACTTGTCGATGAAGAGGTCCACTGGTTTACGCTTGGCGGCGCCAGAAGCCACCTGCTGTTGATACTCTGTGAGAATCTTGACGGTGTACAATACACCATTGACAAGAGGGCGAGGGCCAATGCGCCAGATAGGATTCTTATCCAACCACTCGTCAAGCCACGGGATCTGACTGACGGGTGTGAAATACTTGAGCCCAGCCGTGCTCTCGGCAATGATGTTCTCGACATCAGCAGCTTGATCCATGAAGCCATAGTTGCGGCCAAAGCTAATATTGGCAGCTGCGTCCCAGGCGTAATAAGCGACCCATTCATCCATCTTGCAGACATAACCAGTGCTGGCAAAGCGATTGTCCAGGTGAGTAATCAGCTCACAGAGAGTCTCGTCCATGATGGGCTCAGCCTCCAGCATCTTGGGGAGGGTCCAGAATCCCCGGATGGGTTTGGTGTATTTGGTGTGAAAGTCTTCATCTGCAGTGTTGAAAATGTTCTGCATGCGCTGGCCATTGACGACAACATCATTGGGGCGATACATATTAGTCTGGCAAAGTCAGAACCCGTTGAACAAAAAGGACTCTCAGTCTACCGAAGGAACATGCACAACTCGATGGGTATCACTGCAGGGTGCTTACTTTTCGCCAAGGGTTTCTCGTCGTGTAAATGACACGAATCAGATCTGGGTCACTGATACTGATCGTATTTGGACCAACCCGCACAGCAGAGCCCCATTTCTGATGCCATTCTCGCATATGCCCATCAACATTTCCCTTGGTGGCAAGAAACGCCCGATAAAAGTCCGTATACTTTGCAGCAAGAGGGCCAGGAATGCGTCTGAGAGGCGAGAATAAGAGGTCGTAAAAGATACGAGCGACGACAAAAGCAACGCCAACGTACAGCACGTAGCTCAGGTCAAAGGAAGAAAGGGCCATGATCTACAGAGACAACGAGTGCATCTGCGGAGAAAACAAACAGGATATGTCATAAATTTAATTAAAAAGCAGCTGCGGGATGCAGACGCGGGACCGAGCCGGATCTATATTGCTTTTTGCGGAGGGCATGGTCTGACTACTGGAGATGTGTAATGCACTCCATCTCCACACTGTCTTTATCACAGGCAAAGAGAAAAGTGACGCCGTTGAAGAGAATGCGTCTGGATTATGCACCATGTAACAGTACTCCACCACAAACTTGCAGGGTATTTATGCTAGTGTTTATGATATGTCTGAACTCAACGCGGGAGAAACCAAAAACAGAAGCGGAGCAGCCATTGAGAATACAGGAACAGGAAGCGTTCCATCGCAAGCATGTGTGAAATTGTTGGCTCCCCCACACAAGCATGAGGCTCCATGAAACTTGGCATGCAGTAGCTATAACAAAGAATCCCACGCACACGGTCTCGATTAGCAGCCACCTCGGTTGATATTGTCTGAATCGGCTTAGATGAGAACGAGAGAAGAGACAATATCTCACCGGGGAGGCGGGATCATCCTTGTGCAGGTCAGGGGTATCCTTGGAAAAAGGCTGAGCAAACAAAGAGCTTACAGGACTCGAGGCAATATTCGACGCACAGGTAGACAAGCTGAATACAACGGAATATGAGAAGTGACTGTCACGTAATTACTGGCTTACTGTTGGTTCGTAGACAATCTTAGACAATAAGATAACGTTGAAGCTAGTGACACGGGACAAGTACGCCGCCATTAGTGGGGGAACTAAGCTTCGACTAACTTTAGACAAGACATCAATTAACATTGATCTTCACGCAACGGTTTCTTCAACACTAAAATAATCAAGACTCTGATTCAAATCAAATCCACTCTGCACAAATTTCTTGCAGAAATTCTCGCGGCCGGCAAATCCACTCTCTGTGGCGAGCCAATATGCAGGAGTATGGCACGGCATCTGATCTATCAGATTCGCGAGGCCCAACAACTCACCGGGATTGGCAGCAACACGGAGATAACAATAAGCGACTCCCATGCTCTAATTTTGTTTACGACCCTGTTGTAACAACTGATATTTGACATATTATGCAAAGCGAACAAACGTCGTCTATTGTCCCCCGCGATTGGATCTGCAGATCGCCTCCGTTGGGGCTTGGTTAACGTATGATTGTGATGGCATTGGTCGTCCCCATAGTTTTCTCTCCTCTCACAGTCGGGATATTCTCATGCCCTCGATTGGATTCGCTACTCGGCAGTTTTGCAGCCCCGTTTTCGACGTTGCTTTTCTCAGCCGTTGTTTCGAGTCCAATGGGCTCGGTCTCTCCCGAGGCCAATCTTTTCCCCACGATGAATATCCTTCTTTCTTTTTTCTTCTTTGTGATACTCGAAATCCTTCATCTGGTCTCTTTGAGATGTGACATATACTTGAGAGAACAAAGCTATGTTACAAAAGAATTTGTTTGCCTGCCGGTTTGGTTATTTTCGTATTGTGTATCAAAGTTTGTCCTTGGAACATATAAGACGCATGAATGTGCCTGTTAAAGCAGTGTGAGACAAACTTGTTGGTTATCGATGCGAATATGGCTGCTGCTACGCCTTCTCCTGAGTATCTCGCTGAGACGCGAGGGCCGATGATTCGGACTGTTACTTGGCTTTCTGTGATCTTTCCCATTCTCTTTGTTGCACTTAGAGTGTATACGAGGTTGTTTGTTCGAAAGGTCTTTGGTCTTGATGACTGGGTCATTGTTCTCTCTCTGGTAAGAAGCCAACCTTCTTCAACATCTCACAAACTGACAAGCGTCTTTGATAACAGATTCTTCTCATTTGCTATGGCGCCATCATCGAAGCAGCCGTCCAGAAAGGTCTCGGTCGACACGTCGAATGGGTTCTCACCTTCGCCCCTCAAGACGCCGTCCCGGTCGCATTGCTGGGCCAAGTCTCACAGCCCTTCGTCGTCATGTCGTGTGCCCTAGGCAAGACATCCTTCTCCATCAGTCTCATGCGACTGGCCGCACAACGATTCATCCATCGGTTCCTCTGGTTTATCGTTGTCACTATGCTTACGCTTCATATCCTCATCTCTATCATTGTCTTTGTGCACTGCGAAGATCCTCGAACAACATGGAACCCGGCTATTGTGAGCAAATGTTGGCATCCTAATGCCTACCTTGGAGTTTTATACTTCATCGGCGGTAAGTCTGTTCCATACGGTTGGCTGTGTCTAATACTAACATTCATCAAGCTTACTCTGCTGCCACCGATTTCATCCTCGCGCTTCTTCCGTGGGCTATGCTCTGGAACTTGAACATGAAGAACAAGGAAAAGTTTGGTGTAGCCGTCGCCATGAGTCTTGGTGTCTTGTACGTTCTCGTTCACTGCTATGACCATCTCTTACTAACTCCTCCAGTGCCGGAGCCATCGCCGTCATCAAATGCACCAAGCTCAAAGCGAACGCAACAAGCACCGATCCTACCTACGACGTCGGTGAACTCCTTCTCACAGCCTGTGCCGAGAACGCCCTCATCATCATGGCTGCATGCATTCCTACCCTTCGACCCATGCTTCGCAAGGTCTTTCCTTCATCAGCCAAGTCAAGCGAGAACTCGCATCGCTTGAAGAATATGAACAACATCATGTTCGTTCCCAAGAACAAGGCTGGTCAATGGAGTGCTTTGATTGAGACGGAGGCTCACCCGGATCATACTTCTGACAACCAGAGTGACAAGAGTATTCTCAAGGAACATCGTGGTACGATGAATGGTCAGGGCAATGCTGAGCCTGCTGGTGGGCCTGCTAGTCCAGCACTATCACCCCATATCAGGAAGACCATGTCGGTAAATGTGTCTTATGACAGGAATAACAGTATGTAATCGAGATTAAGCACATTGTCTCAGTACAGTAGCCATCAATCAAGGGCCTTCAGGAACCTTTACAAGTCAATCAGACTCACACAGAAATTCTCGTGAATTTGTTCGTGGCCTCCTTGACCTAGCTATGAGCATGCCTCCTAATTGGAGCTCAGGGGTCTGTCAAAGTGCGATGCTGTGACCTGCGACTATGAAATCTAGACGTCAATTCATTTGCGGTCTAACAAATTCTAATGCTACAGACGGTCTATTTCATCATTCATCTATCGACTTAAAAATCCCCTCTAAGCCAAGCGGACCTCTATGTTAATGTTGTAAGAGGTAGAAGCACCCGTACACTGACTCGTGAAATCGACTCCCGGCTGAACAAGGACCAATCGTGAAGAGCATGTCCAAAACTCGGCAATCTGATTAATCCCCCACAAACACTGAAGGCCCAAGGGGTACGAAGTCGCCGGGATAATCTTGCAGACCAAGATGTTGGCCTGATTCGCTGTCGCTTCCTCGGTCGACATGACACGCACGTAATTGTCTGAGTTTCCGTTGACGTTGGAGTAAGCACTCTTTCCATTGGAACTTCCAGGCCCGTTGACGGGTTTGATTTCGCCTGTGCGTTGGTTGAGGGTGAAGGTCAAGTCGGAAGATACGTCGGCGGTGAAGTCAAGGAAGTATTTTCCAGTGCCGATTTGGTTCTCTAGGTTGGTGAAACCAACACCGCCGATGGGGGCGAGGTTGGGATCACCGCTGTCGTGTGCGATAAGGTAGATTGTTTGCAGTGGATCGGCCGCCTCGGTCTTGGTGCTGATCTCGGTCTTGGTCTCAGTAGCGATAATGTTGTCCTTTACTTGCGTTCCAACAACTTTGTTGATCTTCTCAGTGGTATAGGTCTCTTGGACAACCTCTGTCTTGACCGTCTTGGTGGCATAAGCAGTTGCGATAGCAGTCTTGATCGTAGTCCTTCGTGGAATAATAACCTTGTGGATGACTGAAACGATCGTCGTTCGTGGAAGAGTGACGGTTTTGCTGGTTACACCAACACGAGAACATGCAGAGGAGTACTTGGCCGAGTTGCTTGCACGAGTCGGTATTGGCCGTGGAAACAAAGATATTCCAAGTGCCGACTGGGCCTATAATCGGGAATGCTTAGTCATTTGGCCGTTCTTCAGTAGTCTATCCATGGATATTGAAGACCTCGCTCCCGCTTGGTGGTGAAGATGATTGAGACATTCATTGTCACAGTAGTAGTGATATCAATGGTAACGCTCTGTACGACAGAGTTGGTCCTTGTGGCTGTTACGTGCTGTGTGATAATTGCTGTAACTGATTTCCGGACTGTCGGGATGCTTGTTACAGTCTTTGTTCTATAGATAGTGCTGTTGTGACACTGTCCAAATAAGGATGGTTGTCCTTACGCTTTCTTGGGCGTCACTGTGGTGTATAGATAGGCTTTGCAGTCAGATGCATATGTCTTGCTCGAAACCCCAGTAACGGCTGTATTGAGTAAGTTAGCCAGTGCGCCCCTGAGGGATCATAGAATATGACATACCCTTCAAGCAAGAATCAGAGTTGATAGTTAGGGCGTCAGCGCCTGACAAGGCCATGCCCAAAGCCACGAAATACTGTGAGAACCTCATTTTTGCAATACTGACCAATCCAATTTTCGCAAAAGAGGAAATAAAGGAGAAAGCTATCGTCGAGTCGTGGCACACCGAGTAATTAAATACTGCTGCCCCAATGCCGCAATTCCGGTGGTATGGTTATAGATTGGTCGAGACTAATCGGACATATGCTGGCCCTTGTTTAAAATCATCGCTGCTAACTCCATCCAGTTGGCCTTTCTAAACAAAATAGAACCAAGATTAGTTAAGCTAACGTATTTAAAACGATATAATTCGAAGCGCTATTAATTTTCCAGACAAAACTATCGATCATTATAATGGCGCTATTCGGAGCTAACCATGCCCTGACAGGTCTGGGCTTTGAATAGCTGTCACGTGTTACCCGATATCTTTCAATGCGAAGCCTCGTTCAGCTGTTTTCTTTTCTCCTCCCGAGACTCAAGAATGCTTTCTATCTTATGATTCAGATCCACTCCATCCATATATCTTGCCTCCATAATTACTTCCCTCGGTTCCGGAGCTCTAATATAGTCAACGCTATTAATGGCGCGTTGGTGCATCTCGTCAACAATATCAAATAATCCAGCCATACTTTTCCTCCTATTCTGATCAACGACCAGCATATCTTCGTGTATTATATCCAACAAATCATGAACGTAAGAGCTGCAACCCGGCTTATTGTGCAAAGAACCGATCCACTGCCAATAGTGTCAGAAAGAGTTTGTGTCAAATTCCTGAGTTGGGAGACTTACCTTGACGATCTGTTCTTTTACCCAAAGTCTGTAGCCCTCTCCAGGGCCGAGCCAGTGAATATCGAAGTATATATCGGTCTTAACCCCCGTGATATAAGGTGAAACCAGGATCTCTTTGAATCGTTCCCTGAGTTCGTTTGCCCCGAGGATCCAACAAGTCATTTCAAGTAACACACAGCCTAGACTCCACACATCATATGCTCTGGATATCTGGCCATCACTAATATCACACTCAGGTGCTCGATACCTGGGTGTGACAGGCAAATCGGCTCCAGGAATAATGGATCTGGTTTCTTCTTTGTGAGCATCTGCAATACCAAAGTCTGAAACGACAAAGACGCCTCTTTTTTCCTTCCGTGATCTGAACCATAGGATATTGGCAGGTTTTATGTCGCCGTGTCTGCCGAACATTGTTTCTGTATCCAGATGAATCTTTTGACCTTGGTGGATATGTACTAGGGCGGCTAAGAGATCTCGAATTTGTCCCGACAGCCATAAGAGACCTTCCCTGTTGGCAGAAGCTGGGCTAACAAGCGGGCCGGGGTGGATTTTCCAATACATAAGTAGATCGTATTCGGCAGCTGGAAAGATGAAGTGAAACCGGTTGTTGAGAGTGTATGTAGCCAAAAGCGTGATGATGTTTGGATGGTTTAGGCCACTGAATCGTTTGAGCATTTTCAACTCTTTGTTCGACGTGCCTTTCTTCCTGTTTGTGTTTTTCAAAGACTTGACGGCAACGAAGCTATTATAGAAGCCAAGCTATGAGGTACGAAAATGAGACTCTCGTAAAGCAGCAAGGCCCGAAATGAACATACCTTCTCGAGTAACGGGGAAAAGCCATGTGATTCTGAGTCAATCTTGTACTTGACAACCTCTCCGCATCCCCCAGACAGTGTCTCTTCGTGTACTCCATAGCTGTCTCTACATAATACCCAAGGAAGCATCTGTCCTTTGGGTATATCGTAGTGCTGAGCCTCGTAATCCTCCCCCAGTGCAAAGAACCTCGGCGACGATCGAAGTTGGTTAATGTTGAAATAGTCTTTCTGCATGTGAGACCACCCCAACCTCGCCATGCAAATCTGCACAGTAAGATGATACTCAGATCCTTGTACCAGAGGAAATCTTTCGTCATGCAAGTCTGCGTCTATGAAAGCCTGAATATCGCCGGGTCGCTCCACGATAACTAGTATTGCAAAGACTCGGAAAAATGAGTTTTTTTCGGTGCCCAGAATTAAGCTGCTATAAGCTTCCGCATCCTCCAGTCCTATCTTGACAGTATGAAGTTGCCGGATGATTGTCTCCCGTGTCATCAACCTTTTTAGGGTTGGATACGGCCAGAAGAAGTGGTTCTCTCCGTTAATGTGCGGCACCCTCTCTCTCCAAAGTGCGTCACTTAATAATAGTTCGGGGCCTGGCGCGCGTTGTGTAGAAATCGATATAGAGCCCATGATCGCTCCACTATCAGATATCGCGTTGGTGTTGATCCGAATGGCGGTTCCCAGGGTGTGGGGAAATTCGCCGCATGCCAAGACTTCCAGAGCTCGATAGTGAATGGTGATGACCGGGGGTTATCGTCGAAAGCTTCTTTGAGATTGGGAGTATACACTAAAAAGACAAATGTAAGGGCTATCAGGTCTCAGTATTTCTCAGTCCTATGTCACGTATATATTCTGATAAGCTTGTTAATGCATCCTATGTATGTTCAACTAGCTTCTGTTAGTACGCCTCTATCATGACCGGTGAGTCTCAGTCGGTGACAGGGGTGGCTGGAGGGAGACATAAAAGTTGAGACTCGGGTTGGTGGTAGATCCGGGGATGCCAGTCTCATATTTTCTGTCCCCCAAAGGGATGGGTCACTTGGCCTTGCTTCGACGCGAGTTTGAGTGCTCGCCTCACTAACTCTATCTGTCTGACGTCAGGTCAACGTACGATTGCGGGGGGTATTGACTCGGAGTTTACTTGTTTTACTTGTGTAACCACATTCTCTCCCATATCCGTGAAGATATATGCCTCACGATCAATCACTCAGGTTAGGTCGGCTGATTGATTGGCTGGGCCTTCCGAATGCTAAATCGTTGACCACTGACCGTGTACATGGAGACTATGTCCGATCACCAGTGGGCCGCACATTTCGGGGACCGAGGCTTACCACATGACACCCTGACATCACCCACCATTCAGACATTCTAACGTAGGACTCTTTGGAGCTAAGACACATCGGCAAGAATATTCAATCTTAGTGAAGTACATACTTCTTCAGCTGCCGCTTCCCCGCCTGCCATTGATCAACAGCTTTACCAGACATATACCCATCAATATATATATCGCCCACATATCTATACTCACCCTGCGTCCCCTCTGCTCTCAACAATATCGGCGTCGAACAACCTAGTGGCACAACCATTATATCACCGGCAAGCATGAACCCGGATCCCATCGCAAGCCGACGATTCTGTGTAAGACAGAAACATCTCCCCATCATACGATCCCCAAAATGAATTTGCAGAAAATGCCTCCTCATTTCAGCCTTGACCTCTGATGCAGTTTTCAAATAATGAGCTAGTCTCTCATCGAGCCTGATGTACGGTAGACGATCGCGAAAGAGGTTCGCAAAGACATGGCAGATCTCTGCCTGCCATCGACCTCGGTCATATTCCGATGGGATTTGACCGAGGCATATCGTCGCTGCGAAGCATTCTTCTGCCATCTGTATTTCCTCCTTGGTGCGACCTTCCACAGCGTGAAGAAGTAGCGCTCTCCAGTGTAGGAACGCCATGAGATAATCTCCCAGGTTACAAAGCGTTCCGACAACGACGCCTTTGCTTTGAACGATATCGATTTCGAGACCTGAAATTTCAAGCTTGTTGAGGCGTTCGTCGCGGAAGCGGCAGATGGCTTTACTGGAGCCTGAAGCTGCGAAATTGTACTTGAAGCCCATTGCTGATGTTTGCGGTATGTGTGACCAGTCTGGGACGAATGTAGGAAGGTTGGCGGTGCTGGTGTGAACAGGGAAGTGGATTGCTTCGCAGATAATGTCGAGCTTCTCAGTCGTCTTGAGAAGAAAGTCGACAATCTCAGTGTACACATCCTTGACGGAGAGATTGTAGTCCGCGCGGAACTCGTCTCGAATACTGGCTGGTAAAACGCCGAGGATTCCGTACAATTTATCTCTAGGATCAGATGCGAGCTTTCTGCGACAAGTTCGTAACACCTGTAGAAGAGCCTCTTCGCCATCCGACATGTGGAACTTGAGATCCGGTAGACTAGCGGGTCCTTGGTAGATGAGTGTCTGAACATAGCTGAACTGATCAGGTGAAGTTACTAGTCTCCTCTTGAGTTTGTCTTTATTGTTGAAGATAAGCTCTCCTCGACGTTGGCTGAATAGAACTGAAGCACTCTGATATTTCTTCCATTCGAGGCGAGTCGAGCCACAGTGAACCATTATTCTTTTCGCGTTGAAAACTTCTTGGACGACCCACAATCGTCTCCAGTACTCTCTCCCAAAGAGTGATACCACTGCCAGAAGGTCACCGTTTTCGGCGCCAACTGCTAACAGTTTAGAAATATTGCTGGAATCAAAAGGTTCACCTGTAGTCGCTATGGCATCGAGAAACCTGACAGCTCGCGCGCTGTCGTTTTCTTCCGGACCAAGCCAGATTGCGACGTTATCAGCATTGGAGTAGATAAACGGCATGAGTTGAACCTGCTGACTCCGCTCATCTCGGTCCTTTTGGTTGATGCAGAGAGCATCTGCCCACACCAGCACAGAAGAGTGCTTTTGTCGAAGCGCTTGCAGTGCTCCGTGGAGGCTGACAGCTATCGGGATCAAACAACCTTCAATCTCGATCTTCCGAGTGTCACCGGTATCTCCCCAAGTGTATGAAATAGCCGTATAAGGAGGAGGTTGTTCCAGAGAAACATGGATAATCTCGCACTTGATCATCGTTTTTCTCTCTGGCAGTATTCTAACCAATCTGATGGATGCATCTTCGATCGGCCTGTACTGGTAAGACAGCTCGCTAAAAGATGATGCGGCTTGTTGATTTTGGAGTAGCTTGGGGCTCGGGCTGAGGGCAGCCTTTGGAGTAGATGGAGATAGTGGTGGCAAGGCATTATAATCGTATGGATATGGCGTGAACTTATTGTTGTAGCTCGTCTCTGGAATTACCGCGTATTGCTGATTTGGCGCATGTGGTGGAGGGACGTCGTATCGGCGACCTTTGCCTTTGCCCGCCCTCAGAGGCGGCGGGGAAGGGACTCGTGCTTCTGCGGAGACCTGCGCCATGACTATGGGTTGTGCTTTGAGCTACTTAATAGTCACTTGAAGTGCTTTGCGTCAAATTCCAGTCGTTTGAAATTGCAAAGTTGAGTGGTTTCAGCTGAACTCATGCTTGTGAGCCTTGGAGTCAGCCTGTGGCTTGGAACGGCTGCATCCTATCAAATCGCCTGAAAGCGTCTTCAGCCTAATCTAGAATAGCGTCAGATCTGGGCATTAGTAATTAATGAGTTAGGAAAGCAATTTTATAAATTCTTGTATTCTTGCTAATGCTTTTCGATTTTCTCACATCTCGGGTTGATATAAAAAGCTATCCACATCAAGCTGTTCTGCTAGATCTAGCAACTCGCCAGGCGTCAACCCTGCCATGGCATTAGCCGCAAAGAGGTCCCATCCTGTCTCATCTGAGACATGTTCCTGTAACTCTGGTTCCCTGCTCTCCTCTTCCTGGACGTTGCCATGCTCCTCCACTTGGGTCTGTATTTCTGGCGTTACGATATTACTAGCTGGCGTCAGAGCAGATAACTTCTGTTCCAGCTGCTCAAGCTCTACTTTACGCAGAGGAGCAATAAGACTACCTTTCGCAATAAGAGTATCAAAAACGTAGCGAGCATCATCACGCCATGAATCATCTGAAAGAAGAGATGGGCAGATTATGGGGATGAGGTGGAGGAGAAACGCTGACGATGAGGCATACTCTATTTGGAAGGGCAGAAACGCCTCTGCGACAAATAATCAGCTTCATAATTGACTTTCATGACGATCGTACTTACCGATGAGGTCTTCATCTGCCAAGGCACGGAGCGTCTTCAAAATTGCCTGCGCTGAGCTAACGCATGACTGTATAAGTGATGCAACCGGTGGAGATAGTGATAAGCCATGGGTCATAAGTTGTGTCTTGGACTGTTCGATGTGCATATGCAAAGCGCACATTATCTGCGGCCTTGTTGTGAGTACGACGCACTGGAAGCAGGTCAGTTCAAAAGCTTCAAGTTCGGCACTGCGCTCTGAAACCTACGTGGTGATATTGGAGCAGAAGTCTTGTTGCAATTCGTGACGCTTTACTAATCGAGTCTCGGAAATGATTGTTGATAATGTTGTTCAGGTCACGGTTTAGTTCGGCCAAGTTCCTTAGGATAGACTGCGTGTTGCTAAAAAGGGTGCCGTCATAGTCTTTACCAACACCGTATACCGCTTTAAAAATGTTAGCATGCATTTCATGGTGATTTTTGTGGGGGATGGCACTTACTCCCCAGTAGTCGGGCTATTAACCGAGCAAGCTGCACATGAAGGGTCAGACTCAGTGAGCTCAGCGAGCTGTCCGCCTGAGAAGGTAGCTTATTGGTGATATCTTCGTCTCTTATGGCACTCGTTGCACCAATGAGAGCAGCGAACTCTTGATCCAGCATATAGACAACCCAGAATATGATGTGGCATCGCTTAGAGTGCTGTGCCCCCACAGCTTCTTCCGGCATGTGTCTGTGAAATCCGGAAAGTACACATATCCGGAGAGCCTGTCCAATATGTTGATATGCTGCCACTCTCATGTCAATCGACTGAAAGTAGATAGCGGCTAGGGTGAGTGCTTGCGCAGAGAGAACAGGGTCAAGAGCAATGCCGGCCAACTCAGGCATCAATGGCATCGCCCGTGCAGCATATTGATACCCCGGCGGACTTCCATCAGGACTTTTCCCACCCAGAAAGGCCTTTCCAAAAGCTATCATGAGTAAATACTGCGCATACCACAGCTTGCACGATGCCGCTTTAGCCGAAGCATCTTGATAAAGCTCTTTAAAATGCTGAAGAAACTCAGCCTCATCTATCAAACTCGCCAAAGGACCAAGATAGAACCTCGCAGTCTGAATGAGGAAATATGCATAGTCTGACGGAGGTAAGTTGGAAATATCCGGTTGCTCATCTGGCATAAGTGGTCTCCACTGTAGTCGGAAGGCTACTCCGTCGAGGTGCCAGGGTAGAGGCTCGTTATTTGCTTCGGGGAGATGCTTGCCTACAAGGGCTAGGACTCTCCTGCAGAAGGCCCATGATGACGCGGGGCCCATGTACCCTGCGGAGGTCTGTTAGTGTATGCCGATGATTGACGGATGGAAACGTACAGTATCGACCCATAGCTTGGCCGAAGACGTAATCGTTGTCGACGAGGGGGTTCTGTCGGAAGGCCGGTTCGAGGACGTCATTGGTGGATAGAGAGGCAGCCTCGTTTGTTTCGTCGTTCTCGTCATGATCTTGAGGTGTTCCAAGAGTAAGATCTGAAGCTACTACGTTAGTCAGGATGGCAGGTTGTTGACTAGCTACTCACCTCCATCTGCAACCATGGATGCGTCTCGCGTGACTACACCGGAGATACCATAATCAGAAACAGAAGAGTGCCTTGGACGCGGCCTAATGCCATCGCCAAGAGACCCTGGAGATGGAAGTCCATCTTGTCGCCTCTCTAAGGCACGGAGGTAGCTGTCCCAACGGTTAGTCACAGCGACATAAGAGAAAGCGACGAGACTTACCTCTCGGGAACAGAGACTTTCTTCTCCTCCGCCTCGTATATGCATCTCTCATTCTTCCGTCCACACCTCAAACAAGGCTGCGCCCCCGAACACTTGACCTTCATAGACCGACATCGCTTACACCTACCCAACCATGGCAATCAGCTATCGGCTTTCAACGACCCAGATAAGAACTCACGCTTTGGCACATTTCTTAATAATCCGAAATTGACCATTCTGTGTAGTAGGCATCGTTGCGCAATTGACAATGGCTGTTGAGGAGAGGTCGGCGTGCTGTTCCGACTTAAGTCTTCTAGCTGGAATATCATTCCGGCTGGGTCTTTGCCTAATGTGGTAGCGTTCGTGAAAAAGCTTATCAGCGGCTTTGGAGGATTGGGCTGCGTTATCGGCTGCGGAGTGAAGCGGCCGGAATGAGATGCCGATAGTGGAAGCTTATCACGCGGGATTGTTAGTGTCCTATATCGGTATAACAATCCCGACATTTCCACTTGAGATTTGCGTCAGTGTAAGTCGACTGCCGGATTCAGTGCTTCTGGAAGAGATCGCTGTTTCTAAAACTGGTAAGTGCTTTGATGTCAGAATTGTCATAATGACCAGGGTTTGGACTACGTTTCGCTCCGCAATTGCATCAAGGTCAGTTAGAACGATATGTCCCGATCATATCATCCAGAGGCACAGTATCTGACCCTCCTCAATCCAGACCATTAACGTTACATGCACGCAAATGCCTGATAACAAACGCATCGCCCTCAACAATGCGACTGACTTCGTCAGCTGCAGCTGCAGCTGCAGCTAAGCCTGCATTCTCAGCAGTGCAACCAATCACCAATTTCGTGGAGACGATAGCCAACCGACCAGACTTTGATCACTCCGGCAAGCCCATTGAGATAACAAAGTCCCCAGACCCATCCTGGTCTTATGGAGATGGTGTCCGCAGTGGTCAATCCCCCACTGACAAGGTCCACCGAGAGATCGACCCGTACTCGCCTGACAGATCCGTCGGGCAGAACTACCGACTTTTAATCTCTGGTATTGCACCTCGACCTGTTGGCTTCATCAGTACTATTTCCGGCAATGGGGAGACGAAGAACTTGGCGCCTTTTAGCTATTTTCAAGTCACTGATCACGACCCGCCCATGTTTATCGTTAGCTTCTCATCTCGCGTTGGGTCAGCTAAGGATACGTATCAGAATCTGAAGGATACTGGGGAATGTGTTATCAACACGGTTTCGGAGAACATGATAGAGGCAGTGAATGCTTCATCCATTGATGCTCCGTATGGAGTGTCGGAATGGGATATCACTGGCTTGACCGAAGCACCAACAACTACGGTCAGACCATCCCGTGTCAAAGAGTCGGTACTGTCTATTGAAGGGCAAGTTGTGGATATCAAAGAATTCGAAAGTCATAAGCCTGGGATGAGCAATTACGGAATGGTTCTCATCAAGGCGACACGGTTTTGGGTTCAGGAAGATGCTGCAAACGAGGATTTTAGCCACATTGAGCTTGACAAGCTACGGCCGATCGGACAATTGGGTGGCATGTCGTATGGGCGAATTACCTCAACCTTTGAGCTCCCAAGAACGAGATGGGCCGATGAGAAGCCAAAGAATAAGTTATTAACCAAGTTGGAGAACGAAAAGGCATTATAGCAAAGCGTATCCTATCTTGGTATCTTGCTGTAGAACTTCCTCTGAGATAGATAAACATTGTTCTGCCTTCAATCTTAGATCTGATCAATCTTAATCACGTTTCCATAATTTGAGCTTCAAAAGTCTTCAACCTTGATTTCTGTCTATTATCTACCCCAGTATCCTACGTCGGAGCTCCTGTCTCATCGCCTGCGCCATATGCTGCGTCCTCTCAACAGCACCACGATTCTCCACCGCACGTCGATACAAATAATTGATACACTCCTGCACCGAACCCCAAGGTAAACATTTGTAAATCTTTGGTGTCTCGGAAGTGAGTCTGTTCTCCTTCACAGCCTGCTCGTAACCCTGCAGCAGCTTGCAACTCAACTCATCGGCCATACCCATGATCTGTGCACATTTCATAGGCACTGTGGGAAGACCAGCCTCGAGACGCTTTCTGTGTGTGCCAAGGGCCTTTTGCGCACTCTCAGCATTATGTGTCGCCAAAACGAGTGCCGCGTCGGGGAAGCTGAGGTTGGCAGCTTCATCTGGCACTCTTCGAGAAATTAGCATGTCTGCAATATCATTATATGAGTTGTCCGTATCCTCTTTTGTATCATGAATGAGGGATCGGATTTCATTCTCGATATATGCGCCGCGAACTAGCTTGATACCAACAGTCCAGCCTTCTTGGGCTGCTAGGTGGATATGCCTTTTCGCATTCTGTCTAGCGCCTTTGAGATAAGCTTGAATGGTGTTGTAAACCAGGGCATTCCCGTTCCGGTTGTGTTCTCGCATGAGGATGATGGTCCAGTCGTCGAGTGTAGGTTGCATAGCTTGTTGTTCTGCGTCTATCCAGAGTTGACATCCGCGCCTTCGAGTCTCGCTACAGATATCGTTGAGAGCTTTGTGGAGGTAGCTATTCATCGGCTTACCAGCCTGTAAAGCGTCTACGGCGATGGGTCCGGCACCAGTCACCCTGGGCTATGTAAGTTGCTGGCCATTTGCACAGAAGTAGGTTACTTACTTGACAGCCAGAAGATCACCGGCCTCGATCATATTCAGAGTATTGATGTTGCCCTTCTTCCACTCATCGATCATATCGTAGCACTCTTTTGGATAGTCCTCGACGCCAGTAGTCGGGAGCTTCACGTTAGGGTCCAGGACCACATCTTTGGAGTATCCGAGAATGATGCCGTGGAAACCAAGGTTCTTGATGTACTTGACAGTACTTGACACTTCGGGAATGCTGTTCCCTGCGCAAAAGTGGTCATAAATAGTCCATTGAAGGATCCGACTGAGCACTGGGTTCTTATCTGGGTTGAGGACTGCTGAGTTCGACTGTGTGATGAGCGCGATGAATGCAAGTGACGGTTGTAACAGCCAGCGATTTGCCATTATAGTCGTCAATGCGACCGAACGAAGTAAAACCCCCATCGGTATCTTGGAGAGAGGTGATGGTTCCTCTGCCGTGGGTGCCTGAGTAGGCTTTAAAGTGGTTCTTAGCGCTGCATTGGAGATAGCTCTTATTTGTGGTTGGGCGTAAAAGCGAGATGATAAGGGCAAAATATGCCTTTGATGTTGAACGACAGTTCTGGAAAGCATGTTGAGATGATAAAGGAGTGGTTGATTGATGGTGATAAGACACTTCTAGCTCTATTGTAAAACGGTCATGGCTTTCATATACTCTCATAAAAGCGCCATCCTCACCTCCCCCGCCTGGATTCCAGCCAACACTATCTACTATCAAGCTACATTCCGCCAATAAGCAAAGTCGGAATGATTCGCCGACGCTTCTATTCCTATCTCGTTACCCTGAGAGCAAACCCCGCATGGTCAAGCGGACTCTCTTCATCACAAAAGGCGTGGCGTTATGCGAAGAAGGTCATGAGGACGTGATACTGTACTCATGCAGATCTCGCTGATAAGTGCCGGGACCAATCATTCCAGAAAGTGGAGAATCAATTACGATCTGGGCTCCTTTGTATATGCATGTGTTGACTGACTTGTCAGTCTGGGTGTCGGAGCAAGATATGTAGTCGGGATGCCATCCCGACTTCTCTTGGCCTACTCCGTGCCTCTTGACTTATAAGATGACTGGTTATGTGATAAGAAGAAGGCACATACTACAATTTACCAAAGTCTCTATTAGTTGATTTTGCCTTCATCAGCCGAGAATGTTCAGATCTCTTAGCTCTCAGCATCGGCCTCTGGCTCGACTTGGTGCTCTTCACCAGCACAAGCCCAAAGCTCTGTTAGCCAGCCGGTATTTGAGTCTGTGGAACCCACCAAAATTCGAGAATGAGAAAATGGTAAGTCGGCTTAGACATAAAGCCCTTCGTACTAACATGATATCGTAGTTCGACTATGCCAAGGGCTCCCCAGAACGAGCCCAGCTTACAGAAAGTATCAAGAAGCTCAAGAGCTCGTTCCCTGTCAAGATTCCCATTCAAATCAGCGGCGCAGAGGTGAGTAACTCGTGCTCCCCTAGATACTACAATACTTATATCAGCCTCAGATCACCAGCAAGCAAATTCTTAAGCAGCAAAACCCATCAAACCACAAAGAAGTCGTGGCTGAATATGCAACCGCCACACCTGACCATGTCAACGCAGCTATAGACGCCGCTCTCAAGGCCAAGCCCGATTGGGAAGCTCTGCCCTTTGAAGATCGCGCAGCCATTTTCCTTCGTGCAGCTGAGTTGGTAACTGGTAAATATCGCTCGGATATCGTTGCGGCAACCATGATTGGCATGGGCAAAAATATATGGCAAGCTGAGATTGATGCTCCAGCCGAGACAGCAGACTTCTTCCGTCATTATATCGACGAGGCATGGAAGCTGTATGCTCAGCAACCGAAAGTACAGACGCCTGGTGTATGGAACAAGATGGAGTATCGACCATTGGAGGGTTTTGTATATGCAGTGTCCCCTTTTAACTTCACTGCTCTTGGTGCCACGCTTGTCGGACCAGCTGCTTTACTCGGGAACGTCGTGGTTTGGAAGCCTTCTGACTCAGCTATACATGCTAGTTGGCTTCTGTATCAGATCCTTCTTGAAGCCGGTCTTCCAAAGGACGTCATTCAGTTCTTGCCTGGCGAGCCCAACGAGGTCACTGATGCAGTCCTGAAGAGACCTGAGTTCGGCGCTCTGACCTTCATCGGCTCGACCAAGGTCTTCAAGGGATTGCAGAAGAAAATTGGCAACGGTATTGGGGACGAGATCTACAACTCGTATCCCCGGGTTGTCGGAGAGACCGGCGGCAAGAACTGGGGAATTGTTCACCCAACTGCAGATGTGAAGAGTGCTGCTCTCAACACAGTTAGAGCTGCTTTTGAGTACCAGGGACAGAAGTGCTCCGCCAACTCTCGTGTCTACGTCGCGGCGTCAGTGTGGCCTGAGTTCAAGAAACACCTTCAAGAGCAAGTGTCTGCTTTGAAGGTTGGAGACGTCGAGAACTACGAAAACTTCATCAATCCAGTCATTCATGAGGCCTCGTTTGATAAGCTTAACAAGATTATCGAGGATGCTAAGAATGACAAGGACCTGGAACTTGTCGTCGGTGGCAAGGCGTCTAAGGACAAAGGCTACTACGTTTACCCAACAGTCTATCAGACAACCAACCCTCGTCACGAAATCATGACACAAGAGCTTTTCGGCCCTATCCTCGGCATCTATGTCTTTCCTGACAATGAGTGGGAAGAAACCTTGACTCTTCTTGATACTACATCCAGATACGCTCTGACGGGTAGTATTTTTGCCAAAGACCCATACGTGCTACGCGAGGCTCAAAATGCCTTGAAGCACGCTGCTGGCATGCTGTATCTGAACACTAAGTGTACTGGTGCAGTGGTGGCTCAACAGCCTTTCGGAGGTTCTCGTGACTCGGGCACCAATGATAAGACTGGAACTATGGCCCATTTGCAGAGGTTTGTGAGCACTAGGACGATCAAGGAGGAGTTTGTGCCGTTACAGAAAGTTCTATACCCCTCTAATGAGTAATTCTTTGGTATATATATAATAAATTATTAATTATTAGGAGTACCTTTTAGCGTCGCAGTAGACCAACAGCACTAAGATGGGCGTAAAAGAGCAGTACATGTCGATAAGATTACCTATCTTCAGGCGTTCGCTACAGAGGGCTGGTGCTTCTCTATGTATTCAACTGAGACACGATCCCCCGTAATGTACGATTTTGTGTAGAGCGTCTTGGTATCATTCCAAAAAACGGCGGTCATCTCCCCCTGCTTCTTGTTCCCATCTCCAGGTAGTGAACATTTGCCTTTCTCATTACAGGCTCGTGCATTCAAGAACGAGGCAGTTCCCCAGTTCGGAAAAACATATTGCGTTGTGTTCAGATATGTTCCTGCTTCAACGATCCTTTATATATCTGGTCAGCATGAGACCTAGAGGGAGCAGCAAAAGTTCTCACCATTCGGCGGTTGCACCTTGAGCTGGGAAAGTGGGGCCGCGCCATAGGTTTGCAGCGTTTTGACTATGTGTGTATGTCCGACTTGTGTTCAGGTTTGTAAGCGTGGTGCTGCCATGGTATCCGTTATTGGTCGTCTTGAGAACTACATGGATGTGGTCGCCCTCTGATATGGCCAGCTTGGACGAGCTGACGTCAATAGGGTCATCGGGAATCCTTGACGAGGTGATTAGTACAGCTCTCGGAGACCAATCACCATCATCTCACCATTCGTGAAAGCCTGTATACTGGGTCGTCCCGTTTGGCCACACCGACATTATAACTCCAGCTTGCCAAAGACCACGGACGATATCAGATGATAAAACGCCATCGAGTCCGATCCAGAAAGAGGCAGTATACTCGTCGACTTCCTTATGCGGCTTCTTGGGAATCGATAGATGCGGCATCACAAGTGTGGCCTCGGCCATGGTGAAGCCGGTAGAATTGCTGGACAGGTTGAAGTTGTCAGCGAATCGCACTGGACCAGCCCATGCTTCACCATAAGAAAGCGGGTATTGACTACCGTCTTTCGCTGCGCAGGCAATGCCAAAAAGGGAAGCTGCTAAAACTTTGAAAATCATTTTGGAAGATTGCTGCGGGAAGTGTAAAGAATCAGAACTAGATGGATACAGCTGCTACTTATAAGTCCCAGAAGTGGGTTATGTTACGCTCGCACCGATACGTGGAAGAATACGAGGAATCCGACCCGCTGATGCCGAGTTGCCGACGTGGTCAATCAATACCTCATAGGTGCAGCCACGGCTAACCAGGTAAAGAGATCACAGAATATGTAGAACTTTATTAGTCCGCCTAAAGTCACAGCTGCTCTGGTCGCCAACTATTCTAGCAGACAAATTGACACTCACTTGGCAGTGCGCCACGCCGCCACAGCCTATAGATTATGGCCCATTTGCAACGGCTCGTGAATACGAAGACAATTGAGGAGGGGTTTGTGCCATTAGAGAAGGTTCTGTATCCTTCTAACGAGCAAGGTTATTAAATATTAGGAGAAACGAGCTTCTAGCTTAACACAAAAGTTTCCAGGTTTACTCCCCGACTTTTAAGAGCTTCTGGCTCTAACCTTGGATCAGAGTTCACGATTCTGCCATCTTCCATATTCCGGAAGAAGTCATACACTTCTGGGTCATCGCCTGTAAGGTCTCGCCCCAGCTCCTCCACTGAAACGCGCTGCCATCCTACAAGAGGCTCCAGCCTAGGGTCTTCTACTGTCAGCTCTCCTGTTTGGGGGTTATGATAGCGGGTGTAAGACCGGTGTTCAGTAACGGGATCATAGAATAGCTGGGCCTGCCACAGGGACGGAAGAGGGCCCAGCAAGCCTTGCGTAGCTTCTAGATCCCACACGTAGCAGTCACTCAGAAACTTCCAGGTGTTATCCTCAGATGGACGGAGTAGTACTGGAAAGTCGCAACCGAGGACGACGCAAATTACATCGCCTGGCGATATCAGCAGAGATCCCAAAGTTATGGTTTCTCACCTACCAGGCTGTGCGAAAGTACACGCTAAACCAATACTACCCCTCTCAGTTGTGACCATTGCTCTACCTTTGGAACGTGTCCAGATGACATATTCCATCATGTCTCCGCGACTCAGCTTTGACACCGGTGTCGAGGCTGTCGAGAGAAATTCGGTTTCGAACCTATCCTTGATATGCTCTAGTGTAAATCCCTCGGTAGGACGACGTTCAATTCTTCCGTCTTGAAGAAAAGTGGCCGCAAAAGCATCCAGATAGGTGCCCCCACTAGGATACGGGTCTGTGAGAGAACATTCAGGTTCCCAAGATCGTATACTGCGAATTGCTGTTTCGCCATCGTCCCAATGATCAAAGGCCTTCTCAGAAACAGACTTCACAGTGTCGAATCGTAAACCAACTACCTTCAGTAAATTGGGCGCTTGGTACTCATGGTGTAGAGCAGAACATCCAGAGGCGTAGTGCTCTGACACTCTCCGGCCATATGGATCTACTTGAGAAAGATCAGGAACCCAAGAGGGGCAATTACCCTCATCCGGATTTCGAGGACAGCCACGCAGCTCCCAGCGGCTAAGAGCTTTGATATTAGCCAGAAAGCAGGACTTGTATAGCTCGACGACAGGTTGCTCATAATCCGGCTTGATCTCACTCGCAAACCTGGGCGGTAGAATAGCCAGTAGTCCGTATATCTTATCGTGAAAGTCTGAACACAACCGTGCTTGATATGCATCCAGAGTATGTGCCAGTGTTGCTCCGATGGGATTTTTCGCTATGCTTCTCATGGCACTGATAGAAACTCGAGCCATCGGCATTTCGTTTTTATGCAGAAGGCATGCAACTGCACGACGGAATAAAGCCCATGAAATAATTGCGTCGCCACTCTGGATGATGGAATCACGATTCGCCATGATAGCCTCTTGAACAGTCCAAAGACGGTGGAACCAAGACCGGTCGCCGAGCTTTTTGATGGCTGACCATACCTCGTCGGAAAAGGAGACTGGAACATCGTCCTTCCACCACCTGAAGTCGGTTGTATCCGGAGATGACATTATGAAACCGTTTGTTGTCTTCTCAACCTGAGATCCGATATGAGCCAGCTCAGAGAAAACCAGCCCTATGTCGTGCTTTTCGGGGCCAAGCCAGATAATAACTCGGCTACAATCCTGATAGATACTTGACATCCGAAGAACTTGAGTGGCCCTTTCGACATCGTCGTTTTGGTTGATGCAGATAGCATCCACCCACAGTACGCGCTCTTGATCTTGGTATCTCAAATGTCTGAGTGCCTTTCCTAGGTTCTTCCCAAGCTTGATGTTTCCCAGACACTCACCTGCCTCTCCCTCGATGGTAGCGACCACAGGGTCACATTGCCGACCCCAGACATAGGATAGAGCTTCGAAGACGGGTTGTGCGGGATTTACAGGTGGGAGCTCGTACAGTTCTGGGTCTATAGTTGGGTCTGGGTGTTTCCAAGTATGGACAATCCCACTTCCTTCATCACTTTCCTCATTTTCCTCAGTTTCCTCATTTTCCTCACTTGATGCGTCGTCAGGCTCGTTCATGAAGATGAATCTTCCCTCGATTGTTTCAACAACATCCCACCCTGGAGGGAGCGTTCTTTGTAGATGTTTCCGGGATAGGCGTAGTGACCTCGGTTGCTCTGGTTGCCTCAGAAGTTCATGGGAGATTCGTAGTCGAATATCTTCGTCAAGCTTGCCGGGTAGTAGATGAATTAACCTAATATGGAGTGGAGACTCGAGTGCCTGGTATTTGTAAGGCTGGTCTCGATCAGCCTCGGATTGTGGTTCAGTCATTTCTATTTTCGAGTTGCGATACTTATGATACAGGGCTTCTTTGTGCAAGCAGAGGAAGAGAGAAAATAATGCTGTGAAAGTGAGAAATAAGCCTAGTTGCGGCTGAAAGATGAGCGGTTATACCACCAATCAGAAACACAGCTGTCTACAGGCAGTCCCCGCTTAACCATCGTGTTTTATACACTTTTACACATGCTTTTCAACCTCTCCAAGAATATCCTCCAACATTCTCTGGGCCCACTCAAGGTCCGGAGCTTCACCTGACCACCGATTTATTGTCCATCGCGCAATTTCCAATGCCTCTTTCCAGCCTGGAGGGAGCGGTATGCGACCACTCTTAGCCGCAGCCAGCAAGATTAAAGCTTTGGTCACACAAGAACGGGCAATATACCACGTCCCATGATGCCGATTATGACCGTAAGTTCGGAAGAGATGCTCTACACACAACTCCAGACACCTCTGCGCCAGTGGCATAGCTCGACCGTAGTGTTCATCTTCTGGAGATTGGTGGAGTATGTAGAAGAGGAAGGGACGGTGTATCCATTCTCGACAAGATAGTTCACGATTCCTCAAAAACTGTGCCAGCTCGTTGTTGGTGTGGACTGCGTTCTTTGGGTCGATTTGAGGTGGAATGTGCGAATACCTGGCACACATTAGCGTCATTTCTATGCTTAAACGAACGACTTACCAAAGATCTATTTGTTCGTTGAACTCTTTGCAATGCTCCATAGCTTTACAGATATTATCACTCCAACCGTGCTCTCCGCTCCGGGCCATTACAGCCATGGCTCGGTTCATCATCCTTCGATAAGAAATCTCTGCCAAATAATAGAACCAACTCTTCTCCTCTTCGGGGACAATATCGTCGTCCAATGTGTCACCCCGATCATAGGCCGATGGAGAGGTCAGTTCCGTTGGTGGAGAGGGGAACATGTCTGGATAGTCACACTGTGTGATACCGCTTGGCGGCAATGGTATCTCGTACCGTAATTCACTATACCAAACTTCATCAACCAGGCTATCGAAAGACAAAAGATTGGTTTCACTTACTATTCTGTTTTAACACAAGACCAATACAGTCTTTGTTCAAGTCGACGGGTTTCCTGTGTGGTTGCCTCACTCGACTTCTTCTGACTGCGAGTCCAGAGGATGTTTCGCAAATCGACACAAGCGCGATTGAAGTGAAACCAGGCCTGGAGTGGACGAAGGCAGTACATCTCATATATACCACAAAGGAATAGGCACTGTATATATAAGAGTGATGGCTGGAGCAGCCCCAGTCGTTTCTTTGCGGCCAGATAGTATGATGCAGCGGTGTCTGGGTCTATAATAGTGGTTGTCGATGAGCGCGTTGAGGCAGGAGAGCCGTCAAGGTCTGCCTCCGTGTGAAAAGGTACCGACAGGCATGCAATTGCGCATGATATCAGCTTAGATGATCAGTATGGTCCATTGAAGCGAATAGAGTGAATGCTTACTACAAGGCAAGACGCGCCATCCCATCGTGGCCCATTCTCAGCTACTTCTCTAACCTTCTTCTTGTAATCCTTGACATCCAGAATTGGGTTCTTCACATGTACATATGCCAGAAATCGTTTTGAAAGTTGAATGAAGTCCTCTTCCTGAACGCCCTTTCCTCCTGAGACGCCCCGGGCATCACTGGGGCCTGCTTCTACATCCTCATTTAGCTCGAGAACGAAGGAGTGGACTTCAGGCACCAAGTCTTGAAATATAGGCCACCGCATAATACTCTCGCAATTGTTAGATGTCGAAGGAAAATCCAGGCGGTCAAGGACCTGCAGGATATCATTTTCAGGCACATGTGTCGTTGGGTCGCTCGATGCCTGTATAGGAGTGACACGTAATGGCTGACTGATGGCGGCCTGTCTTCCTGACGAATCAAATGGTGCACTCGGCCTGGTAAATGAGCCTGATTCATTCACGAGTACTGCTAAAGGTCGAGACTCAAGTAGAGATACAACATGATTGAGCCGATCCAGAATGGTCAAACTGGCTGGGTCGTAGCTATCCAATACATTAGCCGATCACGATGATCATCCGCCTGCTACTAACCTTGAGTAATCGCTATCAGGGCCAGAGCCAGGATAAACACATTGAGCCCCGTTCCTGGAGCAGAACCCACAGACTGGACGAACGTTGTCGCACTTGGTCTTTCTCAATCGGCAAGATTGGCAAGCCGTCACGGCACGTTTCCGGTGGTACATGGCTGCCGTGCGTTGTCGCTTATTGCTCTGCCCCTGCTGATCCGAGGAGCTGGTACCGCCCTGGCTGAACATTGTGGAGTGAGGTATTGGAAAGGATCTTGCATAAGGTAGATGGAAAGTCGGGGAGTAGCGGAGATCTTAAGTTTGTGGTGGTTTCTCTTAGTGCCATTTTGGTCTCGCGGAGTATCGGAGACTAACTTGGATTGGATAGTGTTAGTGTCAACTGGTGTTTGAATGCGGGGAACGGGGGTACCCTAAATCCCCTTAGCACTATCTTAAGGGCGATCGCATGCAACTCTCTCCTGTAAAAATTCTTTCTTGGCACGCACTGTTAGTGCGGTGCTAGGAGCGGGATTTTCTGCAGGCCACGCGACCACACAAAAACTGCGGGGACGCTATCGGCTCCCTAACAGCAGTTTTCAGAGAAGGAATTTTGGAGAGTTCGCCTTCTCTGACAACACCTTTGTCGGATCTAATGGCGGCACCTCAGAACCAGAACGCCTTAGATATCGGAGGGCGATGCCCCGGGCATTCGTAGCGACATCCTTCCGATCAACGACGCCGATTGCGATGGGTTTTTCTCCTTTAAAGGCAAGCCGCACCGTCGGCCTCTGATCCCTTCCCGAGGTTTTTCCCTGCCGCCGCGACAGTCGACTACGAGCTACAACTTGGTTACTGGAGATTGTGGACTGCGTCAGCAGATGTAGTGATGCGCGAGAGAATTCTGGTCGGTGGAAAAAGTTCGACAATAGATTGCCCTCGAACCCGCTGACGGGTGACGGGCTTGAGAAATACAGCACCTTTTGTGCCATTGGTATGCTGGATGGTGAAGGAAGCGGGGTATCCTGTACCTAGCTAGCTCAGCACGTCTTTTGCTCCAGTAGGAGATTTGGCTTCGTTACAGCCACCCAGACGAAAAATACACATACATACATACATACATACATAGGGCGATCGCATGTTAAAAGTCCTTCGTTATGATGTTATTGGATAATATGTGATTAACAGTTCAAGGCTATGATATTTCACCAAGTAATTTATGCTCTTCTAGGTATTAGTTCCAGATTGTGCTCTAGTCTTAGAAAATACCAAAGGCCTATCGCTTGATCTTTGCTTATAGCAGTCTCTTCTTGTGTTATCAGTGAATGCATATATCATTCGTATCTATCTAGTCCTGAGGAAACCTAGCTCCTCCTTGTCTTCTAACCTCATCCATAATCTCCATGACGCGAATAGTCTCAGCCCACGGCATAGTATCATTCTCAACCTTACCAGCAGCAATATCCAAAGCCACCGCATCAGCTTCCCAGTAAAATCCCTTGCCAGGTCTCTCAAACTCATACTTCTTCCCCTCAATCTCTCCGTCCTTGTAAACAGTGAATGACGCAGGGACTGAACCCGCGAATCCTTCTACAATGATATGGCCCTTAGTGCCTTCAACGCGGCAGAAAGCCTCTGGGGTTTTGACCTTTGAGTTGGAGGTCAAGATACCCTGCTTTCCATCAGGATATAAGAGGATGATCGAAGTGCCGATGTCGACGCCGTCGACGAGAGTTTGAGCAGCAGTAATCTTTGGTGTAGTGGCTTTTTCGCCCACACCTGCATCGAGGGTCACAAGGCCCCATGTCAGGCTGTAAATACCAATGTCCAACAGGCTGCCAGCACCAAGAGATAAGTCTTTCAGTCGTGAATCGGGACCCCTTGATTCGATGTTCTGGTTCATGGCAAAGTCTGCGAATACACGAACTACATCGCCAACAGCCTTGTCCTCATGGATGATCTTCTGGAGAGATTTAACCAGAGGAAAGAAGCGCGTCCACATAGCCTCCATGATAAATACTCCCCTCTTCTTGGCTGCATCCAAAACCTCTCTTGCCTCTCTGGAGTTGAGAGTAAATGCTTTTTCGCATAAAACATGCTTTCCGTGCGAAATCGCATCGAGGCAGTTCTTCTTGTGAAAGCCATGAGGAGTTCCGATGTAGATAATATCAACATTGGGATCTTGGTAAGCTTGCTGATAGCTTCCATAGATGGATGGAAGTTGAGTCTGTCCTGGCATATGTGTCTCAACAAACTTTGTGCCCTTTTCAGCCGAAGACGATCCAATGGCTTGTATGTGATGTGTTGCTTGGGCATCCTTTCTCTCAATGAGGAGGTCCTGGATGAACCATGATGAGATCAGACCAGTGCCGATGATGCCCCATCGCAGAGTTGGTTTTGACTGAAACATAGTGATAAGATTCTGGAAGAGAAGTAACAAGGTGTGTGAGACAAATACTATTGGAAGTAAGAAGGGCGGAGGTTGCAGGGTAATAAACGAAGGCATCGAGATTCACATCATCCATCAACTTCGGCTAAATGCAGTCCGAGATGGAGTAACTTCTCCGCTGTTTAGCGTAACTCCGCTACTCCCCGATTACAACCTCGTTATGCCGGCATAACAACGGGAAATCTCCTGGTCCTGGACCTTGTCATGGTCCGGTCATTAAGCTTAATGCGGATAAGTTAAGACCAACCACGGATATTCGATCACTGTTTGAATCATCATATTTCCGAGGACTTGTCACGATCTCTTGTGCGTTATTAAGGCATGAAGATATCATAGTGGCAGATGGATCGACTGGAAACACTCAAGCCATAGTTAATGTATCGATAAGTGCTAATCCGGATCGAAACATAATGTCCCTGGCAGTAACCTAATGGGCCAATATAAAGTTGCAAATCATCTTCTTATACAGCGCTCCAAGCACCTCAGTTCTCCAATTAAATCCATAGTGGTACGTTGACCCTAAGTACCGTGTATGGAAGCTTAGTTGGCAATCTCAACCTGCTTCGCATTGCCGCCCTTCTGCTCAGTATTCTCCTCTCCAATAGCCGATTCAACCCTGGCCAACTTATCCTGGTCATCCAACTTTCCTTCAAAGACTTCTCGGATCTCCTCGAGCGTATGGCCCTTCGTTTCGGGGAACAAGAACCAAATAATAACGAAAAGAACTGCGAGGATACAACAGAAGACAATGTAGTATTTCCAAGTGATAGCCTTCATGGCGATTGGGTTCACCTGGTTGCCGACAATGAGACCAGTGAAAGATGAGATATAAGTGATGGAAAGGCCACGTCCTCGGAGGGTATACGGAAAGATTTCGACAGGGTAGGCTTGGAGAAGTGGTGTCCAGGCGATGTCGTAGAATAGATAGAAGATGAAGATGAAAGCAACCACTGCACGGCCTGTCGACTCACCATGGCTGCTGACGAAATGCGCCGTAAGGCCGGTCCAAATGATATAAGAGACAAGCATGCCACCCGTGGAGAGCAGAAACAGAGTCCGGCGCCCGAGTCGATCAACCATCATGGCTCCTAGGAAAGTCGAAGCGAGCCAATTGAAGATCTGAAGAAGTCCATTGATAAGAGTCTGGTCCTTAACCTTGGTAATACCGATCGTGTTGAGAACCAAAACAAGATAATAGCTGACGACTCCGACACCATTCCATTGAGCAAACCAACCAACGATGACAGCAATAAGCGTGCGCTTGCGGTTGGCTGGAGTGCGGAATAGTTCGGCCCATGACACGGCAGAAATAGCGTCGGCTTCCTGGGTAAGTGCCAGCTCGATTTCTTGCATCTCGAATTCGACGAGGGGAGACTCGAGATCGCCGCCTGCGTGGAACTCAGCAAGGACTTTTCTAGCCTCCTCTTTGCGGCCTTTGGAAACAAGCCATCTGGGTCGGTTGTGTCAGCTTCTTATAAATCGTAGATTGATGCGAGGTTCTTACCTGGGGGATTCTGGGAGAAAATAGAGGCCCAAAAGCTGAATGACAGGTAATGCACCTTGCAGGAGAGATGGGATTCGCCAGCTCCAAGTCGTCGGGTTCTTGAAGGTGCCATAAGTACACCAAGCGGCGAAAATAGAGCCAAAGTACTAAATCCGAGATACATGATTAGCATGCTGCACAATAGCCCGAAACGTGATAGAATCCAGACTTACGAAAAAGGTGTTATACAAAGCTGTTACTTTGCCTCGCTGAGTTGGGTACGCAAGCTCAGTAATGATGATAGGGCTAGGTTGACCGATGAAGCTGGTGAAGAAACCTAACAAGGCTCTTGCAATGATGAAGCTGTGTAGGTTCTGTGACAGACCCTGCAGAGTTGCAAAGCCAATGCAGGTGACGAGACCAATAAGGATAGGGAGCTTACGTCCCCAGCGATCACAGACATAGGATACCACGAAGAGGGAGACGACTTTGCCAAGGGGATATACAGAGTTCATTAGGCCGAGAAGGGCACCCTCTGGACTACCGAAGAACTCGCGCCATTGAGGCAAGGTTTGGAGACCGTTCATCATTGATCCTAGACCATGTCAGAGTTGGACCTGGAACCTTGAGGAGAAAAAAGAGTATACCATCGTAGCCAACGGAAGCGGAAGAAAATAGAGGGACCAAAAGGCATAGGTTCAGCTTGATCAGATGCCAAGTCATGTACCATGGCTTTGGATTCTGAGGGAGAACCTGCGTAGGAGAGCCGTTAGTCTGTGAGGCGACGAATGGGAGGGGGAGAGTGGGAGATGGGATGTCGTACTCGTGAGAGCTCCGATCCAACAGCCAATTCGGCTTCTTTCTTGCGTGAAAAGACACCCATAATTCCAAGCCAGAGTGGAAGATGCAAGATCGAGACGGGTAGTATAACGCGTCAAAGAACCACAATAACTTGATGATTTGCGGGAATGAAGAGGTCCACAAGAGGGGGATGACAAGCTCCTTTTAAAGCATTCAAGTGCTCATCTAGACCCCGGATTTTCGTTCCCTGTAACCGAGGAAACTGGGTGACCCCATGGGGAAGAAGATAAAGTATGGTTACATTTTAGCACGGTGCGATGCCAGGGATCGAGTCATGATCCTTTCGCGGAGTAGCGGAGCTGAATGCTCTTTGGGTGTCGGGGAGTAGCGGTATGTGGGGAATGCAGATGGGGGAGTGATACTCCAAACCACTGGGGACTACGTATTGATGACAGAGGAGATGAAGGATAAATAGCTCTTACTTCAACACATCTAGGCTTTAACTTATACCCTTCTTGTTACAGTCTTCAAGAGTCTAAGACATTGCGATCAATCATTCAATCCCTCTTTCACTGCATTACCATGTCAGGCACATCAGATCGCATCCTTCGGGTTGGAATCATCGGCTGCGGTGAGATCTCGCAAGTCGCTCATATTCCCAACATCAACTTCCTATCCCACAAGTTCCAAACAACCTATCTCTGCGATATTTCGAAACAAGCTCTAGCCCACTGCGCCATCAAAGTCCAGGGCGGTACTCCAAAGACAACCACCAACCCTAAAGAACTCTGCTCCTCACCAGATGTCGACGTGGTTTTGATCGCCAACGCTGACGCATACCACGTTGAACATGGCATACTCGCTCTCAAGAATGACAAGTACTGTCTTATCGAGAAACCAGCTGCGACTTGCTTCCGAGACATAGACAGACTTATTGAGGCGGAGAAGGCTTCAAGGGGCAAGGTCTTTGTTGGGACAATGCGACGCTACGCTACTGCTTTCATCGATGCCGTGGAAGAAGTTGGGGGCATGGATAAGATTCAGTATGCGAGAGTCAGGGACATCATTGGGCCTAACTCTACCTTCGTTGAGCAGAACGGCACGTTTCCTCAGAAGTTCAATGACTTCTCTGAGGAAGATGGCCAGGATAGGAGCCGTCGGGAGGCTGATATATTTGAACAAGCTCTTGTCAAAGAGTTTGGAGTGCCAAGTACACCTCAGTCACAAAGAATGCTAAGAGTTCTGGGAGCGTAAGTCATCATCACTATATAATACAGTATCAGTGCTGACTTGATGATATAGTCTTGGAACTCACGACCTTTCGGCAATGCGCGAGATTCTCGGCATGCCCAAATCCGTAGCCGGCGCTGTCCTAACACTCCCCGGTATCTTCAGCGTGCTATTCCAATACGATGACTTCCCCGTCACGTATGAATCAGGTCTCAGCGGTGTACCTCAGTTCGATGCACACATCGAAGTCTACTCAGCTAACAAAATCGCGAGAGTCAACTTTGACTCTCCTTACGTCAAGGGCCTGCCAGTCATCATGACGATTCGAGAGAAGATTGGTGAAGGTGGATTTCAGGAGAGGATCATCAGGAAGACGTATGAGGATCCGTATACATTGGAGATGCTAGATCTTTATGACTGTGTCGTTGGAGGGAAAGTGCCCAAGACGAGTGCGGCGGATGCTAGGAAAGACGTTGAGCTGTTCCAGATGATCTTGAAGGCAGGGGCTGATAGGTTTAAGTCTTAGACAGGTTTATAGATAGTATCATTGTAATGATTGCTACGACTCTTTTGTATTATATATAGAGATAGACTCAATTAAATCCCTTTCTTCGTAGCGAAATTCGATACTTCAAGATGCCAAGCTATACATTCGTCATAGGGTTGGAAAGCTCAGCCAGATTTACAGCGAAGACTCAACCCCGCGCAACTCAACAAGATCATCACGACGTCAACATTATCGTCGTGCTGGAAGTCATGCAAGCAATACCTATGTTATCTCCCCTATCAGACTTCATGACCTCGGAATGCGAGCTTCCTGGCTACAGACACGATGCGCCTCAGACCAGACTACCTCTCAGAGCCTTCGACAAGTTTATACTGCCAAGTTTTCTCTGGCTGCACCTGGAAGCTGTGCTATGGTTCATATACGCCGAGCGCCTTTGGGGAGTTGACAGCCATATCCTTCGAACCATCCTGGTACTTCTCTCTCTGGCTTTGTTTGTCTTGCCCTTGTTCTTCCGCGGATGGATAAGCAGTATCAGTCGACTTAAATTAGCCGTGACGGGAGCTTTACTGCACCAAATACTGCTCCTGGCTGCGGCAGTCCCTCTGTTCATAAGGGAACTAATTTTCCATATTCGCTACTGGGAATTGACGCGTTTTCTTTGTTGTGTCACTGCCCTGTTTGTGGCGGCTTCGATGGGAGTCTTGAGATTGCTGCGTTGGCACTACTTCGTCGACGACGGCCCAGAGAGAAGGCTTTCGTCAAGAGAAAATGCAAAGGCTACACTAAGATTAACATGGCTAATCGGCTTTGTAATTGAGTGGTCACCCAGGCGATGCCTTTACAAGGAATGCTTGAGACCCTGTTCTTATCAATGGCTCACGGAATCAATTAGCAGAGACTCAAGATTTTTTTTAAAGGAGTGTATTAGTTAGATTTTTATCGTGTCCGACAAAATCAATGCTCTAAATAAGTAAATATCAAGAATAGTAGCTCAATCAAATGCCATAATAACTCATAAAGGACTGTTCCAAACAAAATCGACAACAAACACCATATATATCTATGCACGCTAGTAATGTTCTATGCAACGCTATGCCAATGTAAAGCCATTACTGGAAAATGTGAAGAGAAGAATGCCTCTTACTTGGGGCAGACGGGCTTCTTCTGAGAGCAAGCGTCCTTCTTGCAGCATCCCTTGAAGCCGTTGGCGCAGACCTGGAAGAAACCGGTACCAGGGCGGCAAGTACCATCAGAGCGAGCCTTGATCTTGAGAGTCTGGGCGGGCTCGTAGGTGCCGGTCTTGTAGTCGGGGCACCAGGTGTTACCGCAGGCATCGCCCTTGCAGCAGCCGCGGAAGCCGTTGGAGCAAGATTGGAAGAAGCCGGTTCCGGGAGGGCAGACGGTGGGATCGTCAGAGCGCTTAGCGATGGCGTCAGGGCAGATGGGCTGAGATTGAGAGCAGGCATCAGACTTGCAGCATCCACGGAAACCGTTGGAGCAAGACTGGAAGAAGCCGGTTCCAGGGGGGCAGACGGTAGGGTCGTCAGATCGCTTGGTCTTCTGATCGGGGCAGACACCAGCGTTGCCAGTGCAAGCATCAGATTTGCAGCAGCCGCGGAAGCCATTAGAGCAGACTTGGAAGAAGCCGGTACCAGGAGCACACTGTCCATCAGGGAGAGAAGCAGGAGCAGTTTCAGTGGTAGTCTCAGGCTTGTGCTCCCAGGTCTCAGGCTTGGGCTTGGGGGCCTCGGGCTTGTTGTCGGGGCAGACACCAGCGGTACCGGTACAAGCGTCAGACTTGCAGCAGCCTCTGAAGCCGTTGGAACAAGACTGGAAGAAACCGGTACCGGGAGCGCAGACAGTAGGGTCGTCAGTGCGCTTGACCTTCTTGTCATCAGGGCAGATAGCGTCCTTGCCAGCACAGGCGTCGGACTTGCAGCAGCCCTTGAACCCGTTGGAGCAGACCTGGAAGAAACCAGTGCCGGGGGCGCATTGGCCCTCAGGAAGAGAAGCAGGGGTAGTCTCAGGCTCCCAGTGCTCTTCTTCCTCTTCCTCGGTCTCGGTAGCAACAACAGGCTTGGTGATAAAGACGGGATCGCAAGTACCCTCGACGAAATCAGTGCACCACTTTATGGCACAAGGATCAACGGAGCAATAACCGCGGAAACCATTGTTCGCACAAGTGTAGAACTGGCCAACACCTGAACACTCAGTCTGAGAGCGGGCGGTAGGTCCAGCAGAGACATAGCCAGCAACGGCAACAAGAGCAAAGATTGTAGAATGCATAATGGTATGAGATTGTCGAAAAATTAAAACAGTTTTTTGCTTGGAAAGCGACGAAGAAACTGTGACAGACGACTGAGAAGAAGCGAAGGTTTGTAAGGAAATAAGACCTGACAAAGGAAATAAGGAAATAAGAGAAAAAGGAAAAAAGTTGTTGATTTGATGTTTTGTGATGTGATGATGAGAAGAAGAAATCCATTTCGACGAGAATTCGTTGCTCTCTTATACAAGATTTGCATCCCAAGTGAAGCTGTCTGAATGCAGTAAGTGTCTGCATGCTTAGTCTCCGACTCCCAGCGGAGGAGGCTGTGATGTCTCACAGCCCTCACCAGAGTAAGCCGTCAGATCGGGCTCAGCCCCCCAGCCCCAAGATCACATTAGCCCTATTTTAAGCTTAAGGGCTTGGTGCAAATTAGGTAAAGTGGGTTTTTTTTCTGCAGAAAATGGTAACTGCGCCGTCCGGATGGTCTGGGCTGGCCTTTACAGCCCTGTGACGATTTTAGTGGCATTTAGCTTGAGCTGTCGAAGCTATTGCCAACATTCCCACAGTTTGGTGGATGGTCAAGATGGTCAATCATTGGAGCAGTAGGTCTAGTCAAGTGTAGCTTATGATTTACTTGTTTTCGGGGGAGAGCTGTTCGGGCCTGCGGCATTTAGAATGGAAAGCCTCGATAGACTAAGATTCAAGCTTATTGTCACTAAACTCGACAATTTCCTCGGTTCAGCTCACTACCGGATCTAATTGTTCTTCGGGGGCCATGGCGCAGCAGCTCAGATGGAGTTCTGTTTCCAAGTAAGGACAGCTTACGCCGAGCTTCCATCGGGCTGTCGGTCATAATGGTACTTGTGCAACGGAAAATATCAGCTTACCAAAGACAGACAGAGTTTTGGTGTCACGTACTAAGCCTTAGCATGGCAATAAGCGGTCAAAAACCATGCGCACTACGCCATGGCTTATCCTTCGAGGATGGTCATTGGAGCTGAGATGGTGGTGCATCAGCTGGATTGGAGGATGCTTTACAGCTCAAGCTTACCAGCAGCAGACATTGCCGTACTGTGTTTTCCGCCCCCGATGTCTTGAAGTGTGCCGTATTGCATGTCAGATTCTCCTGTATAGCGGATCCTCTGGAGCTGAAGTCACACGTAATCGGTCACCAAAAGGCGATATCTCATGCAAATGGAACTTCGGCTCTTCATGATCCTTCCTCGGGTCTTGACCCGACTCTGCCATTGTTGCATAATGGCTCTTCATACTGTGAGAAGTGGTAGCTTCAGAAAGCTATGCTGGCATTCAACCCAACGCTCGAGCTTGCTACTAGTGGACGCCATTTTGCTAAGGGAAGCCATTATCTAATGGTGACGCCCTCATCAAGCCGCCCAATGGCCGAAAATTTCCAGAGGCCTCACTTTGACTAACATCTGAAGCCACCAATCTATTAGGTTCTTGGACAGAGCAGTTTATACTAAACGTGGCTAATAAGTTACCATCAGGATAAAATGTGCCTTGAAGCACGGGATTTGTTGCTTTGCGATGCTCGCTGGTATCAACAATTCAATTTATGCCCAATGATCCTAGAGCTGCAAATTAAGACTAGACTTTTTCCTATGATAGTAAATATCTTGTCCTATAACTAAAAACTACTTTCAATATAGGTATTAAATATGGTGAGATGGCTTGATCCTTCGACGCGCGGACACGACTTTGATAATCTAAAATTTGATCCATAATAACAACACGTACTTAAGAGCTGTAGGCAAACAAAAATGACAATGCATAGCTCCTGTTAATGCCCAACTAAAGTTAGAATCAGAGGGTTTGTATGGCCTTAATCAGGCCTTTTACATAACTGGGACTTCGCTTTCAAGAGAGGTCTAAGACAGGCATCATCCTGACAACCTGTCATCTGACGTGATCACCGTTGGAGCTGGCTCCCCGCAAGAAATCCTTCGACCAAAATAGCTTGAAAGATTTGCTCGACAATTAGAGCAAAGCTAGGTCTGGTAACTATGGCAAAATCATGGCACGAGACAGAGTGACCATGGTGAAAGGCTTTTGAGTTAGAATAGAGATTATCAGAGCAGACAAAGAGACAATATGAAGATTATCCATGAGTTTTGGGGGGCTCTTTAGGTCGTTTAAGATCAGCAGTGACGTGGTATTAAGTAATAGATGCTCTAAAAGTACATGTTTGGATGTTTCTGTTCCATCTCCTTAGCTTTGCTTCCACCAGACTCCTCCTGAATATGGATATCATTCCTCGGCATAACATCGTCATCAGCATCTTGCAACGTAATTGTTTCTCCCTGGTCATCTCCATCATCATCAGGGAAGTCCACGGGCTCTGGCTCGGGTGGTGTGGCATGAATAGATCGTGTACGTTGGTCTTCATCCATCAAAGCGTCGTGTTGGGCTGGCGAGTGGGTTTGCTCTGATCTATTTCGATACCATGCTCTTATTTCATCCGCATTTCTAAGGGGAAGACTATCCCATTCTCTTATACGGTCATCTTTCCTTTGTGATGAAGGCTTGAGTGAGGTGTGATTGTTGTTAGGCTCATCGATAGAGTGCACAAGCCGAAAGAGAGCTTCTTCCGTCTCTACAAGACGCGTCTCTAGTCTAGTAATAAACCCAATTGGGAGACCTCTAGTATTTCATCAGTATTTATAGTGGTCAATATGAGTGAGCATGGTGGTGATACCTCTTGTTTTGTTCTGGGTAATGGCAGTTGGTGGGATCGTTGGTGCATTGCAGACAATGCGGCCTGAGCAGCCGTTAGCACGACGATCTCTCCGATGAGCATATGAAACACTTACAGTTGCCTATCACACTAGCGAGTTCTCAGTTTAGTAAAAGGCACTCCCTTTTTCCCCAGAATTGTGACTGGGGCACGAGATCTCACCTTGCGCTTCCGCTGCCGACAATGACTGCACGCTATCGGATTCAACTGCCTCTCAGCCTCTTGCTCACACTCAACCGACGCCTCATTATTCGCCATGTAAACAATTCACTTACACAAGGACTAATCCTTGTGCAGCATCTGTAATCGATCGGGTTCCCCAGAGTCAAAACGTCGCTCCACAGGCAGAATGACTTGTTCAACCCCGCCTCGGCCTTTTCTTTGTCCGGCGCGGCACTAGCACCTTTGCAGCTTCAGCTCAGCTTAGCTCGGCAGTCCCCAGCATCGTCAATTCATCCAGATTTCACAGCCTGGCATTGAGGATGTGATGTAAAGATGTCTTCTCATCACTCACCGTACGATAATATCGAGACAGCATCGCACTCAACCCTAGGTCATTCAGAACCTCAAGGCCAGAAACGGAAATACTCGACTTCTCAACCCGGACGCGAATATGGATTGATGCGCGATACAGGTGAACACGATGCCGCTCGATTCGTAGGAAGCGGTAGCGGAATCCACTATATTCGTGCTGTTCATCTTCGCCTTGCCAAGAGATCTGCATCACGAACTACAGAATCTGGGTCTTCGGCTATCAATACGCTTATTCCCGGTGAGGACGATCAACTTCGTCAAGATGCTTCGATAAGAAGAAATCGAGAGCAGTTTCTTTGGAGAGATGATGAAGTCCGCGATGATGTCCCGCCCGGAGGAGAGAGCTTTGAAGACTTTGTCGAGTGGTCCAAGAGTTATTTCGAGGCTTGGCATCCTGTTCTTCCGTTCCTTCACGGGCCTCAAGTCCTGGGGTTGTTTGAAGAGGTTGCTAAGAACGGAATGCTATTGCTTGACCCTGTAGATACAGTCATCTTGAGGTCTGTTCTTTCTATATCGCTGGCGGATAGTCGACAGGCCGCTGCTTTCAAAAAGCCGATTCCGAAATTTTACCTCTTCAACAGTGTCGACGATGCGTTGGCGAGCTCGCAGTTTGCTTTGAGCCAGCCTGCGTCAATCCGCTCAACACAGGCAGCTTTGGCTATCCAGTTGTTCCTGACTTCGATGCTTTGTCTCAACGCCGCATCGAGATTAGGTGGACTTATTGTTAGGACTGCATTTCACATGGGCCTTCATCGATGTCCAGCGCGATATCCCTTCTTCACAGACAAGGAAGTTTCGGTTCGACGCAGGGTTTTCTGGTGTATCTACATTCTAGAAAGGCTTCTCTGCCAGTCTCTTGGACTACCTCTCGACATACGAGATGACGACCTGGATGTCTGTTATCCCGGCGAGGAGCGCCACACAATAACGAACAGGGAAGAAAATCCGGAAAGATTACAGCTCCTTACGTTCGTGGCGAAGCATGCTCGTATACGTGGACTCATTCTTGAGCTCAGGAACAAGTCCATGCTTCAACGACAGGATACCGCAGATCGAGCAGCGTTCGTCCAAGCTGAGCTGGCTAAATGGTTCAACGAAATTCAAGATGCTGTAGAAGAGGACGACTTAGCCGATACTGGGGCAACTGCTCCCGCAATATCCGAGCATCACAAGGTTATGCTTTTGGTTCTGAAGCACGAATCAGCAATATGCTTGAACAGACCTGGCCTCGCTTCCGAACATCCTTCTTCATCATACTCATCCGCCTTCCAGGCATGCATCTCAGCTGCTAAGTCTATCTTGATAATTCTCAAGAAACATCGAAACCGCCACCAGTTGTCTGTAGACTCAACTAGTGCGAAGTCTCAAACACCCTTGTTGTGGCCTTCCTTCACGTGGTCTATCTGGATCAGTGCATTTGTTCTTATTCATGCTGCCTTTGAAAAGCAGGTCCATCTGGGTAGCGCAATGAGGTATGTCACCTTCCTTCTCCAGTCTTTCATTATTCACTGACTCTTTTAGGCATGTTGCTGCGGCCAAGGACATACTCGGTCATCTGGCTGCACGGGACACTTCCTGGCCAGAATACTGTCTTGGGGCCATAGACGAGTTGACCTCCACCGTTCAAGAGCTCTCCCAAGAGCGGCCAACGATGATTGAATCTCCGGTAGATGCAATCATCACAACACGTAGTTTCTCTCCAAGTGTCGGAAGTCAAGTACGGAGTGGTGAGAACACTACCCCTACAAGACTTCCAAGAACACAACATGCTCAATCTCAAGGCCCTGAAACAAGAGACAGCCCAAACTCTATCCCTCAAAACACCTCTTCGAATACCCAAGCATTCCAAGGACTATCCTCCACTCAACCCTTCAGACCACAACAGAACAAACGACCACGGACGACGTATCATTCTACGGGTATCTTATCTCAAGACATACCCTACTCCCAGCCCCAAAATCCTCAGGCGCCATATTCCAATGACTTTCTGTCTACACCACGCACATCACTAAATCCAGAAGGAGCACCTGGTATGAATTTGGATAACATACCGCTAGAAGGCCATGAATCAATGATGTGGTATGATCAGCTCTTTGCGAGTTCATTCAGCGCCATCGACAATCCCTTTCTTGTAAACGCGGAGTTTGATGCTTCTGTTGATCCAACTTGGAACTATTTACGATAGTATGACTAATATTAATATATTATACCTCCTTCACCTGAACAACCTCCCGGTTCTTATTCAATACCACTTGTATATGCTTCTTCTCACTAGGCCCCTGGCCTTTGAAGAAGTTCTGGTTCTGAAGACGTTCGAGAAACAGTTCATAAGCAGGCATATATCCCTTGACAAACATGGTAACCTGCTCATCCGTCATGCCTGGCTTGTGCTGCCTCAACGCCCTCTCCTGGCCTAGCCGCCACTCGTAAACCTGGACGAGCTTCTCTGTACTCAGGTGTAGAAATCCATCAAAGTGCTGTGGTCCAGCGAATGTCTCGCAATATCTTCTCAAGTTTTTGTTGATGAGCAGAAGATGGTTAAGATCATGGCTCGCCAGCGTGTTCGTAAGAGCCCATTCTTCAGACTGCTGTGCCTCAGAAGCTTTAGCTTTCTCCCACTTCCTCTTGACTTCCTCGTCAGTCAAAGGTTTGAAGCCAAGTGCCCAACCCTCAAAAATCAGAACATCAAGGCCGTCGTCCAGCGGAACTTCTTCCCATTTCTCAACGGGAACCCTTCCACCTTGACCACTATGAAGGCTCTTGTCAAAAACTGGCCATCTGACAACCTTCTCATCACTCTCAACGCGACCAAGTACTTGATCGAAGAAGTTCTTCGCTAGAACTTCGTCGTGAGTTCCAGGCTGGCCACGAGTTTGGAGAAGACCATTATCTGGGTTTGCTTCTCGAAGGGCCACAAGTTCTGGATGGTCATGATAGAGATCGTCCAGGGATACCATGCGGGTCTTGAGATTGTGTTGATTCGTGAGGGCTTGTGTAAGAGCTGCAGCCCATGTCGATTTTCCACTGCCTTGAAGACCAGAAAGACCTAGAACGAATGGTCTTGAGGAATTCTTCCGATGAACTTGGATAGCAGGGACAAAGATGTCCAGCACCATATCAATAGCTTTCGGATCAATCATGGCTGGTGGAATGGAAGATATTGGGTCCTTCGTGATGAAATTTACGAGGAAAGAGTAAGTGATCGATAAAAATATTATCCCTCAAGATATCATGGAAGACAAAGGAAGGGAAAGTCCCTCATAGCCTACTTTGGGCTCTTCTAAATGATGGACAATCATTCCCCGCATCATAAGCCACTATTCACGGAAAAGCGTCAATCGCAACGGACTTGAAGCGCCGCTCACTTCCTTTCCCGGTCCGGGCGATGTCGTGTTGTCGCGGACATTTCTAAGTCCGCTCGCCTCCACACAAAGCCAAGACTAACATACTCTCAATCCGACATCTTCGTATATATAAGTATAACATATCTATCGTATACAACTCATCAACATCTTCAATTCTCATCACAAGTCTTCACAAACACATTAGAATAATCATGTCTCCCTCCGCAGTCACCGCCAAGAAGTCCTACAGCATCGCCTCCATCCCAGCTGATGGAATCGGTCCTGAGGTTATTTCTGCTGGTATCGAGGCTCTAAACGCTCTCGCCGATACTCTCCAGACTTTTGATCTTGACTTTACTCACTATGACTGGAGTTCGGATACTTACAAGAAGACTGGAAAGTATATTCCCGATGGTGGTCTTGAGCAGTTGAAGAAGCACGATGCCATCCTCTTCGGTGCCGTTGGAGCTCCTGGTAAGTCTTACTAAATGTTCTGATGAAACTTGATACTCATTTTACTAGATGTTCCTGATCATATTTCCCTCTGGGGTCTTCGTCTGGCAATCTGCCAGCCCTTCCAGCAATACGCCAACGTCCGCCCAACACGCATCATGCGCGGCACACAATCTCCCCTGCGTAACTGCAAAACCGGCGATCTCGACTGGGTCATCATCCGCGAGAACAGCGAAGGTGAATACGCCGGCCAAGGCGGTCGTTCACACCGCGGTCACGCCTGGGAAGTTGCCACAGAAGTCGCCATCTTCACTCGTCACGCTGTTAGCAGACTTATTCGGTTCTCGTTTGAGGTTGCGCAGAAGAGACCCAGAAAGCATTTGACTGTGGTCACCAAGAGCAATGCGCAGAGGAACGGCATGGTTCTTTGGGATGAGGTTGCCGCGGAGGTTGCGAAGGACTTTCCCGATGTTACTGTTGAGAAGATGTTGGTTGATGCTATGACTACAAAGATGGTTCTTAAGCCTGAGAGCATCGATACTATTGTTGCTAGCAACTTGGTAAGCCATCTTTCCTCTACCTTGGAAGTCATCGAACTAACATACTCTAGCACGCTGATATTCTCTCTGATCTTGCTGCTGCCCTCGCTGGTTCAATCGGCATTGCGCCAACAAGCAACCTCGACCCCAGCCGCGAGAACCCATCTATGTTTGAGCCTATCCACGGTTCTGCATTCGACATCACCGGCAAGGGCGTCGCCAATCCGGTCGCCACTTTCTGGACAGCAGCTGAGATGCTCGCATGGTTGGGTGAAGAAGAGGCTTCGACCAAGTTGATGGAGTGTGTTGAGAATGTCACTGCTTCAGGTGTTCTCACACAGGATCTCGGTGGAAAGGCGACTACTAAGGAGGTCACGGCTGCGGTTGTGGCAGAAATCAAGAAGAGTCTTAGCAAGAGTTCTAAGTGAGTGTTAGTAACGAGATAAGATGATTAAAAGTGAACAATTCGTGTTTTTGTATGTCTTCATTGCCATAAACCTCTTTGCGTTGTAAAGTCCCATAGTTGTTGTCTGATGTACATCACTCAAGCAAACGCCTTTGTTCTAGACCTTTGTTCTCTTATATACACATAAAATGGCTACCTTTAGAATATTGAGCCTATCAGAGCGAGTTTCTTTTATCAGTTCATATCAAACAGCCCTATGTTACGCTAGCAAGTTAGGTATTATCGAGGAGTTGCATAGTCACGAGCAACTATACAATTTAAGAATCATCGGTCGCGTAGAAGCAAGTGGTAAAACAGTCTCGAAGAGAAGATAGAGCCATAATTTTTAATTCCCTCGTGTATCGCAATAAGCTATTTCACCCCGTATACACCTAAAACGCCAAATGTCGCCATATCTTGAGTAAAGCCCATCATACGAATGAGCCCTGCCCGCGGCATGTTACCGCGCTCTCACGGTCCAAGGCTTCCTCTCACCTCTTAGCTATCGCGATTGCAATACCAGCCCTCGACTGGCATAGGAGCAGGGTTCTACAGAGACCAAGTTAGGAGTTGAGCCAAAGCTCTGTACCTTCAAGACGCTGTGATTTGCAAAAACGACATCGATCTCTTCTTACCCTGCTCAATAACGAGGACGACGAGTATCGTAGCCTCGATCGTCACCGTATAGATCATCGTCGGAATCGATCAATATTTCTCCATAAACATCGTCTCTATAATGGCCTTGGCGATTCCTGCCCTGCTGGCGGGGAGGATCCTGCGCCGCCAGGCGAGCCGCTTCGCGATTCATCGCAAGTAGCCGATTTTGGTTTATGCGCCTGGCTTCAGCGTCCATCGCGTGGTATGCCGCTTCACGGCGAGACCTGTCTATCTGAGGTGCATCCATCACGTTATAAGGTCGGCGCGGCACATTCATCTGAGGCGCATCCCTCTCGTTGTAAAATCGGCCCTGGTAGTTTATTTGAGGTGCATCCATCTCATACCGATACAGGCTGGGAAGGCGGCGATCATCTCTTGCGGGTGGTCTCTCAATGCGCTGCTCGTTGATCTGCATGCGGCCCATACCAGGCATGAGAGCTTCCATGGCGGCACGGCCATCGTCCCGCCGGCGATCCATTCGTATTTCAGGCGCATGTCCACCCTGTACATCGACGATGTGGTTAGCTATTCTCATATCTCCCGCGTGAGCCCTGTTTCTAGACACCCTACGTAGGCGAGGGGCATCGGGTGGACGACCTACCATTAGAGGTTCAACTCTGCGTGGCTCCATTGGCACATCAGCTCGTCTTTCGGCTCGTCTGCGATTTCGCTCACGTTCATATGCGTCTTGATTCCTTTCATCGTGATAACGTCTTTCTCCATGATGATGTCTTTCACCATGCTGATGTTCCTGTTCGTGATGTTCCCCACGACGCCGCTGCTCCTGTGGTTCTTGTGGTTCCTCAGGAGGGGGCAACACCAGAGGCCGAATAACCCTTCGCGGTCCCCCGACTCTGGGCGGAACACGCTCCTCCTCACCCTGCATAGGTCGTAGCTGTGGAATCCTCAGCGCTCCATCAGCCCTATCCGCTGCTGCCCCCTCAGTAGGGTGTGGGCGACGACGATACTGCTCCGGCTTCCTACCTGGACGATCCCTCATGGGTACCATAAGGTGAAAGCCTCCATAGACGGGGCAGTTGCAGGTATGCCATACTCGACCGCAAATAAAACAGAACTCTTGGCCGCAGGGGCATGTCATGTGGTTGCATGCCTCTGCGAGCTCGATCATCCTGCCGCACCCGGGGCAGTTAACGGTCCGGTTCTCGTCCATGGTGGCCCAGACATCTTCCTCGGCAGCTCCCTCTCGGCAGGGCTGGCCTGGATGGCCTCGCTCACCGCAGTCGCGACATGTGTGTGTATCGCATAACAAACAATGCCCGTTACGATCAGGTGGAATAAACGCTGCGCAGTTACCGTCATGGCAGTATAGTCTATCGTGGATCGGTACATCAGCTTCCTCTCGCATCTGGCGGAAAAGGTGAACCAAAGCAGGGGCGCGTGCAAGTGCAACACCCTCCTCAGTGATAGGCTCGCAGCATCTCGGCGGAAACTCTTCTTGGGAACGAAGACCGACTCGAATAGCTTCACGGTAGCAAGGTAAACAGTAATTGTGGCCGCAAAGAGCTCTAAAGTGAGCGTCATCGCCACAGATCATGCAGTCCTCGCCATTTCCTTGTTCAGGTGCAGGGTCATTTGCGGCTTCGCGAAAAACAATTCTCCTCTCGGTTCGATCCAGCACGATTCGATGGTTGGTATTGCGAACTTCGGGGCTGCGCAGTCGCTCAAATGCCAACTCTTCCTCGGTAATAATTCTACCGACCAGGAAAGCCTGCTCATCATCCTCTGCAAGTTCTAGAGCGATGGAAATTAACCTGGCCAGGTATGGCTCCGAGAAGCCGTCGTCTCCCTCAGGGGGTAGGAGATCATGACGGATCAACAAGTCAAGAAAGTCTGGGTGGACGCGGTCGAGGGCGTCAGAAACATCCGACATGCTGGGCAGATGTCTGACAGAGGCAGGGGGTTGCATAGAAATGTTATGGGTGTCGCAACTACAGACCTGTCAAAGGTATATAGGTGTCAAGTCGCTGAGGTTCCTCTAAGCAGGTGTAAGTAGCGAAAGAAGTAGTAGTATAAGTTATAAGGTTATAGACTGCTTAGATGTCAACTGGAGATTTGTGCGAGACGTCAGAAGGTTTGTGGGAAAGAAAGCTTATTAGGTAGAAAGGGTTAGGAACGAAGGTATGGGAAGCTTTTATCTTTGGGTTGAGAGGCAGCTCGAAGCACGCTTTGACTGACTGTTCACGTATTGCCAACAGTGACCAGAGTCAAGCGCAAGGCAGTTTCAGTGCCTGGTTGAAGAACAAGGCCACAGACTTCCAGTGACCTAGTGCACAGGGGGCATGTTCGCCGGTGACAAGTAGGGTCGAGAGCGTACTCATGTACCCAGCGACAGAGTCAGGGATCTCACAAGGGATTGATAGACAGTACAAAGCGTATTAGATGCTCAAAAATGCTGGTATTTGGTAGCTGACAGGTAATCAGATCGATATCAAGCCTTTCTGTAACCCCAAGAAATCCATCCGTGGCCATGCGCCGTCACTTCACTCCTCTCGACTATTAGCCGCTGCCCACAGGGTATCCGGGCATCCATTCATCGACGACGTAAAACACTGTGACTCCCTGAAAAAGATGGTAGGTAAATCATGAAAAAGATGTCCAAGAGCCAAGAGTTTGGTATCCAGCCCAGCCAAGTCCCCAGTACCGACAGTCCATCCGTGGCCCCAAACTGAGGGACGATTTGAGTTGATGTGATGGGCAACAAACAAAGAAACAGAATCCATATAAAATGAGAATGAAATCATCAATGACCATGGCAATAACGCGTAAACCCCACTAACTCCACCTCGTCATGAACTCCATCGCTGATTCCTTATGTGACGTCCAGGCAAAAGACACGCAATATAGACAAACAATTCGGCGACGTGGAGCCTAATAGCTGAAGTCGACATTGGCCATGGCCATCGGCGGGGGACCCTTGTTCTGGTCATTGTTGTTATTGTTGTTGTTACTAGGCGATGAACCGTTGTTGTTATTGTTCTGATTCACGGTGATTGATGATGCGTCACCGTCACCCAAAGTTGTGTCTGCGCTTGATGCAGTCGTCGTTGTTTGCAGCTCGTGGCCTGCAGGTGGTTGGGCGCTCGGTGACCAACCATCGTTGAGCATCTGCTGGAAACTCCAGCTCGGTTCGAATGACTTGCTATTCCATGCGTGGTTCACTCGTTCGTACATCTCGTCGATCTGTTCCAGGCTGATCTTACTTGTTTCGTACACGTTACACCACACAAAGAAGACCGCCAGAATGCAAAAGGCGCCCCAAATGAAGAAAATCTTTGGTCCAAAGGAGGCGTTACCTGGCCCTGATCCAACCAAGAAAGGCACACTGTAGCCGATACCAAAGTTAAGAAGCCAGTTTGACGCTGTTGAAACCGACATAGCCTTTGCACGGACTTTGAGGGGATAAATCTCTGATGTTACGACCCACACCACGGGTCCCCAAGAAGCAGCGAAGAAGAAAATGTTGATAGCACAGAATGTGATGAGAATGGTCTGCGATGCTTTCTCATAACTCTGTCCTGTCGCGGTATCGAAAGACGCCATAAGGAGTTGGCAGCCGGCCATTCCAATGGCTCCGATCATCAAAAGCTTTCGTCGACCCCAGCGTTCGATAACCAACAGGCCTGGTATTGTCGAGACAACATTGATGACGTTGATAATAAGCGATTTGGTGTATGGGCTCTCGACGCCGGCACCGTCAAAGAAGGATGTGCTGTAGTACATTATGAAGTTAATACCGGTGAGCTGTTGAAGCATCTGAAGACCGCAACCAGTAAATGTTCGTCGACCAAGGTGTGGGGAACCAATAAAGATGTCTTTATAACTGTCGGGTCCTAATGTTAATTCGTATTGGTGGTTTGCTATCATTTCTTGCAGTTCGTCAACGAGCGCTGGATGTGTAATGTCTAGTCGTCGAAGTCGACTGAGTGAAAGACCGGCTTCGGCGTGAAGGCCCTTCTTAACAAGGAAACGGGGTGTTTCCGGTAGTAATAATAAGCCGCCGGTAAGAATAATGGCTGGCACAATCTGAAGGCCGAGAGGGATACGATAAGCGGAGGAATCTTTGAGTTTAGAGGCGAGAATGTTGACTACAGAGGCGGAGAAGAGGCCAATTGTAATTGATAGTTGATATGCGCAGACGAGGGTACCTCTGATCCATTTTGGTGCCATTTCAGACTGATATAATGGAACAAGGACCGAAATGAGGCCGACACCAATGCCAGCGAGAAATCTAGAGACATTATTAACGATATGGTCTTCCATATAAGAGATGAGGTGCACATACCTCCCAACCAGTAACAAATCTATATTGTTAGCGCAAACTTGGAAGATGGCACCGAGGCAGAAGATGCCCACGGCCACAAGAAGGGTCTTGCGACGGCCTAGAGAATCGCCAGTGGGTGCAGCAAGTAGAGCACCGAGGGCAGTGCCAGCGCTGAGGATGGCGACGATAATAGATGAGTCTTTTGTACAAATGTCGAGGGCGCCCTTTTCGTCGTGGCAATTTGTGTGCTTTCCGAATTGTTCCTTGAACTCTGTCATGGCAAGGATGCCGTTGATGGCTCTGTGAAGAGATATGGTTAGTTTCTGGCTGTGAAAATGATGTGACGCGATGAAATGGGCTGGTATGGACAAGTCCATGGTCGGAGAATCGAGTCGGAGTGTCTCGTGGGAGGTTCGTCGAGACAAGTCGCTGCCGTTTCGTATATCGCCCTTGTTTCGCTTCCTTCTTGCACTTCCTCCGGCGATATTGCCTTGCGTTCTTTTGAGATATATGTGGTGATGGCTTCGTCATGCATGTCACACGAGTCCGTGGCAGTCGTCGCATCGTCAAATCGAATAAAGTATCGTCGATAGGTCCCGGTATCTCCCTCCTCATGAACAACATCGTTGGTGTGGCGACTTCGAGCATCGTATGTCGTGATCCATCCATATCCAAAGGCATCCAAAGTCAAAAGAAAATGGTGGTCAGTCTTACCCAGTATCGTAGCCGAACAGCAACCCGCCAGAGGCAACGAAGAGACCGACCATGATGGCCGGCGCCGACGAGCCCGCGACATTGTCGGGTTTCTGCCAGCCCATGGCAATGGCCATGGTGTCGGGTGTTGAAGTCGTCAATCCAGGGTCAGAGGTATCAAGAGCGAAAGGCTCCGGGTCGGCGAGATTTTGGTGGAGGTTGAAGGGTTGAGAAGATCAACGGGGGGACATTGGGCGGTTCCGTGTGGGTAATATTTGGATGGGACTGGCCACTGGTCGACCTTCTAGCCCGGCCGTTATAGTGCTAGACCTCGCACTGGGTACGGAATACCTTTGGTGCTGTAATGGTCAAAGTCAATGCCTCCAGGTTCGCTAGTCTTTAAAAGGAGAGGGGAGAGCACGTGGTACATAACCAAATGTGAAAAGAGAAGGGGATAGAATAGATGAAATAGCAGAGTCGATAGTTAAGTTTGAGCCTTGGTGCTCAAGGCGTCTTCCATTAAACTATCAGAAGAGACTCAAAAGGAAGACCACAGAGAGGGGCAGACATGAATGGCGAGAGACTCCCATCTCCAGACAAGGAGGCAAAAGCAGGAATGATCATCACTCCAAAGCCTGACCATTCCTCATCCAGTCAAGCTTCAGCATTGGCTCTCTGACCTGCAGCCACTGGAACCTCGTCAAGCCATCCCAGTGGGTTCTTTTCACTGGAACGAGCGTAGACTGGCTGAGCTAAGCGAGTCTACAGTGCGATTCCCCTCAAAATCAGCCAAAACACTCCAGCAAAAGGATGGATACCTTCAGAAAAAAGACGTCGCTGGTATCATCACACAAGCATCACGGTTCAGGACATTATTTTCACCTTACACAGCACGCGAAGCAATCCAAGCACTGCCCTCGAGCTTGTCTTGAGTTCCCCGAATCTGAAACTGAGTCACATTGGCACGGTCCCTGTCCGAACAAGACCTGAGAGAGAAACAGGGGAGCTTCATTTTTCAGCTCATAAACGACCAAGCCATAGTTTCATGTCGTACGCAAGCTAGAAATGCAAGAAAATCAGGAAATTCGTATACAGATTTATGTGGCTGTGGGTAGGACCGAACTCCTTATGAGGATTCTATGATGGGAATTTACATATCATAGACTTGAGAAAGGGGCATTGTCAACATTATTGTCACAGAGACGGGATGATAGGTCTTGAGAAACAAAAAAGCTCTCTTGTCATATTTCGGGCCCCGAGGACACTCCGCTGTTAGCTGCATTCATGCATCTCAGTTCAAGGGTGATAACTCTCGGTAATATTCCGCTGTAAGAACATGGTATGAACTTGTATTCCGAAAATTTGGATTCGAAATCAGGTCGTTCTCATGCAAGCCATCATGTCTTCCAACCTCTCAATAAATAATGTTAATTATAGAGTTGTTGATAGTGTTTAGTACCCGAACCATCAGCAACCCCACCATAAACCCCTTCAGGATGATCGGATGAACATTGCAGTTCACTCTCACGCCAAGACCACAGTCAGAACACTGTCTCCCGCACTTAGCCACTCCAACCCTCAACAGCGCCGCCGCCATGCAGCGCTTACCCCGGCCTAGCACCGCATTCCCTTTTCTCCCCAGACTGTAGAGACAAGTCCCTTCACTCAACCTGATTGCATGATCAGTACTTTTGTGCAACGTGCAGAGTCACACAGTCTCCAGTTTCCCCCAGACAAATCACCCCGGGGTTTTAGTCCGGGTCCGGTACTGATACTTGACCAACGGGCAACCCTTGTAGGCAGGGAGCCAAGTCAAGTTCATGAATCTGAACAAAGAATGGGGGATACCACAAGCGAGTTTTTCTCTCTCTTTGTTATGGGGCTTTTTAAGCTTCAAATATGGTCTGATTTATTACTTGAACCCTTTCCCACGAGACCGGGTTCAGCCGCTCGGGAGCCGAAAACACAGCCAGAGACAGGAGTTGTTGACACTCTGATTTGATTTGATTTGATTTGATTTGATTTGATTTGATTTGATTTGATTTGAGTCGGCGATTGGTTGATGCGAACAGTACCTTGAACTTCTACTGCCCATCACATCACCAACAGCGAGTTTCTCAGGTCATGCGACGGTGCTTGCTTGGCGTGTTCACTTGTGGCCTGGTACGCAAGACTCGGTACGACAGAATGTTAGTTATCCCGCCCTTTTCGGGAGTATGTGCACTCACTGATGAGGGTTCCTTTGCGTCCTGTCAAATGCGATAACAAGATCTGTGTTATAGCCATCAGATCATCATACAATGGAGACTCCGCCGAATATATTTAGATAGTGTCAAGTTTCATTGTCACCCTGTTGACACATAGCAGACAGGTACCTAGTCTACAGTGCAGTATTCCCCCAAGTGTCACGGCTGGCACCACAGTGTTCTTTTTTCATCGAAAGACATGGCTCTGCGGGGTGCAGAAAGGCTGGGGTTGAAACATGGGTTAACGACATAAGGCCGAGCCATTCCTTGGTAGCGTGTCAGAAATGCTGCTTACTACGAACGGCGGTCGTCTTTCACGTGGCTGCTAGATCATCTCTGCTGGACATATCAGATCATAAAGAGAAATTCGTATATTTCTTGTGTACCATGGCTTAGATGGAATTGTCGGGAGAGCGGACGGAAAGGGACGCAAGTGTAAGGTCAAGCACATACAACGTTGAGTCGAATCTTGTGAACCTACCCTGGACTGTCAAACATGGTGATAAAACGGGCGTTTTTCGTATATGTCTCATGTACAATACCATTGAGGCCGGAGTGATAACAGCATTGTCAATTAGATATCAGATAAAGGTTGGCGGTTGTTGTTTCGTTGGTTTACCGTTCCTGCTTGGTGTGTTCAGTACCTCAAATACATCACAGCTGGATATCAAAAGATCTCGAAAGTGGCACAAGCTGTTATTGTTGTATTCAGTTCAGTCATACTATCGTCAATGCAACGTATTCTCAGGGCCGCGTGGAGTGTAACAGACTGAAACAATCCCAGATAAGCCTGATCGTCAGGCACTTCGTGATACATGTGCAATGTTCGATAACCTCCAAGCCACCATCCCAAGAGGGGGCAAGAAAACCTAGGACCTCTTTTCTAAGTGATATCAAGTCCTAGGTAAAGGAAACCTTGAGACCAATTATTTTAGTACCCTAATTAACATCAGAAGTTTTCCTTCTCCCTAAGGCATCCCTATCATTGACTAACACAGCCGCCAACACCTAAGTTTCACCACCAGACAAACTGCACAGAGACGGGTTATTAATGTTAAAAATATCTTCATAAATTTATAAACTAGATTTAGCAACAAGCTTGTATGCATCCCGCCTATGAATACAAAAATCCCAGACGCCTAATATTTGCCAGAGCCCTTCTTTTTGCGGGCATAGGGTACTACAAAATTCTCGCACAAAAAATCACACAAGAGTCATCGCCGCGTCACCATAGTTACATCAGACATTCGACCTAAGGCTCAAGAGTAACCTCCTGGCCCTTGACGCGGCCAATGACCTGCTGAGGCGCGTACTTGGGAATGACCTCGTCGTCGTGCAGCATCTCGAACTCCTCAGTCGCGTCGCGGCCCATGAAGTTCAGGATGGCCTGTACGCCACCAGGGTGCTCCTCGAGCCAGTTGCTGAGGTCCATGACGACACCCTTAACGACGACCCAGACGTTGTCCTTGGTGTTGTGCTTGGCGATCTCCTCCATGGTGAACTCCTTCTCAGGAACCTTGAAGGCCTTGGGGTCGTTGGGCTTAGCAGCCTTGGCACCGTCGTCCTTGGTAGGGTTGGGGCCAGCAGAGGCTGTGGCCTGTTCGTCAACCTTTGAAGGAGCACCAGAGCCTGAGGGAGCGGCGCCGGGAGCACCCCAAGAGACAGTTACCTGGTTGGGCACTGAGGGGTCAAGGTGCAGAGAGATCTGACCAACACGCTCAGCAGCGCTGCCGGCACCGCCCTTGAGAGCGTTTTGGAAGAGGTAGTTGCTGGCAGTGTCACCAGCAACACGACCGTAGACAACACAGCCGAGAAGAGAAGAACCACCAAGACGGTTGGCGCCGTGAACACCACCAGCCAACTCACCACAGGCGTAGAGACCCTCGAAGGGCTGCTTCTCCTGGTTGAGGACTTGGGCCTTGTCGTTGATCTCAATACCACCCATGGTGAAGTGGAGAACGGGCTCCATGACGGCGACGTGGAAGTCATCGTCAACGTTGACGGGCAAGTTGTGGAAGAACTTCTTGCCCCAGGGGTCCTTCTGCTTGCCATCGGCAATGTCGTTGTAGGTAGAGAAGGTCTTCTGGAGATGCTCAGGAGTGCAGCCAATCTCCTTGGCGAGCTCCTTACCGGTCATCTTCTTCATGAGACCACGGCCAGAGTAGTGGCGGGTGTGGAAGTCAAGAACCTTGGAGGCCTTGGAGTTGAGAACAAGGCGAATGGGGAACTTGTTCTTCTTCTTCTCCTCCCACATCATGCCGGAGACGTAGTCACGGTGACCGAGCTCATCACAGAATCGGTCACCATCGGCGTTGAGGAGGAGACCACCCTCACCACGGAGAGCCTCAGCAGCAAGGAACTTCCACTTGGAGCCGGGGTCCTTGGGGTCGACGAGACCTGTGGGGTGGACCTGGACCTTGTCCATGTCAATGCCGTTACCGCCAATGGCCATAACCATCTTCTGACCGTCACCAGTAGCGTGTGTGCCGTTTGTGGTGGCAAGGCCATAGGTATCAGGTCGGTGCTTCTTGAGCAGGGAAGAGTCGGAGAAATCAGCGGCGTAGCCACCAGTAGCGAGGACAACGGGACCGTCAATGGAGACGATCTCACCGTTGTACTCGTACTTGACACCAGTGACCTTGTTACCCTCCTTGTTAAGCTCGGTGACGCGGGCCTTCTTGATGATCTCGACGCGGCCGGGTTCGCTCTCGGCAAGCTCCTCAAGGCGCTGCATCAGGGCGTATGTGATGGCCATACCAGGGAACTTGGCATCGTGGCCTCGGTGGGTTCGGGGCTGGGAGTGACCACTGTGATGATTGTTAGGTTATTGTTTCAATGCTGACGGGAGGCGAATTGAACATACCCGAGACGAGAGACGAGGGTGAGATCGAGGTTGAACTCATCCTGAAGCCACTCGACAGCAGCAGCGGACTTGTAGGTAAGAACCTTGATAAGGTCGGGTCTAGCCTTGTCACGGGCAGACTTGAGAGTATCATCGTAGAACTGCTTGACGCTGTCGGGAATGCCAGACTCAACCTGTGTCCTTGTGAGAGCACCGTTGATGCCGGAAGTAGCCTTGGTAGAGTTTCCACCGAAGAAGCCTACAGGAAGCGAATGTCAGTGAATGTTGCGGTCTACTAAGTCCAGGCGCTTCAATGCGCTGGGTTAGTGAGAGTTGGTAGTGACGTACCCTGCTTGTCGAGGACAACAACGTTGCCGCCAGCCAAGTAAATGGTGTGCGCAGCAGACAGACCAGAGACTGAAAACAGATGTTAGAATTGTCGCAACACACGGCGCAAAGCCTCCAAGAGGCGAATCGGTGTCAACTTACGGCCACCGCCAACGACAATCACTCTAGGAGCCATTGTTGCGTGTGTATTGTGTATGTGAGTATGTGGAGAGGGTATAAAGAAGACACGGCTGACTCCCACGCAAGAATACAATAGTAAAGGGGAGATGTTCTTGGGAGGGGGAATAAGAATACAGGTTCAAAAAGAAAAAAGTCGGAGGAAGAGGAGGATCAAGGGACAAGTTCTTATTTAGTACTGTATGCGATCGATGGACGCCAACAAGGCCGAGGGCGAGAGGCAAGCACCGAACCGAAAGATGCAAGGTAGTCAGGCGTTACCCAGTAGTGGATGCCGAGGTCGAACCATGAATGAATGATGAGCGCGTGCAAAAAAGAGCGGGCGTGGGCTGGGCCGCCTGAGGGGAGAGGTGAGTTTAACGACGTGGGTCATCGACGAGGTTCAAGTACTTGTTTTACCACAAAAACAGCACATATTACTCTATTATTATTGATCTAATGACGTATCTATACTTTTACTCTCCCCTCATCTGTTAGATGATTCTTTTTCATGTCTTTTGGCCTCTCTGTTCATGAACTGTCGCAAACATTGACCTGACGGACTTTGAACTTGCAGCAAATCAGATGCCACCATTTTCTCAGCATAGCAAGGCCAAGGCCTAGGACCTCTCCCCGGAAGCGGCTGCAATGCCCACTGAGACTTAGCGTTAGTTCCCTGTATCCACCCCCGCTACAGTTAGAATTTGGGGATTAGGGGAGATGCATCAATTCCATCAGTTGAACTTTCATATGAACGTTTACTCGCCTATTGAGGTGCAATACTCTGTAGACTTGAGACTTCTCACCAATTGAGGGTCCTATAGTCTCTAGTCCACATTCTGTCCCCAACAAAGACCACTTCGGCTCAGTTACTCGCTGCCTTCGCCGTAAGCTACGCCGAAACACCGCATCGCATTTGTCTACCAGGCGACCGGGCAACCCACCGACAATGGCCTCTCTCGCGACTGATGTGCCGAGGTCTCCGCTTCTGAGGACATTGTGGGGAAAGCTACAGCATCTCAGGCTAAGGTGTTAAGTCAACACTACAGTGTTGTTCCGGGGTTCCGGGGTTCCGACTTGTCTAGGTAATAAGGAGTCTATCATGGGAGCATGGTCTTTAACCGGGTGTATTATATCTCGTCTATTTATTTTATTATAACTCTGAGCATGTGAAAAAACAATTCTCCTCATGCAATCTCCTCACTCTTCATCTTTCTCCTCGTTCTGACACCTGAGACTCATCCAATTATGTCTCTCTTCTCCAAACCCCACACAGCCGGACTTGTGACCGACCGCCTCGGCCAAGTAACCGGACACACCACGGATCACTTAAACATGAACTTTGAACCGTACACGTGATCTGAACTGATCAATTCTTCCTCTCGAGTTCAATAAATCATCAGACTTTCACATGCTATCTCCTACTCCAAAAAAAAAAAAAAAAAAAAGCACATGAATCGTCTGCATAACTGAAACCCTCCCGCATCTTGTCCATGACGCCGTCTTCCCCACGTTCATGACTAGAGATCCAGTGACAGGCATTCATTCTTAGGCTTGTGACAGTTTGATCTGGTCAGCTGGTTTCCTTTTCGACGTCGCTCATTCGCTTCCTGTTCTGAAAAAGCACGTGAAAGTCTTGCCTCCATTCTTTCTCTGGGGATTAGAGTCCTCCTTGGGCTTAAGTTTTCCCCAGATTCTTACACGTGCATCATCTGACCCCGGAAATTGTCTGAGCCTCCGCCACTTCTGCTCTTCCATTTGTCCAGAACCTCTGCCGTCTTACTGAAACCTGGGGGCTGACTCAGCGTGTTTTCACATGTGAATACCAGTACCGAAGGGTCAATGGAACTCAGAGTCCGAGTCGAATCAGGCTGATTGTAACCTGCAGTCTAGACGGTCTGCTGTTGCTTCGCTGATCCCTTTTCCATTTTTGCAAAAGGGACTCCTCATGCAGGGTTCAATCTCAAAGCCAATGACGTAGGTGACATGTCCCTGAATCTCTGCTACCGGGTAGGAGACCCACTAGGACAGCCGACGGTTGGAAATATACAATGTATACCATGCGAATCGAGTCCTCTTTGATTGGAACCCGCATCAAACACTCATATGTCAAGTTCGACTGTGAGCGGCTGTGTACAAACAAAAACGTCTTACAGAGTATTGTTACAAGAAATAACCAGAGCAGTTTAAGATTATATCAGCCTGAATAGTCTTCGGCACTTCAATATGTGTTATCTTAAAGCCAACTCTGACTCCCGTTGGAAAACACAGGATGGTTCGTCTTGTGGCTCGCAACGATTATGCATTTACGGGTTCTCGTGCACCAGAATTATTACCAACACCATAAACATAGGGTGAGCTGCTGTTCTAAATAAACACTAGATAGCAGATCCCCAAAGAATGTATCAGACATGCGGCGTAACTTTCTGGTTTAAGTCATTGAGATAACGATCCCGTGACCAATCACGTTACCCCCAACATGCAAATCCCCTCATGACGTACATACTGTCAAACCTCAACCATAACCTAAACCTGCATCAACATATTCACAATGAAACCTCTTATCGCCCTAACAGCTCTATTCAGCCTAACAACCGCCTCACAGTCTCCTCTCCGCGACAATCAAGCACCCCTCCCCAAACCTCCCATCCCTCTAAAAGGCCATCTCCCTCTAATGTCTTCCAACCCGCCCTCCGTCCAACCCTCCGTCGCCCTCGGCGACATCCTAGGCTCCAACCGCGGCTTAACATCATTCTCATCGTTCGCGCGCATGCAGCCCTCCACAGATACAAGACTCAGCGATCTATCGACGAATACCACTGTTCTTGCGCCGCTGAACTCAGCTGTTGATGCGCTACCGCGCAAACCGTGGGAACAACCCGCTGATTATAATAATTTTGGTGCTGATGCGTATGAGGGTGATGGAGGGCAGGATAGGGCGAGGGAGAATATGAAACGGTTTGTGGAGGCGCATCTTGTGCCTATTAGTCCGTGGGAGAAGGGGGAGAAGAGTAAGACGCTTGGGGGGAAGGAGGTTTGGTGGGAGGTTAAGGAGGGACGGAGGGTTATTATGCCTGATGAGGTTGAGGTTGAGAGAGTGGCTAGTCAGGTTGGGAATGGAGAACTGGTAAGTTGAATGAGATCATGATGGGAGGCATGCTAACTTGAGATACAGTGGATTCTGAAAGGAGTTTTGAACTACGCTTAGACAGACAGCGTCTGATGGGTACAGATACACGAATAATGATAGATTAATGACTAGGCAAGTTTGGATATAGCTAGATATTTGCATAAGAGGTCGGGATACTTTCGCTGCAGGTAGTGGCACGCAGGATAATACACGAGGTTCAAAGACATCACCATGCATCAGTCTGCTATTCATCCAGTATATTGATTAGGTCAACATGTTCGTCGCCGGTATCATCTATCCGAACTCCCAGAAACGACACCCTCCGAAACAGACATAAATTACAACAAGGACTATACCTCCAGAACAAACTCCCTCCACTTTTTAGTCATGCAGGCTATTCTGCACAGTTCGCTCCCCCAGACTCTGCAAGTTACCCCTCCCTATACTCAAGGGGCTCACAATCCAGGCATAATATTCAAGATGAAAGGAATACAGGCAAAAGCTGCCTCAAAACAAGAGACTGTAAGGCCGTAAACAAGACACTGGCCGGTACTGATGACGTTCTATGACTGGCATGCAGAGGCCAGCCTATGATGCCCTGTCGATTGAAGCGTATAGCAAAAAGAACTTTTTTATGAGAACACTTTTCGACGAGCATTACTCGTCCACCTTCAACCGCTTTGGTTCTGACTCCTCCGCAGTATCGCTCTGCGTTGTGGCTCCTGGCTCAGGAGTCTTTCGTTTCGTTGCAGTAGAATTGCTTGGAGCTACACTCAAGTTTTGACCTGAGCTCCCATTGGCATTAGGCAGAGGATCTCTGTCCTTGAAAGCGTTTGAGTTTGCATTTGGTGTCGTATTCAGGTCATCTCTGAGGAAACTAGGGCCTGAACCGACAACTGGCGTTGCAAAGTTCAGCGGACTTGGTAGTGTGTTACTGTCACCTCCCCGGAAGTTCCAATCGGGATAGAAGCTACTTGGGCTCGGAAGGAGTTCATTTGTCAAGAAACGTGATGGCAAGGCAGAGACAGGAGTATCACCATTCACATTCTGCTGAGGAGGCGGCCGGGCAAAAGGATTTGGCGGACCAGTAGCACCTGCGGACAATATTGCTGACGCAGACGGAGAGGGAGGAGGAAGCACAAGTGATGACTGAGAGTTGTGGCGCTGGGGCGCCTGCGTTGTAGTTTCTGTGGCGACCCGCGGCGAGTTTGACTCTGCCGTTCGTGCGCTACCGCCGCCTTCAGATCCTCCATCCGGAATCTGCACCGTTAAGCGAGGGCCACGAGGTCGAGCTCCTCCAGGACCGCCGGCCTTTGCACTGTTAGAACGCGAAGGCGGAGTCAAAGTAGTTTCTGGTATTGACGACAGCGATACCGTTCGAGACTTTTCATCGGTCTGAGTACTGGCACGCTGTGGCAAATGGGGTGATGATTTGGGCCCATCCGCGGCCCGGTTCAGTGCAGCCACATCAACTGATTGTGAACGGTTGGCGGCGTTTGCAGCATTAGCAGCGGCAGCGGCAGCAGCAGACTCTGATTTGTTCGACTCGGAAGTAAAAGATGCCAGATGCTGGGACAAAATAGACCGGTTCTCTTCGATGGGAGTGAAGATACTGTGAGATTTTCTTTGAGGTAGCTTCTTAATGGCACTGTCCGTGTTCAGTAATGGCGGCTGAGGGCGTTCTTGTGGTTCCGTCTTGGGTTCCACGGGAGGCGGTGGCGGAGGATCATGAAGGCGACGTTCAGGCTGGGGCGGCGGAGGTGACATTTGTGACATGTTTGGAGGAAGCTGTTGTTGAGGTGGTTGAGGCGATGGCGTTGGACGAACAGGAGCTTGAATTGGTTGTGACGGCGGTTGCGAAGTGTAAGCGGGAGGCATCGGAGAGGGCATCGGGGACCTGCGGTCATCCATGTACGGTCCTGGTTGCTGCATATGGCTAGGCTGTTGATGATAAGCATATTGAGGATGAGGACCATGTTGAGGTATTAGACCGGGAGGATGAGGCGAGTTGTAGATAGGCGGGTTGGGCATGTAATTCATTCCGGGATGCGGAGGGCCGGCCGGAGGTGGAGGCTGGACCATGCCGGGACCCATGCGGCGCATATCCGTTCGAGATGCCGGTCGTGAGCCGATCGATGGTTGCGGAGTATGTTGTCGCTGGATAGGATGACCAGGATGCGCTTGGAATGGGCCGCCATTGCCAATAGGTGGTGATGCTGAAGGTGTATGATGCCGAATCTGTGGGAAAGGAGGTTGATGTTGTCCGTAAGCATGGGGAGGCATCATCTGGTTCTCGACAACTTCAGGACCATGGGGAGGGGTGCCGTCGTTCTCCTCATCCTCGTCATCATCGTTTCCACCGTTGAAGTCGGAAGGACCTTTGTGTTCACTGGGACCGCCATGCTATTATCTATTAGCAAATAATACAGCGCGTCGTAGTCGCAGCCTATGTTCAGAGGCGTTGCAACCACCTCCAGAGGTGGGACTCACATATTGATATCGGTGGATAAGCTCTCGCATATCCGTTGACGAATATTCGTAAAGTTTCTTGTTGTTACCGAAAATGAAGACGGCGACATCGACGGAGCAAAGGACGGAAAGCTCATGAGCCTTCTTGAAAAGACCGCCCTTGCGTTTCAGGAAGGTGCTTTGTGCGCCAGTTAGTCGCGAACTTGAAGACCCCAAGGTCTGGTGATTTGTAGCCGTTCCTGGGGTTTACTTACACAGAGCGATTCCTGTCATCTTTGATCGCCTTAATCTCAATCTTTCTTCGTCCCATGTTGAACGGTTGTGCAGTTCAAGTTGGAGAAATGTGTCGCGTTTCCACGCGGGGAAGCTCAACGGTTGCGGCCAAGGAGATTTGGAAGATGCCTGAGACGTTGGTAGTGGAGCAGGGTGGAATTGGAACTGGGTCGCGCAGATCGTCGCAAAGAAAAGGAGTCGACAGTTTGAAGCGGAGAAAGTCGAGTCGCGAGGTTAAGGTCAAGTTGAAGCGCGGTTGTAGTCGTGATCGTAAGCGAGAACAAAGAATAGTTAAACGGCGTGGTAAAGTGGATGCTACCAAAGAACGCTTGAGGAAACGGAGAAATAAACCGAAAAAGTCGATGGATAAAGCCGAGAGAAGAGGAGCAGGTTGCGTGAGATGACGGAGGCGGCTGTCGCGGTGGCCGTGGAAGGTTGTTTAAGAGGAAAAAAAGAGTGGGAGCGGGAGAGGATTTGATGAGGGAAGCGAAGGTGGTTTGGCTTGCTCTGCTCTGCTTTGCTTGGAGCTGGGACAAGCCGAAGTAGAAGTAACCTTTCAGTCGAAGGACCCCCAGGCCGTTGGCTGCCTTTGTAGCTTAGTGGCCGGCAGCTGGTGGAGGGGTACTTGGTGCAGTAGCGCGTCGACGGTATCTCTTTTTAAGCTTGGCCTTTGGTGGTACCTCTTTTTTAGCCCTGAGGGGAGCGGGATAGAAGAGGGTACTGAGTGAGGCAGAGGATGAGTGACGCAGGCATGCGAGTCGCGTATATCATCAGATTTGATGCGCAGATGAAATTTTGAGTTCACGAGAGCCGTTGCGACAAGGAGACTAGGTTTAGATGAGATCTGCCTCAAGACCGTTGCGCGACGCGACGCGATAGCGATAGAAAAGTAAGATTTGAGCGATCAAGAGAGGGCTTTGGGATTTCCTGGCGCTTGCGCTTGCGCTTGAGAAAGGGGGCAAAGAGTGGGAAAAAATGACACAAACGAGCGACCGTTAAGTTGAAGGTTTTGGATCGATAAGACGTCGATGGGGCTGAATCTGGCGTCTGTGGTTGGGATGGGAATAGATGGATGGCTTCTAATAATAGACGGATCGTGTTCACTTTCACTCGTGCGTGCGGGTGCGGGATGGAGAAAGCGACGGGAGGGAAAAAAAGAAGGCAGCATGGAACCCGCAGGAAAAACTCCTTGCTTAGATAAGGTGAGCGTGATTGGATACAAGTCAGGCGGGGCTCACCGTCATGGTGGGTTTAGTGGAGCAGGGCCTGGACTACGGCACTCGAAGCCCTGGAATGGTCCCCTAAAGAGGCGCCAAAGTTCAGGGAGACAGACCAGGACGGGACGCAACAGCGGAATGGAACTTGGACAGTGGAGGTCCAACCACCGACTTTTAGAAATAACATCATTGACTTGACGTTTGTCGCACCACATTGCTTTCTATCTAGATCTGGCTAGGGATTTTTTGACAGAGCAGTCGAAGGTATATCAGGTATAATATTAGCCACGGCTCTTGGCAGAAGGAAAAGTCTCAACTCCAAATCTCTTCACGAACAAATAAGAAGCCTAAGGCTCAACCACCAACTTCTCAAGACAGCTCTTATCGTCTTGAAACCACAAAGCCTAGGCCATATCCTGGTTTGAGTCAAGCGGAAACAACACATCAGCTAGAGCAAACGAGGCTAAAGCAACTCTTCCGGATATCGCTTCCTGTGTTTCATGCAACTTGACAGACGGGAAAGGAAGCTGAGCCTCGTTTGTTCCCACCCATTCCGCTGCAACGGCTTTCGTATTCCACCATGTTTTTTGCTGCTGCGTCTCTTAGCTTGAGGTTTGCCCTTGCGTCGATGATCGTGGCCTGTTCTCCTCCCCGATGGGTGGCTCTAAGCTCTGACTTTCTTGATCGACACAATGATGATTCTGAGAAGTTGAGTCAGTAGAGTTAGACTCATTAAACACCTTCGTGAAGCTATTGGCATCGGTAAAGCTATAGCTTATCTCCCCGTCCTCATGACATATGCCAGACCCTAGTTCCCAACCGTCATTTTCCAGCTTCTAAAAATACAATTATGCATAGCAGCCTCACACGCGGGACCAGGTCATGCATCAACCATGCGGGCCAATTAACCCAGCTTGTCAGGAGATTAACCCAGTTTATCAGTGGAGACACTATAATGGGGGCTAAATGTGCATATCGAAATTTGGCCGCTTCTGAGATGTGAGAGGTCAACTGCACCACCAACAACTCATCACCTACGTATTCTAGACATCTTCACCGCATGCGAATCCATGGACACTCGGATCACTTCTTGTCACATCATTGTCAAGGGTGCTATTTGCAGAGTTAATAGACTCTCCCTACCTCTGCTCGTCTAGGGTTTCCCGGCAATGGCTATCCGCGTTGTCAAGCGTACGTAGTATCATGAAGTTCGGCAAACAAACAGGAACAAAGTTAATGTTTCAAATGATGTTATTAATAGCATATTGTCAGAAGAACTGTCGACGCAGTCTAGGTAAATGCAATATCTTTCCTGTTGCCATGCCAGCCTTTTCCGTGAAGCAACAAGGATCCCAAACTCCATTTCAATGCCATCCGCCCCTGGTTTCGTCAGGGCGTACCAGAGCTTCCCTAATGTACAGCTCGATTCTCTCTCCGAAGCCTTTTTGAAGTAACATAAAACCAAGAATAATAGAGCCATCGCTTTCCTTCATGCTGACGATGAAACCATATCAACTAACCATTCTCAAAAGTCGACGTCGTAGTTTTGGCTGATCGAGACCAAGCTCGCATATTAAGAACAGTAATCGGTTTCTAACTGGGCGATCCAGCAGCGCCTCCTGGAGCATTGTAGTTACCAAAGCCTCCGTGCTCAGCAGCGCCATTGTCCGCCTTCATCGTGCCGTTAAGCAGTGGACATAACCTTTGAGGAACAAGTTAGTAATGAGTTTTGAAAAGACGAGTCAATCACAAAAGAAATGTTGTATGTGATGTGGTAGTCGTTGCACGAATTGGTCTTCTCAACGCCATGCACCTCCAGAGCGCCATCTGGGCACCTTCCAGGCACAGCGGATGCGCTCAGCTTCACGTCGCGCACGCGCAATCTCTTGTTCGCGGGCTCTTCGCTCGCGGGCACGGCGCTGGAGTTCCTCTTTGACTCTCTTCCGCTCAGCCTTTTCTTCCTCACGTCGCTTGACTTCAGCGGCTCGTTGCTCTTGAACTCGCTGGGCTTTGGCTTCACGCTCTTCTTTCTGCCGCTTGGCCGCCGCATCTCGCCGCCCGCGTTCTGCTTCTTTCTCTGCCGTTCGCCGCTCCTGTTCTAGTTGACGAGCGATTGCCTTGTCCTCGCGAGCCTTTTCTTCAGCACGCCTTCTGGCATCTCGTGCCTTGTCTTTGTCGCATTGCTCCATGGCGAGTTGCAATTGGGACTTGCGCGAGCGACTGCGCTTTGTGTTGTCGGCCTCTAGAGGTGCACACCAATTGAATGACATTGGGGGAGGGGGAGAAACAAAGGGAAGTGATGATGGAGAATGGGGGCTCATACTTCTTATTTGTCTTGATGTGACCGACTTGGCCACAATTGGCACACTTGCGGGTTGTTCCAGTTGGGACTTTATCGCCATTGACACTGGGTGACCCGGCATCTCCTGTGCTGGCCTTTTGGTGGAGCTCTTTTTGCTGCTCTCGAGCCTGTCGTCGAGCTTTGTTCTTCTCGAGTCGTTCGAGCTCCTTCTTGATTCTGCGCTACTGTTAGTATCGATTATCACACCATGGCTCGAGAAGACGTACCTAATGCCTGCAAGACGGTCATGGTCGGCATTGCCTGTAGGACGGGAGCTGTAGATGCTGTTGAAAGATACACGTAAGCCGGTGCTCTAAACTCCAATCCAACAATGTCATTTCTTGAGCCAGGGGTGCCGACTCCGTAAGTTCGTCGACGTTTTCTTGTCACGACTCCCCTGCTCTGTGGCTGCTGGACTGTCTGACGCGAGTTGGGTGGGTGCACATACTCTCTCATCTCAAGATCCGCCTCTGTTCGCCGCTTCATATACTGCGAAATCACAACCGGATCGTGAACGACTTCGACTCGATCTTGCGTACTGCCATCGGGCATTCGGATCTCTCGGGTTATGCGAATAGCGCGTCGTTGCTGTCGACTTGCCGAAGTCAAACCACTAATTTGGCTGGTACCGTCGTCGAACTGGGCTGGAGTCATGGCTGACTGAACGTTGAATCTATCATCTTCATCTTCTGTTACTGCAACATCTTTGTCGTCATGCTCTTGACCATCTGAGAGTGTAGACTTTTGCTTCTCCCAAATTTCTCGAATACCTTCCTCGTACATTGCTTGCTGCTTTTTGACATTATAGGCGTGGCCACCATTAGCTCGCTTTTCACGCTCCATGGCATCTGCAGATGTAGCAAGCGGTCCCTGAACTGCCTCGATATATCCACCCTTCATGGAGGTTCGAATGAAGGAGAAGCCAAGACCGTGGCCTGTCGGGTCTCCCTCACCATGAAGTTGAAGCATGGCCTTTTGAGCGCATGCATCGATGAAAGCCTTGGTTGTCTTCCATGGGGCCATCTTGTCCGCGAGAGTTTCTTCTTGCTTCTCTTGCTGCTTTTTGGCGCCCTTGGCAATCTTGCTGCCTTCATCCTCGACATCATCGTCATCCCCATCTGCGTCGTTGTTCTGAACATCTTCATCGAGGGAAGCATTTCGAGGGTCGTATCCGGCGTCCTCAAGCTCCTTGATACCAAGTTGCATAGCATCAAGTAGACAAACCTCTTCCGGCTTAATCATGGAACGAATCGTACTCTCATCAGGCAGTATTTCGCCAGGTTTCAGCCGCCACATACCCTTCTCACCGCTCTCTCTGTCGTACTGCAGGAATTCTTTGAGTTTCTGGCGATTTTGAGTATCGGTTGAGTCGGCAATATGCTTGGTGATATCGGACAGTTGACAGTTGTCGGTATCGCTGTGTCTTATCATGCGAAATGCGAGCATCTTCATTCTGTTCTTCGAGGCATTCGTAACCTTGCGACTGTGTGGTCCTGGAACCTCGACTGAAGGGAATTGCTGACCAACGACATAAAGATGATCGATCTTGTGGAGAAACCACCTCGAACCATGTTCACCAGTGGTGCTGCGCACAACCAAGAAGTCACTACCTCTTGGGTTATGCTTGAAGACAGGAGCTCGGTACATCTCGTTGTGTAATGTTGGTACAGTCTCACCGGGGTCAACGGTGCCAAAGAGGGAAAACGGGGATCGATCTTCAGGAAGAAGCATGCGATACTCTCCAAGTTCTTGCTTGGGGAGTTGCTCGTCTTCATTTGTGTCTTTCCGGCGGTAGTAGTTGATCAAGCGGTTGCCCATACCGAAGCTGCTGAGCACTCGTGGACGTTGCTCACAGTACTCGTAAAGAACAGCCGTTGAGTTGTCGTTAATACTCAAATCCTTGGACTTGAGGAAGACTTCGTGCGCTTTGCCCTTCATCTGCTTTCGCTTCTGGTGTGCAGGCTTGTCAAACTTGATGATATGACCAGCAAATTTCTTGTACCTGAAACGAGGGCGATGATACTCATCTGTCGTACCACCGAGCTTAACTTTGTAGTACGGCCATGAGAGCTTGATAGCGGGCATACTGTGCTCAACAGAAATGTTGCCAAGTGTAGCGCGAACCTTGCTTTGGTGGTTTTCCTTCAAAGCCTCGTATGCCTCGTCGTTCGAGATGTTGAAGCGGTTGGAGACATCGCGGCCGAGGTTGCCGTTAGCCATGCGCTTCAGCTTGTTGTCTGTGCGGGGTCGCTTTGCATTTCGTTGAGTTTCTTGGGTTTCGATAAGGAGGTAAGGATCGCTCATATCCAGTTGCACCCTCTTGGCGCCTCTGCGGGTAGCGTCTTCGAAATTGTCGAAGGAGGGGGCAGCATAGCGGGGAATCTCTGGTAGACCAAGCTTGACTGTCTTGCGTTTCTTCGGTCGCGATGGTCCCTCGTCGCCAAGGTCCATCAGGAACTCAGCATCCCATTCTTCATCCTGCTCTTCAAACACGCGCTTCCGTGCTTGCTGTTCCTGCTGCTCGGCGGTTTGTCGGGCCTTGAAATCAGCTTCGATAGCCTCAATGCTGGCGCCCCAATCTTCGCAGGCAAGCTCAATATCACGTAGGGTGAAGCCAGCAACCGTTTCGGAATCGGACTCTTGATCGAGATCGAACTGGACATTATCTTCGGCCTGATCTTCCTGGTCCATGCCACAGTACACTAAACCTCTCTCCTCGCCCTGCCTAGGTTTGCGGGTGATGGTTGCAGTGCCTGGGATACGGAACAGCTTCTCTTGATCGGGAGCGAGTTCGAGTGTAAGTTTGCTGGTGACGAGCTGCTTGGGCTTTTTGACGGGTTTCTTCTCCTTCCATGTGGCCTTCTTGGCTGGTAGGAGTTCGCTCCATGTCAAGATGTGCCCCTTTTTGAAAGCAGGCCATGTAGCTTTTAGGAGGTCCTCGACGGTTTCAGCGGGTGCGGGAATGTCAGGATCCTGGTTATCGAGATGTGGTTCGGGGTCGAAGTTGATGCCAGGAAAGCTAAGACTCGTATCGAGAGGTTGGGTGTCGTCGGTAGTATCGGCATCGCGAATGTGAGGTGCTGGGGAAGAGGGACCTAGAATTGGATCTGGTGAAGAAGGTCCCTCTCCGAAGAGGTCATCTGGATCGTGACTGGTTCCGCCATCGTCCGTGAGGCCAGGCATCTCCATAGAAACACCAGCGCTGGGCTCCTCCTCGTCTGGTAAATCATCGTCGCTGATATCTTCGTAATCCTCTGCATCGTCCGCCTTACCGGACTGGTCGAACGCGACATTGTCGAGAACGATGCCGCCTCCGTTATTTTGCGAATCTCCCAGTAGTTTCGCAATTTCTCGATCGTCGGCGGCGTCCTGGGCCTTCCAGGCGTTCTCGTCAAAGGACGAGAAATCGTTCTCTTCAGCCATGATCGCGGTGTCGCAATCTTGAAATCGGATCGCTAAGAGGCCGCGGAAGTGTCGTTATTCTTATATCATAATTTTATCGCGTCGCTGATGATCGGCCGTCGCTCGGCGATTCGTGGCTGTCGTGTGTAGATTGAAGGGAAGTAATTCGTGTTTGCGTTGAGCTGAGTTGTTCACGGTTGCGTTCTCCAGGAAAGATGCCCAGGAGCCTGAGAATGAGCGCGGAGTCAGCCAATCAACGTCAAGATAGGATGGAGGAAGCGGAAAGGCCAGTGCTTGGATTTCGAGATGGGGCGGCGTTGAGTGGCGTGCAGGTCTCCACTTCAACACTATTGTCGCGACAAGGAACACTTATTGTGTAGATGCTCAATAGAAACTCACCTTGGCGTTGTAACTTTGCTCTCAAGCCTTACAGCCACTATCGTCTCTGTGATATCATACTTGGTTGAATAATTCTGGAGTTGTGGAGTTTAAGCTGAAACTGAAAACTGGTGACTTTGTAAGGAAATGTTACCAGTAAATGAACATTGGACTTATAAAGGGGGTCGCCAAGGAGCATAAGATAGTTGCAATAAGATAAGATCAAATCAATACGGTAATACTCTAAGATAGATGAGCGAATGAAGATTTTTACGTTGATGTGATATGTTGAAAGAATAAATTTGCCTAGAAGCAAACTGACGAATTTATAGAGAGTAACGATGGCGTGAATCACTGCTTTACGATGGGCATCTTCTCAAACCGAGAACCTAAATAATAGATACGTGGCCGGGAACCTAACTCAAAATATTTTATCATCAAATACATAAGGCTTCATGTTATGCAGAAAGCAGATCAAGAGCGTAGCACGCCCACCAGCATGCACAATGCCAGGAGGTTCACGGTCAAAGGCTCGACTCATTGTTAGACGAGGCGTGAAATTGCAACCTAGCACTACAGATTTCTCTGAGAATTTAAGACTGAGAAGAGATGTAAAGTATCATGAGCCTCATTTATGGATAAATGATGGTCACAAGTTTATTATCCAACTCAAGTCCGTGTAGGCATCAACAGACGATCTACCACCTACCGGCTCTGCTGCAGAAGACAAAAGAACCACAAGGTAGATATAAAAGAAATATAGCCTTGTATTGTAATGTTAGTATGGACTTTATATCTACTCCGAATCTGCGTGGATAGGGCGCCTCATATTGGCCATCATAAATGAACAGGAACTTACGACTTGCTCCCCACAGCCTCACAGTAAGTATATGTGCATACTCAAAACTCATTTCAAATTGCAACCGTACGAGTAGGTGATTTTGAATTACCGTAAAAGCCGGCCGTCTTGTTAATACAGGGTGTACGAAGGACCCAGTTGGGTGGCACACAAGTATAAGCAACGCTTGACATTGAAGCACAGTCATTGCTTTGGACTTTTCTTTTGAGTGTTAAGGAACATAGCCCTCACAAGAAGTGCGAGTTTGTTTACTGTATTGTGTACTAGGGAAATAACCATATTAAACACACAGTGAATGATTAGCAACTGGCAAGGCTGGTGGCGAAGCTGCGTTTTGAAGACACTACACATTGCCACGGAAAGGCTCGCAAGTCTCTATGGCAGAAGAAAGCATTCTGTATGAGATTGACTCCATATATCGTAGATGAAACCGGTTGTTGCTCCAGGCTCACCCACCTGTTGCGGTTCCGAGTAGCCGAAACACCACTTTGACACTTCACGATTCTGAAGTGACGCATCCATTACTGATATCACAATATAGTGAAGGGGCCTCAGAGATCAAGAAAGGTTTTTATCGTTTAATAAGGATACCAGAAATAACTAGCCTCAAGACCTGCTAAGTATATACCAAAATTGCTAGAGTCTGTACTGAACTTACCAGAGCTTTTGTATTACTTAAGATATAGGTCCCAAGTCTTCCTGCTTCGCACAGAGGAATAGATTGTATGAATATATTGTTTATATGCAGCTTGTGGGACTGTAAATATTGCTGAGTATGATAGAGAGTATTGTAGAGTCTGGCGATTGTCACAGAGACTTCATCGGCAGGGAATGAAGGATGGAGGCAGGTTATTTATTACTCGGTCAAAGCTGGAGATAATCGTCTATCGCATTACTAATGATATAAGTTGTCCTACAGGTGAGATGTCGCAGTTCGTAAAGCAAGATCCAGAATTCTGGTAAAGGTAACAATCTGCTATCTTCCAATCCGGTTAAACATACATAAACTCACATAACCTGCATACAAGCGCCATGAGCTGTCATTGTAATTTCCAAATTACAAACCCCAAATTCCCCCAACCTCGCTTGCTTCAAATGATCCCCGAAAACACAGCTCAATTCGGTCAAACACAGCGCCCATACGAAAACAAGCTTCCATAGCGAAATCTACCCTCCATAATACACGATCATCACTATGATCAACCCTCTATAACACAAGATCAATACTCTACAATACCAGAGATTGCAACATGATTCGATGGGTAATCCCAAATGACGCAAAAGCTCGGCGGATTCCTGATTGGGGAGTATCATGACAGGGCAGCATTGCATAGAACAAATCCTACACAAAATAAGCACAATATTCTTTTTGGCCCCCAATCGTTTATCTCAATATCGAGCAAGTTTTGGAAACACCGGTCTATACATCGTGGCACCATAGGTGTATCTAAAGCCATTGAGTTGGACGGTGAGGTAAACTTGCGCAGGGATGATGCCAGGAGATGAAGTCTGCCTTGACTGTTTCACTCCATGAATGCTGCGGACGTCACACTGGGGCCTGCTGGGGTAATCACGAATGATGCATCGTTGATGGGAACAGGGTAGAGAAAAGGATACAGTGTATTTCTACTAAGTTCTGTTCGTCGTGTAGTGTATGACGAGTACTGAATGCTTCAATAACAATAATAAGTACAAGGATTTTGAAAGCAATAATGCCACCCTCTAACAGCACAAGAATCCTCCCAGTTGGATATTAACGCCGTCAATAACACGGTGATCATAAACTCATTAAACTTGCGCTTGCGACTGGTCAGCTTCCGGGGCTGCTTCTGCTGCTCGGCGTGCCCGGCGACGCCTGACACACTTTATCACGAAAAAAGGAACAAGGATAAGGAGGAAAGCCAACTAGACAATCTCGACTATTCCCACGACGATGCTGAGTATAACTACCAAGCCAAAATGCTCTGTGGTAAGAAAAGCACGTCTTGATAGTGCTCCATTGTCTGATGCATTCTCGTCAGGGAGGGCTGTGTCATTGGGCAGAGTCCCGTTGATGAGGATTGTCATTGTGCCGTTGACCTCTGCGACGTTGACGATGGACTTGTTGAGCGCGTCGTAGCTTCCGTTTCCGATGAGTTCGTCGAAGTATTGGGTGCTGTTGTTGTCGTCGCATGCGCAGTACTCGTATCGCGAGCATCCGCAGAGGACATCACGCTCTTCGTCCTCATCGCTGGTGTCGTTGTGATAATGGTAGGGATGCGAGTAAGGATACATGTATGCACCGTAGAGCCAAACGCCAGGCCAGAATGCCAGAGCAGCACCACCTAGAGCGTAAGGCGCAATTCTTCCGGGACTTGAGCCGCCGGACTTGTAAGGTCGTGATGAACCACCGGGGTAGTATCGACCGCCTGCGAAGCTGGGCTGAGGACCGACACCGCGAGAACCGCCGCCGCCGCCTGATGAACCTGGACGATATGATGAGCCTTTTGAACCACTACCGCTACTGCTGCTTCCACGACTGCTGCCGCTTCCACTGCTTCCACGGGAGCTCCCACCTCTGCTGCCACTGCCAGATGATCCTCTTGAACCTCCGCCGCTGGAACCTCCGCGTGCTCCACCACCACCGCCGCCACGACGCTTGTAAAGCTCGTGCTCATCAGCGCTGGGTTCAGACTCGATGCGCTTTATGTGACGGGGTACGTCGGCAGCCGACGCGACCGTTGATGTGATGAGTGTGAATAGCACGACTGCGAAGTCTGGTCTCATTGTGGGCCAAGCTGTCTTGGTATGACGAAAGGATGCAGGTAGGTGTAGGCGAGATGAAACAAAGAAGTGTCGATTGTGAATTGGAAACCAGAGTCAAGCGAAGACCAAAAGATTTCGGATTAGAAGATGCCAAACCGACGAGAAACAAAAAAAAGTCGTGAGTTTGAGTTTGGGGGTGTAACAAGATGGAACAGTCCGAAGTGGGCAGTTCCAAGGTTTAATACCCGAAATCCGAATTGAGGAAGGGTAAGTAAGACTGAATTGATGACGGGGGTAATTGCAAGGATCCACAAGGTGTGCTTTCTCTTCTAGATTCGGAGGCTGTGACGGAGGCGACAACGACAGAAGATCACGGGGTTGACCTTCTATGATGAGGTTCAAGGGGCGAATGAGGTAAACAGAAATGATGATGTCGCTCTTTCCAGAAGGATTGGGGGCGACGATCGACCGCTAAACAGCAAGAACAAGCGGATGTCTTGGCTGAGCTGTAATGAGGTCACTGAACGACCGGTTTTGGTAGCTCCTTCGAGATGATGACTGATTGAGAAGAAGGAAATTGCCAAGGCATGAAGAATTGTCTTCTTTATATTCTGCTCTAAGGAGGTAATTCACCGTAGGAAGCGGAAAGAGCATTGGTCTCTGGCGTTTTTTTAGCTTTGACGAGCTGAAAAGAGGCCAATCTCTGAAAACAAATTAAGTTAGGCTCCAGCCAAAAAGTGCTTTGACTTTTGTTGTTTTTGGCGGAGACAAAAAGCAGCCCTACCAAAGTGGCTTAGCCAGAGGAACCATTCACAGCGGTCTAATTACTTTGGAGCGTGTTTGTGGTGGTTTGCTGCATTGCAGAGGCGCGCATCAAGAGACAAAGAAACGGAATGAAGGTCCGACTGCCTTGGCTCAGCCTTAATCCAGACACAAGCTTCATTTAGCGAGACAGTAAATTTCTCTTGTGTTGATGCTGGTCAATAATCTGTTGGGTTCCGTGGTAATGTCATTACCAATTGACCACTGTTTCAAGGATGATTGAGCGATGATCGTGGGTCTGTGACATAAAGGACCCTGGAGTTGGCATGGGCGTATAAGCTTGTCGGGGTTAAGCTTGCAGCGCCGCAACATGCAGGCGATTGCATTTCTCATTGGTTTACATCCTTGTTTAGTGTGGATCAAGGCTGTCACTGAGGCAGATTCAATTGAACCAACCTGAAAGAGACATTTTGCTACGACTTTCCAATACGCCAAAAGTCCGCTTGTGACTGTCAAAGCTTTCTTTCAATTAAAATCTTAGAAGATATTGGCATTCCTGAATTGATCTTTTATTAGAGATGTGGCTGAAGCTGAGACGTGAATTCATCCAGGTAAGATTTGTTCGTATATAGGGACGGGACAATTCACGGAGACGAAGACGGAATCCCGCAGGAGAATAAACTTCAAATGTGGCGATGCGTACTGATCACCACGTGGTCTTGCACGATTTGGAAGTCCCCGATCTGTATGCCTTAACCTTACAATCTTGGCTGCGTGAAAAAACGTTCCATATTTCTAACGAGACCTTCCTCTCTCGTTCGTTCTTTGATGCATCTCCGCCATAGCCACCGCGCCCCCGCATGATGCTAGAGTGACAGTCTGTCACATGAGGCTGTGCAGTGTGCAATTGTTATTGCTTGCAGCATTCTAGAAGCATGGAATTGGCGGCCTGATTTTTAGCATTCAGCCAAGATCAGGCACCCGTGCTTTCGCTCAGGACTTGGCGCACTAGAGTTTTCAGTACATCTCCGATGGCGGGGACTGGGCGGATATAAACATCACGAGTTGTCGCTCAGTGGCGATGAATGGTTGGATGATCGCCTGGTTTCTGGGTGAATGAATTGATGATCGCTCGGCGTTACCGAGAAGGACTGAGAGTCAAGTGTAAATATTTGGGAGGCAGCCGTGAACTCAGCCTTTCAGTTCTTCGCTGTACCTGGGCTTTCTTGTCCATACTTCTGAACGAAGTCGTGAAAGACAGCCGTGTCATAACATGCGATATCCTGAAGATAAGCTGAATTCTTTGCTTCACCAGATTCGATGAGTTCAATGGTCCGCCTGGACAAAGCCATAACCTCAGGAGTATGTTTTCCTATTCCGAGCCACCTCCTCTCATCCTCTGGAATACGTTCAAAAGCATCCATCCAAAGAGAGTCCCATCTATCCAATGCACGTAGCAACATTTTGGAATAGTCGGGTGATACTACTGACGTACGATAATGAAATATGTGACGCCCAAGACCTGGCAAAGATCAGTATTTGTCATTTATTGACTGTCCTGGGTTGTGACGTACCTGAAGAGAGATAAAAGAGATCTGAATGGTCTAATTTTCCAAAGGAGTCTCTAGTAGCAGGCGTCCATTCTTCATCAAGCATTCCTGCTATCGCTTCGCTGCAGCTTGAAGGATAAGACCTCGTTAATCTATACCGCGACCTTTCTTGAAAAACCAAGCTTGAATCTGCCTCCCAGATATCACTCGGACATGGCAGATCTACAGTCATCTCCTTTGATGCTATGATGGGTGGGTGGTTACAGAAGAGCCCCAGGAGTGAGTCATTCATAAAAGTCCATGTAACGACCCTTATACACGTCTCCCGGTGAACAAAATCTTGCCAGCTTTTGCCGGGCTCGTGTTTGAGACTCATCATGTTTGATTTTCTCAACGTCGCGACTAGTGTTGGAATTCTTTTGCTTGCTATCCTTCTGCGAGCTTCGATGTGATTTGCGCTGCCTTCGAGAGTATTCATCAACACCGCAGCTTGGCATATTTCAAGCATGTGTTGTGAAGTAACTGGGCTGACATCTTGACCTGACAATTCTTTTAGCTCCTTGTATACATACTTTTCTGCTAATTCTAGCAGCGGTGTATTAATATATGAGGGAGAAGATTGATTTAGGCATTGAAGATAAACAGTTCCAGTCAACACTACAGCTAGCAGCAGGTGGAGTGAAACCTTTTCAGGATCAAATGTTGGCCAGTGTATCGTATCCTGATGGTAATGCCTCCGGCGGAAGAAGAAGACCAAAACATGCTGAAAATGAGATGTTGTAAAGAATCCTCTTTGGCAACTTTGGTCGAGTCCTTCCCCAAGATGAGGCTTGTTGGTAGTCAGTCCTTGAAGAATATTTGACAGAGTGACTATTCGTGTCGATAGAGCATCGATCGAGTTGGTAGAAGGACCAAAGATACCAGAGAATTGTAGCGGATTGTTTTCGGTATCACCATAGTCCTGGGGTTCATCTAGAAGCATGTCGGATAGATCAAAGAGAAGAAATCTTGGATCGACCGTCCCTGAGCTCCAACCGACCGTCTCCGTCTCGCGTTGCTTCCAAGCAGGTATCTCTGATGTTCTTTCCGGCTCTCGAGCAACAATGGCATCCATTGATGGATGAGTTGGATTGCTAGCCTGTAGAAGAAAAGAGAAGCTGGGACGGTCATCCTTGCAGACCTCTCTCGGATTAAAGGTCGCTCGATGTGAAGGGTCATGACATGGTGAACTATATGCGCAATCAATGCCACGAGCTGAGCACCGATGACAAGGAAGTTCCGAGTCACAAGAGACCTTCACTCGCGCGCAGTTATTACAAGCTCGAAGCTTTCTGCCTCGTTTGGCTTGTGGTGGGAGAGGTCGGCCCTGTCGGGCATTGCAAGAGCGTGCATGCCGACGAGCGACATCAGCCCTGCGGAAGGACTTTTGACAGAATGGACACTCATTCTGATGAGTGGATAGGGGTTTGCTATAGACGGAACATCCCGGGGCCTGATATGGAGTAGCCATCTGAGAGGTACGTGGATGAAAGAGGTTGAAGTTGGGTCATGTGGGAATTTTCCGACGGTGAGCAGCAATAAGTGGAGCTATGTGGTCAATTCCCGTTCCGACCTGGTCCCCGGCGAAGGGTCTTATATAGCCAGCAGCACGACTGATTTTGTCTTTCTTGTTTCCTAGAAAATTAGATTTATTTACTTATACGAGATATTCAAATATGACCAGATTACAATTAGCAAGATGTGAGCAATAACTCTAAAGAGCTTATCGACTTCGACTTACACCATCCTCCAGCTATAGCTCGGCCTCTCTCCATCACAGCTACTTCAACAATCCCACAGCAAGCTCATAGAATAACAGACAACCGATTCGATTTTCAGAGACGGAATGGTTCCTCCAAGGCGGCTAAGGATATAGCACCTATTACGCACCCAGCTTCGCTCGCCGATGTTAAGCCAAACAACCTAGTCGACTATGCCCTGTACGTACTCAAACCCGTGCCACGATGAAAAGAAGAAGCTAAAAAGATGTGTAATAAAGCACGACGCTAGATAAGGTAGCCAATTGGGGCCGAACTGGCTCCCTTTGGCCATTGAGCTTCGGCCTGGCCTGCTGCAGTATCGAAATGATGCACGTTTCAATGCCACGCTACGACCAAGACCGTCTCGGCATCATCTTCCGCGCCTCCCCTAGACAGTCAGATGTAATGATCGTGGCAGGGACTGTCACAAATAAAATGGCCCCTGCATTACGACAAGTCTACGATCAGATGCCTGAGCCTCGTTGGGTTATCAGCATGGGATCTTGTGCCAATGGAGGAGGGTACTATTACTACAGCTATAGCGTTGTAAGGGGAGTTGATCGTATTGTTCCGGTCGATATCTTCGTTCCTGGCTGCCCACCTACTGCTGAGGCTTTGATGTATGGCGTGTTTCAGCTGCAAAGGAAGATCAGGAGTCAGAGAGCTTCGAGGATGTGGTATCGAAAGAAGTAGACTACACATTGGGGGAGCTGTAAGACTATAGAGTACATGGATGTCATACTATTACATAGAATAAGGACAAAAGGTCTACCCTGATCAAAACATGTTCGGGAAGAGAAATCGATCCAAATCAGCATAGTCGAAACTGGAAAGATCTCCAACCAAGTTATTCAGCCATCTCATATCATCCATTTCTGTAACGGGAGTCTCATCTCGCGTCTCTGGAAGGGAAACTATCGGGAAGGTTTTAAGTATGTCACTCAAGTTCGATGCACACTTCTCCTTGCGCCTCTGTTGCATCAGTATAAGCAGAGAAGCCGTGTTGAGAGCCTCTTTCGTAGCATTAGTGTTATACACAGTAGCAACATTACTCAAACATTGCATTGCATCCTTGAGCTGAGCTATCGATTCTCCCGTGTCAATGGCTAGTAGGACACAGATAATTTGAAACGGCACATTGGCCATGTGATGCCATGGCGAGCGAGCATCTAAAATAGCTTGAGCTGCTTCGATGCCTGTTTTTGTGATAGAGAGGATCTGGTCAAGAACCTTTCCTGAGAACGTCGTGTTCATAGATTGAAGTCGACGGCAGAGACATAAGGCGAGGTTTGTCTGTGCCATAATCGATGGCGGAACAGAATGAGTCCTGCTTAAGACAGTTGACAGCGAGGCCTCAAGCTCGGAAACGTCTTGCGTCTTATTCGGATCAAGCTCTGTTGAGTAGGGGAGTAACTCCATGAGCTCATGGGTATAGTCTCCTTCTCTGGAACATGGCATCTCGAGTGTTGAGTTGCATAGTATAGTTCTGGAACGACCCATGTCAAATGAAATCCATATGTTGAGGTGCTCGGCGACAGCAAAGAGCCTTCTCCGAAGCTCGGCATCGACCTTTTCTTCTGTTACTGGAAGGACTGATTCTTGGGATGGTTCACAATGCAGGCCAGCTGCTTCGAGCATGTGCATAAGAATTGAACTAGCCATCCATGCTGTGTGAGGTGTTCCAGCTATTCTCAGATATACGACTCGAAGTAGCCAACCTGTGACACTAGCAGCAGATGGGCCATCGGACATCTTCTGCTCGAGGATGAATCTTGCTGTTTCTATTAAGTCAAGCTCCACTGGTGGAGGCTCAACTTGCGAGAATAAGCACCCGATAGCTGCTATACCGCAGAGGATAGAGTCTTGTGACTGATCGTATATATAACCAGCCCATCTACCTTGTATGGTCTGTGAGATATCGTCACGATCAACAAAACCATAGATTGGGTCCATCTTTTGAAAGTAGACAGCACTCAAGCTCTCCATGTCTTCTTTCGACAGTAAGTCTGTGATCGGTCTCGAGACAGGAACATGGGAAGACTTCCGTGCTCCAAGAAATGCATTCCAAGAGAAAGTGTGCATCCTCGGCGCATTCTTAGGATCCAACCTCAATGCCAACCTTCTAAGAAACGCAGCCCCAGAATTCGCCTCCAGCGACTGCAGATGCCTTGGCGACGTAGCATGATCACTCCTCGAAGGTCTAGATTCCTTCTCAGTATGAACAGGAGGTGAAGGAAGCAGAGTAGCGTCATGAGTCTTCCTCTTCTTGTTCGAAGATGTCTTGTAGGTGCAGTCATACTCAAAACGGACACAGGCTCCGCAGGGCTGAGCGCCGTCGCATTTCCGTTTTAAATCCCGACATGTTTCACAGGCGAGTCTTGAGCGCTTACGGCCTTGAGAAGTGGACATGATTGGTATTGGAATGGGAATTGAAGGATTGTGATGTGTAAGGGGATGAATGCATGTGAAGTGAAGTTGCGAGGGTCGGTTCTTACGGGCCGAGCGGGTATGTCGGTTATCACGGGAATATCGGCAATAACGGTGTAAGTGATTGAAGCTTGACGTAGTTTGAGGATGCTAACTAAAAATATCTTAATCGTAATAAACTTATCCCGGTGTTCTTGTTCTTACAATACATGCCAGAGTCTCAGTCTGGTTGTCAGCCTCGAATTGCTGGTATTGGATCGTATCCCCATGTTACTCAACCAGGACAGAGACTCGGTCTCAGCCGCCGAGACACTGGCTGATATCGAAAACCAACCCCAACAAAATCCACCTGAAAAGACACCGACACATGATGAACCACCAGACGGAGGCTTCAATGCTTGGCTGCAAGCCCTTCTAGCCCATATCGTATTCTTCAACACCTGGGGCGTCGCAAACGGCTTCGGAATCTTCCAGCAATATTACACCCAAACCCTCGGAGAAAGTCAATCCACGATATCTTGGATAGGAAGTGTCCAAGTGTTCTTCCTATTTTCAGTGGGAGTCATAGCTGGTCGACTGACGGATGCTGGCCACTTTCGAATCGTTTTCCCGCTCGGTGTCTTCTTGCAGGTCCTTGGACTCTTCATGACTTCGTTATGCACAACATTCTGGCAAATATTCCTCGCTCAAGCTGTTTGCCTCGGAATAGGCAATGGATTCACTTTTTGTCCAGCCCTCGCTGTTTTGTCACAGTACTTCAAGAAGTATAGGGCTTTTGCTGTTGGACTGGCGGCCGCTGGTGCAGCTGTTGGTGGCTTAGTTTATCCAGTCTTGATTAACTGGCTCATCTTCCACGATAATGTAGGCTTCCCCTGGACTCTCAGAAGCATGGGCTTCATCATGCTTGCTACATATATCCCCTGCCTTTTATGGCTCAAACCTCGACTACCACCTCATCCCAGTGGTCCATGGATCGATATAACAGCTTTTAAGGAACTGCCCTTCATCTTCTTTACCATGAGCATGTTTCTCAACTTCTGGGGTCTCTACTTTGCCTTCTTCTATCTCGGAACCTTTGCTCGCGATCAAGCGGGCATCTCCGAGCCCATCTATCTACTGATGATACTAAACGGCGTTGGGATATTTGGCCGTATCATGCCAAACATTGTCGCCGATAAGTGGACAGGACCCCTCAACATACTCATCCCCCTGAGCATAGCTTCCAGTCTGTTGGTCTACTGTTGGGCGGCTATAGAGACTGCAGCGGGCCTTTATGTATTCGCTGTAATATACGGTTTCATGGCTGCAGCATTGCAAGCTCTGTTTCCAGCTGTCGCAACACAAATGGCACCTGATCCAAGAAAGACTGGGACAAGAGTTGGAATGATACTGGGTATTGTCAGTATTGCAAATCTGACTGGCCCTTTTATCTGTGGTGAGCTGATCAAAGCTGGTAACGGTAGTTACCTTGGACCTCAGATGTTTGCTGGCTCTTCAATATTTCTAGGTGCTCTTATGGCAGTGGCATCTCGGATGGCCAAGACCGGTCTTGTGTTCAAGGTCAAATCATAGATAGAAAGGTCATACATGTATATGATACATAGACTTTGAAAGATGTAACGCCATTCTTTAAAAAAAATTCAAGCAGCAGGAGTAGCTTCATTTGCCACCTCTTCATTCTGTCCCTTCTTCTTCTTCTTCCTCGAAAACCTCGGAAATCGGACTCGTATGCCAAACCGAGAGCCAAATCGAGCGACACTCCTCCTTATCCTAGCCCCCTCCTGTACAACGGTAGTGGTACTCACATGAGGTTGGTTCTGAGGAGTATTCTCTGGCATGGGCGCAAGAACCGCAGCACGCCAAGTTTCCGACCAATCTTGGTCAGAAATTTCAAGCATCTCTCTAAACACTGTTCCCTCTAGCTCTGTTATGATGCACTTCTGCAGATGCAATACGGTTCTGCATAGGCGAACAACTCGCTCCCAAAATTTGGCGTCCGGCTCATTTTGGAAGATGAAGTCATCGCCTTCGTTGGTCCACGAGATGGTAAAGATCATCTTGATAGCCTTGCTTTGGTCGTAGATGAAGGTGCAACTATCTGTGTCTTGAATTCTCTTATTCAAGGACATGGAGTACAGTTTGGCGTATTTGGTATGTGAGAATTGGAGAGCCAGTGTTGATGGTAAGGTTGTCTCATGACTCACGATACACCTGGCGTATGCCATGGTTTGAACTTTGATGCGACGACTTTGAACTTGTTTATTCCAGCAATTTCGTTGTTCTTTTCTGAAATGAAGTGCATACAAATGAAACACGTAAGTAGGGAGGAGGGAACAGATAAAAAGGACCGCATAAAATGATGTTGCGCCTTTTATTAAATATCTATTTGCCGTTCAGCCGTCTGCAGCCTCTCTGGTTGCCAGCGTCTTAGGAATATCGCCCTAGTATTCCCCCCCATAAGCCAAAGGTGGTGCTTTCGTCGTGTTCTAGCCTCGATAGCGCTGCCTAGTGACATCCTCTGGCGTCCAATAATTACCAGACGAAATACGGCTTAGCCCCTTTAGGACTTCCGACGTGCAATAGCACTCGAGATTGAAGGTAAAGGATGAGAAAAGAACTACTTGTTTGGAGCGAAGCCTGCTTATTTGATAATAGGAGGTCTAGTCAGGCCTTTCTTTTGTTATACGCTTTGAAATCCATGTCTTCTACGACCTTGAGGCACTCCAGCTCTTCAGGTTTATCCTGCGTAACTTTGTGGCCAGGTGAAGATCAGCTTTCAGCCACAATGCCCAAATGCGCATAACGAGAATGCGCTGTAACACACCCGCGGCTGAAACTAGCGAAAACCAAAAGCAGGCTATGTTACTATGGGTAGTCTAGCCAGCTGTGAGCCTTAATCTTGTGACTCGGTATTTCTACATTGGATTCAGCACCTGATATCTCAACCACTACCTTTTGCATACTCTTTGAAGTCTGAATCAAGTGGTACGAATCAACAAGATGGGCTGCTTCGGCGCTGACAATGATACAAATCGGGTAGACGAGGAGACTGCAGTCCGGGGCGTACAGGTTGATTTTAGCGATGATCGCTGGATTGTAGACCTTGAACTCGATAACATTATCAGCAACATATCGGAGAACGAGAGCTGGACAACTTCATCTCGTAGGGGGTTTCAGGGCGCCAATGACAACGAACAACCCCCAAACGAACTAGGCAAAGTATGAAAGTAACTTCCTGTAAGCCAAGAGAGCGACGTTAACTGAATGAACCAGAGTTATCGGATCAACTTTGCTGTCCTTCAGCGAATACAGTTGAAGCAGCTCCGAACTAAATTCGCCAAACATGCAGTCTCTCTAAGATGCGAAGCCGGTGAACCTCAAGGGTGGCAGGACACTCTTAAAGACTATAGTAAGATGACTGGTGTTTTGCTTAGAAGTCGATCGAAAAGGTGCTGATGTCGAATTCTATAGTACAAGCACTCCAAAACTATGAATACATGGAAAGAAGAAGTCTGCAACCTGAAGACCCGTTCTACATGAGCGGCGAGAAATATCAAGACCGAAAGCTCCTTGAAACCATCATAGGAGGCGAAGCATATAAATTTGAAGGCAAAAAGGTATTTCCTGCTATAGGTGACTGGCAAAAGGGTCCTGATGGATCGAGATCTGTTCGAGATACAAGACAAGATAACTATCAGCGGAACTGGAAGGTAGGTTTCCACCAAAGACTTGCCGTGGCGGCCGTAGGTGGGATATTTCTCATGGCCCCTATGTGGCTGATGGTCTTGCATAATACTCTCTACACAGCTTTGGTTTCGACGACGGTGTTCGTTGCTGTTTTTGGATCAATGGCTGCGCGTTATCTTACGAGTTTGATGGACGTTATGTCGAGTACAGCGGCTTATGCTGCTGTGTTGGTTGTTTTTGTTGGGCTGATCACTGAAATGCACGATGGCTGAGACGGAGGAAGAGGATAGTGTTGAGTTTAGAGACAAGATTCGGGCGGTCTCCAAGAATAAATCTCGCACTTTTGTTATTTCTAGTTGGAAAACTTGGATTCTGATGTATCTTACAGAGCTCATCCCTCAAGTAGACGAGTACGCAGCAGATCGTCAAGTACCTTGCCAACGGCCAGAACCTTTTCCTCCTCTAAAACCCGGCCCACGATCTGGATATCTACAGGAAGGTGATGCTTGGCCATTTCTTGCATGTTATCCTCCCAAAGGCGGGTATTCCACTCATCCAGCTCGTTCCTCGGCTCATGGTCCCATAACGCATCAAGATCTTTAGCTTCAACCTTTCCTCCAGGGATAACCAAAGCCGTGTAATCCAAAAGATTCCAGACCTTGGTATATCCCACCCATTTGACAGTGTTATGAGGTACAGCTGCATGTGGTAGAGCCGGCATTATAATGGCGTCCACAGTCTTCCCCTTTTTAGAGAGGGTGTTGTTCCACTTCTCGAGATAGGCTTGCTGGAGCTCTCGCTTCCGTTTGTTGAGTTGCCAATAATCAAACACTGATATAGGCTTTCCCCTGTTCACAAGTCTCTCCACGCTGGGGATAAAAGGTTCGCCTCCTGCCTCAACATCGCGACGAATGTCTTCCCCTCCATCGACTGTGAAGTAGGCGTCCATAACCTCTATGCACTCAGCGTGCAAGTCAGGCTTCCACATTACAAGCTCATGACCATCAGCTGCAAGGGCAGCTGCAGCTTGCGCAATAACCCTTACGATACTAGGATGAGGCTTCACAACGCCGTCGTCGTACAAGACACCGATTGTCAGCTTGCTGTTCACGGTCATGTCATATTCAGACTGGCGCCATGGGATGGGAACGCAACGACAGTCTTGTTTCCAGGGTTCCTGCAGTGTGATCTCTTTTGTGAGATGATAAATGGTCGAGAGGGAGCGTGCTAAGGGACCGATAGATGATGGGACGTGCTCTTGTCCATCGGTTGAGACTGGTACGCCTCCATATGGTAATCTCGAGCTCTATCTCACGTTAGTGATACCCCTAAAACGGTGACTTAACGCACGCTCGGCTTGAAACCATATAGGCCCATCATAGAAGCTGGCATGCGAATACTACCACCCAAATCTGACCCGAAACCTCCGAGACTTCCATGAGAGTAAATCAGCGCCGACTCCCCACCCGAGGATCCTCCAGGCGTGTATCTGGGAATGATAGGATTTTCGGTCAATCCCCAAAGAGGATTGTCGGTTTCAGCCCACTTCTCAAGATTAGCATGAGCTCAAAGTATAACTCTTTAGACTCACCATGATGCTTTGTGGGAGATTCGTTTTGCAAATGATGACTGCGCCTAGCTTCTTCAGGATCTTCACTAGGACGGCATCATCTTTGGCTGGCTTGAAGGCCTTGCTTGTGTAGCCAAGAGTGGTGTCATAGCATTTGACATTGAACTGATCCTTCAGACTTATTGGAACTCCGTGCAAAGGTCCTTTTGTTTTCTTTTCTTTGGCATAATACGCATCGAGCTCTTGGGCCTGTTCCAAAACATCATCGAAGAGGATTTCGGTCAGGCTAGTAAATCATCAGACTTTGGTAGCACCAAGAGACTACAATGAGGCTCACCAGTTTGTCTGTCAGTATGTCAGCTATGTCTAACCTTTAAAGCATTGTCGTAAGGGTCTACCTTCTTATGCGCCTCAATGGCTCTGTGACACGATATGTTAGCATATATCTCTCGGGATTCAATGATTGACTTTCCGTGTGATATAAGCCAGGGTTACATGTTCACTCGTGAACTCTCCACTAGAAATCTTATCGGCCAAGGCACTGATATCATCAACTTCGGTAATGGCCTTGTATGCATCCTGGCGATCCTCGTTGTCTGATAGGTTCTTGGTGACAAAAGCAGAGATGACACGGGCTCGCTGTCGTCGCTTCTCTGCAACAACTTGTTCCCAGATCTTTGTTTCCATAGTGATTCATAGATCTAGCGATAAGGAAAACTAGGGAGGTTGTGTGTCTATCAAGGTTCAGAGGCTGTTGCGAAGTTGGAGGTGGTCGAATAACCCCGCATATACCCGCACCCATTACCCGTCCGCTGCTTATGAAGATTTTCGGGTGCAACATCCGAAATGCAAGTGATAGATGCTTGGCATACAACTACGCTATATCTATCAAGCAAATTATTTCGATTCGGTTTAGAGAGAGACGTCTATATTCGCGCTTGAGGACTGGGTATTCTGTCTAGTTTTCAGCTTCTGGCGTTATTTCTTGTCTTCCAGCCAAACAAACTCCGTCAATTAAAGAGAAACCCTCGAATTCCTATGTAGGCATGATCTGATAATAAAGTTTGCTATACAGACTCGGTGGTCATAAGCCAGACATGGGTATCCCGCAGCCTCTGATACTACTAAGTACGCGACCACCAATCATGGCGTGATATCAAGTGACTCAATGTGCTTGAATAACTTACCCATTCAATTATCACAAGCCTTCTCAGCCTCAAAGCTCTGAAACCGTAAGCTCGGGCTAACTTCAGCTGAATGAAGAACTAGAGGTGTTGTTGTCTATGATGTCATTGGCTGGTTTGGCGATGCCGCACATCCGTCTTATTGCGTATGATGAGTCCTCGAAGGATCCGTTGCGTGCAAAGACGACGTGTATAAAACGCCACAATATCTTCATTCTCACATGAAAATATTATATGGTTCTTCAATTATCTCATCTGTTATTTCTTTCATTCAGTTCGTGCTTGACTGACCAAAACTACACTTGGTAAAAGTGCGGGAAAAGAAAAAACAGCTTACACATTACTTATAATAACTTCACTTCTACTCCAATGGCAACTTTGAAAGTCCTGATATGCGGAGGCGGTTGTGCCGGACCAGCCTTGGCCTTCTGGCTCACTCGTCTCGGTCATCACGTAACCATCGTCGAGCGCTTCCCAGCCCTACGCGCAACTGGTGCACAAATCGACTTTCGTGAACAAGGCATTGCAACTCTCAAAGTAATGGGCCTCATGGACGAGATTCGCGCAAGACTGGTTGACGAAGCAGGCGTTGCTTTCGTCGATACCAATGGAAAGATCTTAGGAACAGTGCTCGCCAATACATCAGGCAAAGGCGCCCAGTCCATAACTTCTGAATTCGAAATAATGAGAGGAGACGTTGTAAGGATTCTATATAATGCAACGAAGGATGATGTCGAGTATGTTTTCAACAAAACTGTTGAGAAGTTTGAGCAAGACGATAAGAATGTACTTGCGCACTTCTCTGATGGGACATCGGATACCTTTGATATCCTTGTTGGAGCAGATGGTCAGGGCTCAAGAATTCGGAAAGCGATTGAACCAGCGGATGCTCCGGATCCTTACCGAAAACTGGGTATTCACATGGCTTATTATTTCATCCCACGCGAAGAAGGGGATAGTAATATCCGCAGGACATATCAAGCTTCACAAGGTCGAATGATATTCCGTCGAACCCACAACTCAACAGAGACTCAAGTTTATCTCATTCTCAAGGACGATTCTCCTGAAGTCTCCAGTATTCATAGAGGTTCAGTTGAGCAGCAGAAAGAGTTTTGGACACAAAGTTTTCGCGGTGCAGGATGGCAAACAGAGCGTTTCCTGGAGGGCATGAAGACAACTGAGAACTTTTACTCTCAAGAAGTTGTCCAAGTTCAGACAACTACTTGGCATAAAGGCCGCGTGGTCCTCCTAGGTGACGCAGCTTACTGCCCCTCTCCGTTCAGCGGTATGGGAACCACACTCGGCTTCATCGGTGCCTATGTGCTAGCGGGTGAGATTCAAAAGAACCCCGAGAACTTGTCCTTGGCCTTTGAGAACTATGACAAAGTGCTACGACCATTTGTTGACGAGGTTCAGAATATCAAGCTTGGGCTTATCCGGTGGGCTATACCTGATACTCAATTGGGTGTTACAATTCTTCAGTGGATTGCATGGTTTGTATGTCTTTTGAGAATTCCTTATCTTATTTCAAGGTTTTCGAGTGAGGAGAAGGCAGGGTGGCCGTTGCCGAAGTACCCTGCGCTGAAGGTGAGCAAGTGACTTTTGGTGTATCCGCAGCAATACTTAAGGCATTGGAGGTTTAATATGGCATATTAAGCAACTCTACTCAGTACTCAGTCATGTACAGGATGAGGCTAATGACACTGTGGAAGCTGTCTTCATAACACCAGAATCATGATTTTTAGTTCTAGCAACTCAATTTATATTCAATTGACTCAACTACATTTATTGAGGAACCTCAACGTCCTTGCTAGTATCAAGCTCTTCAAATCTTCTCAGGTCCATAGGCTTCTCCAGCAGGGGAATGACGTAAGGATCGAAAGTCTTCCAGTAAGGGTTCTCAAGATGATACTTCTGGCTCTGCAAAACAATCAGCACATGTCCCCATATTCAATTGACAAGCTACTTACGCTCTCTTTCTCATAGCGCTCAACGATGGTGAAAGCCCGTCGGTCAGCGGTGGACTGCATGACGTGCCATGAGAGGGTCTCCTTGTCCTGGGAGTAGACGCGGCTAGCCTCGATAAGCTTGGCGGTGAGCTTCTTGAGGGACTCCTCATCGTCTTTGGCGTAGAGGTGGACAACGATTGTGTAGACCATTTTGGCTGATTTGATGTGGATGTGTATGGGGATATGGCTCGTGAGTGTTGAGGAGGGGTTGTTGAGCGTATTGGTTTTATGGTTTCTGCTAGGAAGTGGGGATCATGTGATCTCCCCACTGATCGACTGATGCCAACGAGATGCGCGATTACCGCCCTCGAAGTATTGTGCTGGATGAATTGCTCCGATTTATATAGAGTACCTAAGGCTTGAAGTAGGAACGTAACAGTTTTATACAGTAGCTTCAAAAAGGTGTTGTCAAATTATCTGTTCTAGGGTAAGCGGATGGATTGGGACTTTGAAAGTGCTATTGCGAATTCTAAACAAATTCTCACATATGTATACACAGGAATCAACAAGATGGCATTTAAAAGTATTGGATCTTATGGCTTCTATAGAATATATTAAGCTGTTGGTTCCTTCGCTCCCTGAGTGCTGATCAATATGTAAAGGTGATTGTAAATTTTCTCATGTTAGGTAGCGAAGATAAAATTAATATTTTATCAAGCCAAGCTCAAAGAGTTCCGGTAAGGCTTAGGCATATTCTCACTGTAATTCATAAGTTATAAGTAGCACGCCTGGCATTTCATATCTCGATCTCAATCATCTTACCATAGAAATACTAGTCAGTGCTTTGGTGTTTGGAAAATTCATCAACTCATTAGTGCCACATCACCAAACAATGTCGTCATCGCATCTCGCCAAGACAAGAAAAACACCAGCTGATTTGCGCCCAAAGATTCTCTGGAAACCGTATGGAAGCTTTTCACTAACCTAGTGCGTGCATTGCTCTCATCCCTGTCCCCTCCGATGGTCGCCCGCCGAGGAAGATCTTTCAAGGATCCACAGGTGCCGCCTCACCGAGACCGTGCATGACTTGACCCACTGGGAGCCTCACGGCACTTATCTATCAGTGGGTCAAGAGATCATTCCGCCTTGAATCGGAATTTGATAAGGACAAACAGTGGTTCTTGGTTGCTGGATGCAACCATTCCTCAGACATGTTCTTCTGAAATTTGGACATTTCATCTTTTAAGTTTACCAGGAGAATGGATGGCCTTCTCCAGGTCTTTTCTCCAAGTTTCGAATGTGACGTGTAACGGTGCAGAATGTAACTCGGCCGAGTTGTTGGTTGGTTGATGAGGAGAAAAAGAAAAGGGTCCTCATTTCATTGCAACAACGCACCCGAGCTGAAAAAACAAACCTTGTATCGAATGATAGAAACTTGGAATCGCCTCACTAAGACTCAGGGATCGGAAGCTCAACACACGATCCTCGTCCATATTCTGATGAAAAGGAAGTCTTGGCGAAGGAAGGATTCTCCGATCGTCGTCCCTCCCGGAGCCTCATGACAGATGGATCTAATCATCACGGGAACAAAATCACGGCACGCGAGTCAGGCCAGGGCTCGGAGTCTTGTAAACTACCGAGTGAGAACTCTTCAGATCGATGTGACGCAAGGCATCATTTATACACAACAGGACTGTCAAAGGTCCACTGTGTTATCACCATAGAAAAGCGTCTAGCAAGGTACGAAAAATTTAATTTCTGGACCATGTTTTGATAAGTTATAGGAGAGGATCTGCCTTAACACCGAGTTATCTCGACTCGACGTCATATGTTCTCGGTCCGAGACCCACACCGAGCGGACCGGCGCTCCCGGACACTCCGCTGTCTTAATTGGAACCTCACCTTAAGCCCGAAAAGGCACCGCCCTATCGAGAATATGAAAATGGCCGCCAAATTTACTATCGCCAATTCTGAATGTCAGATTTCTGAGTAGAATTCCAGAAGAAAAGAATCGTTCTAGTGTACCTTGCCCCTGGGACTAGTGCAGTGAAATACATCATTTATTGTTCATAGCGAAAAAAAAAACATGAGTCGTGATGGGAAACCCACAGAGTCTCGGCGGCTTCGTGGTGGTATAGTGGACCGGAATCACGACTCCACACCTCGCAACGACCAAACATGCACGGAAACAGACAACGTGCGATGATAAGACAAGTGGGAAGACGAGACAATCGATGTCATCATACTGGGCCAGACGAAATGATGCTCCAAAACTCTTTTATATCTCTTATCTCTCGCTCTTGAGTCAACCTCCCCTCTAACAGCACGCTCTCTCCTTATCACACCTACCCATCATGTCTAATTATATCCCATCTTTCTCTGCGCCTAATTCAAGGCCCGGGTCCCCTCTACCTTTGGGGTCACCGTCTGCTTCAAGACCTACGAGCTTCTACGCCAATTCTAGAGCGAATTCGTTCGTGGGCACGAGACGAAACTCTGCTGTTCCTCCGACCTCGAGAAAGAACTCTGTTGCTGCTCCTTCGAGGAAGAATTCTACTGCTCCCCCTTCAAGAAGAAACAGTGAGGACAAGGGTGCTTCGGATCCTGAGTCTACGGACCTTGAGGTTCTGAAGAATGAGAAGGGCGAACCCCTTGCTGGGCGTATCGTCGGTGGTAAATATGTCGATCCAAGCAATGAATCCGTCGACCCTGAGTTTGGGGCTATTAAAACGGTCGATATCGATATGCCTCTTACCCTGACGGAACTTGTTAATGAGAAGGGCAAGGAATACATCGTGCTTGGTTTTGCGACTGGCGATAAGGAGAACCCGTTTAACTGGAATCCTTGGTATAAGCGATCTATCTCAACTATTCTCAACTTGATGACCCTGTTCATCGGTCTTGCTACTACGGCCTACAGCTCGGGTATTGCTAGCATGTGCAAGGACCTCGATGCTCCTAACATCAAGGGTCAATTGGGTCTTTTTACTTTCAACATCAGCTGTGCTGTCGCACCCATGGTGCTAGCTCCCTTCTGTGAGTTGGTCGGTCGCAAGGTCGTCTATGCCAGTTCATTTCTGTGCTTCTCACTCCTCTTCATCGGCCTCGCTCTCGCCAAGGACATCGACACCATCATTGGCCTTCGACTCCTCCTCGGTCTTTTCGGCTGCGTCGGTACTATTCTTGTCGGCGGTACCTTCGATGATATGTACGAGCCTCACCACCGAAGTCGACCTATGGCTATGTTCAGCTGGGTCGCTATTTTCGGAACTGTCGCCGCTCCCATCTACGCTGGTTTCATTGACCAGGCTATTGGATGGCGATGGATCGAGGGTATTCAGGGCATTGCTAATGTTCCTCTGCTCCTTGTTATCTTCTTCTACTTCCCTGAGACCCGTGGTGGTGTCGCCCTTCATAAGCGAGCCAAGGCTCTTCGACAAGCTACTGGTGATGAGCGCTACGTCTCTGCTGGCGATATCCTGACTCCCAGTCTTCAGGCTATGCTTAAGGCTAGTTCCGTCAAGGCTATTCACATGTTGGTTACCGAGCCTGTCGTCTTCGCCTTCGGTCTCTGGATCGCCTTCTGCTGGGCTGTTGTCTTCCTCTTCCTTTCCGTTATCCCCATCACCTTCCAGGAGCACCATGGCTGGGGCGAAGGTGTCAGCGGTCTTCCTTACATCTCTCTCTGCATCGGTACTACTCTTGGCTGGTTGGCTCATCACCTCCAGATGCGCAAGTTTGACCGTCTTGTCGCCGACCCCAACATCAAGGTCACTCCCGAAGCCCGTCTGTACGGCGCCATGTACGGAGCCGTCTTCCTCCCCATTGGTCTCTTCATCTACAGCTTCACCCAATATTCTCATGTATCTTGGGTTGGCCCCGCCATTGGTCTTGCTCCTATTGCCTTTGGTATCTACTTCGTTTTCGAGAGTACCTACAGTTATACCGCTGATTGCTATGGTGAGAGCTCTTCTTCTGCCATTGCTGGTCAAGGTCTTATGCGAAACACTCTTGGCGCTGTTACGCCTTTGTTCGCCAATGCTTTCTTCCATAATGTCGGAAGTCAGTATGCTGGTCTCATTCTTGCCTTGTTTGGTACTGTACTGAGCTTGATTCCTTTCGTCATGTTTAAGTATGGATATAAGCTCCGAGCTCGCAGCAAGCTGGCTATTGAGATGTAATTCTGCATGTATGATAGAGAATTCGTCAATGATTTGGAATGAAATAAGAAATAGATAGCATTGAACTATAGAATATTTGTTAATGGGACTGAATACATGAGCTTTATATAGCTTGAAGACATGTGAATGAAGAATTAGAAAGCCTTATTGCGACAAAAAGCGATTATAAGTAGGTAGCTTGGTAGTGATGGCGAAGAAAGAGTCTAGGAGAGGCAGGGATTTGTTTGTATGCAAAGTTTGTTTTTGAGTACGCAATAAGTATATAAGTCTGTCTGCAATTGTTTCCTCCAACAACAACACGAGGCATCGCCTCAAATCACCAGCGACCGTGGTGTAGTGGTTAGCATTAACGCCTTCCAAGCGTTAGAGAGGGGTTCGATTCCCCTCGGTCGCATTTTTGGTTCCAATCTGTCTACCCCTGTAAGATGTATTACCCCTGTCCACCTAGTGATAGTGCCTTGTTAGTCCACACCAGAAAACCGCTCGCTGCAGCAATTATTTATAATTATATTAATACTACTTATTCTTATTGTTTTATTTTTTTCTTTATTAATTACATAAACTTATTTCTCTAATTATAGACAACTGTTATTTAAGTTACTTAACACCCTGATCTACGAGGTCTTGCATCCTTAAGTAGTTAACTGAAAGCACTATTTATGCTTATAATATTTATTCTATAAAATTTCCCCCTAATGCTGCCAGCCAAACATAACGCCTGTAAATCGCAATTGAACATCCTGAAGCAGTCTCTTTTGAGCAGACCACTGATCGCCATCTAACAATTCACTCACCTTTGCTATCAACCAACCCAACCTTCTCATCCTCAACATCCATAAATTCCTTCTCACATGACTGTCTTCATCGCCATCCTGGTCATTGGCCATCTCATATACCGCTGGTCGGTGATTAGACTGCTGGTGGTCGGCTTGAAGGTCTCGATCCTGTAACTTAAGACTGTCAAGCAGCTTCGCACAAATGTCGATGAGAAGGATGGCATTCCGTGATTGAGAAGAGTGACCTTTCCAAGCATAGGGAAGTGCTTGATGAGACTGAAGCTATGGGGCAGAGCGACCATTAAATCGACGAGTGCCTCTTTTCCTTGGGTACAGTTCATGTCTTTTCCGAAGCAAGGCTTCATAACGATATCCATCTAATCCTCTTATCAGCATGCTTTCTTTCAACTCTTGTTGGGATGTCGTACAGCAAAGTTTGACTCAAGTCGTTTCAAGCTCACAGGCTTCCCGGTTTCATACGAGTCTCCAATCTTCTTAAGAGCACCTTTGATGATCTGTAGAGCCAGAGGCGAAAAGTCTTTGATGGCGCGGGGTGAGAACATAGGGTTGACAATGCCGCGGCGCACTTTGCGTGCGGCTGGATCCATGATAAATGGCAGGGCGTCGAGCTCCCTGGCGAATCTGAACATAGCAGGCTCCTTGAAAAACTTGTTACCAGTAGAGTAGACCCTTGGCAAACCATAATGGTAAGTGGTGCATCACGGTTACTTGAGGGTTTGCGTACTCACTTGTGATAGAAGTTTGGGTCGTTGATATGCACCCTGTTGGGACTCATTCGGACAATTGGGCCTGAGTTCCTATTAGTAACCAAATCACATACACCGGGGCGCTGTTACTTACCATATCTCTCGTGAAGTCGAGGATAGTCCTTGATGTAGTGGCCATCGAGAATGACGTCCTGGTAGAACTCATACCAGCTAGTAGCCGCTGCAACCTTAGGCCCTGGGACATTTCTAAGGGGATGCAAAAAGAGACGATAAAATACAAGGCATAGCCAATAAAACCCAAAGACTCCGAAGGCTACAGCGGTATAGTAAAGGATGTTCTACGAAGTGGAAGTGGTTGCCCAGCCATGTGCTGATAGGAAGCCAGTGTTGAACATGGCCTCACGCGGAATGATGAGCTTGATGGAAGACATGGTGAAGGTATATTGAGGAGGATAGCTTTGACTTTCTCATCTACCAGTTTAATTTCAGGTCTTTTTAAACAAGACCGTCTATTGTACAAAGCCAGTGGTCAAGTCTTCAATCGGGGAGGTGTCTCCCGAATGGGCAATTTTCCAGCTCCGTAGGGTGCCGCGTTGCAGATCGTTGGCTGATAAAGAGCGGGTTATCCCAAAATGGTATCTTTTCGTACTTATACTCCCAAGACTGCTATGGTATATGAGAGGAGGCTAATGCTCAATCTTTTGTTATAGTGGTATATTTAAAGTCGACATGCATCGCGTGCTGAAGATGAGCAGACCACTACAAACTCATCATCCGCCTTGACTAGCTATACGGTATATTTCAACTTTAACACAATGATTGCGACTATAAACGGAGACACAAAGGTCAATGGAAGGAGCCATCCGACCGAAGTCCGCATTCCTGACATGTTTGGTTCAATAATGTCTGCAACGCCTATGGTGAACCCTCACCACTTCAAAGTCAAAGCAGCTGCCGATGCCTTTATCGCCGAGTAAGTCAAGCCTCCTCACTTGGAAGGACTTCAAGTTCTCTGATCACAATCTAGTTATTTGAAGATGGAGAAACATGAAGCAGAAAAGAACCGAAAGGCCGACTTCTGTTTCTGCGCCTCGGCCATGGCTTCTCATGCAGATGCAGAAGCACTTAGGACCATGGTTGACTGGCTGAACTGGGTACGCAACAGGATATCCTGACACTCCAAAGTTTCAGGGCACCGACTGACGTAGATCATTAGATCTTCTACTTTGACGAGGGTCAACTTGACCGAGACCCAGTAGCCGCAGAGAAAGAGATCCGACACACACTTGCTGTTCTAGAAGACGGTACTGAGACTCCAGATAGAGAGCAATATCCCATGCGATATTTGTTCCGTACCATTTGGGACCGAGTTAAGAAGGCTGGTCTTCCTAAAGAACTGCTTTATGGAGCTCTACTAATTGCCTCTGTATACAGAGTGCTTCTCCTGATGTTCAAACGCAGTTCAAGATCACGCATAAGCGATACTTGGATGGTCTTTTACACCAGGTGGAGGCGACACGCGATGGAGATGGTCAACCTCGAACGGAGGAGGACTACATCAGAATGCGGAGGAGGACTGTTGGTGGATATCCATGCATCAGTCTCATTGCGTGAGTCTTGACCCAATTATTCATGTCTAGCTGAAGTTAACGATGCTCTTGACAGCTATGCCCACAATGTAAACTTGTCGCAGGAGGCATTTGAGCACCCTTCTGTTCAGGAATGCATAGCTGTAGGCTGTGAACTCGCCTGGATGTAAGTGACATACACTCTCCCTCCATGAGATCTCTGCTAACACAACGCAGCCACATCGACATCGTCTCGTACAAGGAAGACGTCAAGTCAGGTATCGAGCACAACTTTGTCACAGTCCTAAAAAAGAATGGCTTCACCACTCAGCAAGCCATGGATAGAGCTGGTGAGCTTCAGGATGAGTGTTATCGCCGATGGTACCTTGCGCTGGCCAGCATGCCAGTTTGGGGAGAAGAAACTGATCGTGAAGTGTTGAGATATATCAAGGCATGCCATAGCTTTCCTCTCGGTGACTTACTTTGGAGTTTCCAGACTGGTCGGTAGTTGGGAGCCACGGAGGGATACAAGCTGCATGAGACGAAGGTTTTGGATCTGTCGGACCTGGAGCCTATTGCTGCGTAAACAATTCCTACAATGGGAGGCTGCGATCTTATGTTTTCGCGTGGTATTGGGTCGTTGAGGAGCAAACGAGGGGCTTTCTTTGAGTAAGATAGCATATGAGATTACAAATTGGCCTTTGCGACATCGGTGCCTCGTCATATACTTCACAAATGACATTATCAGCTATCTCAAGGAGATATTTAATTGACATTGGCTGCTTTAATCAGTACGTCTTGTAAATAGGGAATTAGTGGGGAATAAGATGGCGTGCTCGAATCAGTGTCGGAGTTCACCCGATCAGTTACACTTGGGGTAAGACTCAATTGAGATACAATGGCTTGAATTAGTGATATTCATCTACTTAAAATGCTTTCATTTCTTTCAATTGAAATAACTTCAAAGCTCTAGGTTAATCATGTCAGCTCAAAAGGACTCGTTTAAGCTCGAGGTAACGATCGCTGGTGGTGGCATCGCTGGTCTCATCACAGCAATCGCACTCCTCAAACACCCCAATGTCAACGTCCAAGTCTACGAGAGAGCACCAGAGTTTAAAGAAATCGGCGCAAGTATAGCTCTGGGTCCCAATGGCCTCAGAACCCTCGACCGTCTTGGTGTCCAGAATGCCTTGGCCGAAGGCTTTGCACAGCGTCAAAAGTCTGGATATCCCATGATATACCGACACTGGAAGACTGGTGAAGTCATCGATCATGATATTCACAATACCGTGCAGAGCAAGAAACATGCGACTGCGCGGTTTCATCGCGCTCACCTTCATCACGCGCTGCTAGAGAATTTACCAGAGGGTATTGTTCATCTGGGGAAGACGACTGTTGATGTTAAGGCGGATCCTGATGAGGGTGCTACGCTTTACTTTGAGGATGGGACAACGGCGACGGCTGATATTGTCGTTGGTGCCGATGGTCTTCGTTCAGTATGTTTCAGAATTTCGGGAGGGAGTCGAGCGCTGACACCTTTGACAGAAAGTCCGCAAGACGTTTGTACCAGAGCATGAACTGCACTGGACAGGCTGGGTCGCTTTCCGCGCTGTCTTTGATGCCGATAGATTAAAGGATGTTGAGTATCCCGAGGACGCAGCTCACTGGGTAAGTTCCAAAGACTCTCGAACCAATAGGTTGCTAAGAAATCAATAGGCTGGCCATGAGACAACGTTCTTCCATTCGCACCTAGGTAAGAGACCAGTACCTCTTCTTCAGCGCTGTCGCTAATGCATGATCATAGGCAAAGGCCTATTTACTATCGTCGGCGGCTACCATGCTGATCCGAAAGACCCTAAATCGCCAGGCCAAGACGCGAAGTGGGATGAAGATGGCAGTGTCGAAGAGTTCAAGAGGTTATACCAAGTACGTGAGCCTTCACCCTAAGTCCTTCGCCCTGACTGACCATCTAGCACTGGAACTCAACCATACGAGCCTTTATAGACGCAACCCCCTACGTTAAACTTTTCCCAAATTACGCCGGCGCAGCTCTCGATACGTGGTCCTTCTCCGACCGTGTAGCTCTCGTTGGCGACGCAGCTCACACCCACGGCGGATCCTTCGCAGCAGGGGGCTCACTCGCCATAGACGATGCATATGCCTTGTACCGTTCGCTCGATCATATTTGGCCTCCTTCGTCAGCGCAAACGGGAAAGCCGACCAAGGCTCAGCTTGCGCAAGTATTTAAGCTATATGAAGCCACTCGCAAACCGCATCTGGATAAGCTCTTGGGCATCGTCCATAAGAACATTTCGGGGCAGAAGTCTAATATCGACCGAGCAACGACGGAGACTGACGAGCAGTTGATACGGCGGGTGAAGGAGAGGATGAATCCTTCGTGGATTAGTGAGCATGATGTTGTTGCTGCGTTTGAACGGGCAGTTGAGAGGATAGAAGGCCGGGAGAAGACGGTGGAGGAACCTCGCGCAAGGTTGTGAGCACGAGTATCACATAGACCGTTTCCAATTTTATCAGTATAACTATTCTCTCTACCGAATCATTCCACCAATTGCAGGCAAAGATCTGCAGGAAAATCAGTACCAGGATAAGTCGTTCGTTCAATCTGCTTGGTTGTTCGTACCTCAGGACATCTTTCAATTACACACCTCATTAGTGGCGAGGAGTTTGTCGGCCCTCAACACAACTAACTTTTACTCAGGGGCAGCAGTGAAAACACTGGAGTGTACTACCCGCGTATATTGAGGTATGTTCTTTGCGTTTGCATTGTGGCTTCAAGCTTCGTATAACCCCTCAACCTTAGACCTACGTCAACAACTGCGCATCATAGAATGAGAAAGAAAGATTAGAAGTCACATTAAGCATTAGAGTGAGAAGTGTTGTTAACAATGTTAATTCAACTATATTCGCAAGTGATATCATCCAGTCATGTCCAAGCTAAACAAATACAAGAGTTGAAGCACCCGCTTCAAACTTCTGAAGTCCTCTTGTTTCTCTTGAAGAAGCAAGGCATCACCAACTCGCCCATCTCGTGCCAGAAGCCAACAGGAGGCTCAGTGAAGGTAGCCTCGTACGCCTCAATCATGGGTCGCTCCCAAACCAAGTCAACCTCGTGAGGTCGGATGTACTTGGTCCTCTTAAAGACCTTCCAGCCAACGAAGAGGAGGACAGCGAGGATCTGCATGGAGTAGTTCTGGAAGAACACCTCAACGTCGAACTTGGGTCGGAAAGCGTAGTATCCGTAGACAAGAACAATGACGAATTGGACAACGAGGGCGATATAGGCACCATAAGGCTGGAAGTAGCCGTAGTACGGTCGCTCAGTCTTGCGGTCGACGCCCTGGGCGACACAGGCGCGGTGGTAGTTGATGAATGTGATGGACATAATCATGAAAGTGATGAGACCGCCACCAGTGACGATGCTGATCAACCAGCCGAGAACCTTGGCGGAACCGTTGGCAACCTGGAGGAAGGAGAGGAAGGGGAAGAGCATGGTGACACAGAAGCAGTAGACGGGAATACCGGACTTGTTGCAGTATCGGAGGAATCGAGGGGCGCGTCCCTCAATGGCCAAAGAGTAGAGAGCTCGGGTAGCGCAGTAGGTGTATGTGTTACCGGCGGAGAAGATGGAGGTGAGGATCAGGAAGTTGACGAGATGAGGGAGACCATCGATGCCAAGGTTAGTCATGGCGATGACATATGGGGAAGAAGCAGCGTTGCCAGTTCCGCCTGCACCGAAGTAGATGTCGACGAGCTTGGGGTCGTTGTAGGCACAGACGATGCCAACAGCGAGAGCACCAATGATGAAGAAGATGCAGAACCGATAGTACACTGTCTTGAAGGCACTCTTGATGGTAAAGGTAGGGCGTTGAGCCTCAGCTGAGACCATTGAGATATACTCGGGGCCGACAACGGTAAAGGCAGCTGTGAAGAGAGCAGCGAGGAAACCTTCAAATTTGCCCTTGTCGCCTGAGCTGAGGTATGTGGTGAATGATCCAGGGTTGGAGAAATGTCGGAAGCCGTAGGCATCGTGATGGGGGTTTCCGCCGACCATGGTGACGAAAGTGAAGGCGAAGAGGAGGAAGATCAAAACGAGCTTTCCACCTGAGAGCCAGAACTCGGATTCACCATAGAATCGAACGGCGAGGACATTGAGAAGACTGTAAGATGGTCAGTATAGTTCAATTGACTCAAGAGGTCAAGCTTACCCGTAGCAGACAATGACTGCAGCGCAGATACCAGCGGTTGGGCCAGCGTTAAGCGCATCAGCATTCCAGAAGGAGATGACAGAGGTCAGGGCAGTGATCTCGAAGGGGATGATAAGAGCCTCGTAGAGGAAGAAGTTCCAGCCAGCGACGAAGCCTAGCGCATCGTCGACCCAGTAGCCGGCAAGACGCACGAATCCACCAGCAACGGGCATGTATGTGTTCATCTCAGCGATCGAGTTGTTGACAAGGGCGAGAACGAGAGAGTAGAGGGTGAAGGCGATGAGAAGACTGCCGGGACCACCTTTGGCGAGACCGCCACCGATGGAGATGAAGAGAGCTGTTCCGATGGAACCACCAGCGGCGATGAGCTGGATCTGACGGTTGTTCAGGCGTCGGTGGAGATGGCCCATGCCTTGGTCGTCGACATATTGAATGCTTGAGGCATCGCCTGCGACGGCACTGCCCTTTGAGGCGGAGTTTCGTCTCTTCTCGTCGTCTGACATTGTGGAATAAAAGGCGTTTCAAGCCAGCCTTTGTGAGAGGGATAGGGATTGAGGAGGATTGGAGAGGATAGGGGTGAAGAGTGCTGGAGACGAGGGTCTGAGGAGAAGAGGAGGCTGGACTGAGTGGATTCATGGCGGTTTATATAGTGTCGAGCAGAGGCAGAGATAACAGGCAGTGAACCATGCCCGGGTAGTACGTGCATGGTGTCGTTGGTTACTTGGAACAAGAGCTTATCTTGCAGGTTAGCTTAGCCACTATCACCCCTAGCCCACGGGTCCAGGCCCCTGCAGTCGGGGTCACCCAAGCCAGCCAAGAGCATAGATTGGAGCGAGCTGAAGAACGACCGGGGTCTTCCCCACGGGGAAGAGCTCGGGTCCACCGAACCAAGACTGACTTAGGTCTGGGGAAAGCCTGTATCGGCACTCGATTAGCTCGTGCAGACGTGGGATTGTGGTGTGTTTGGCGGTCGTGCAATTGGTCAGGGAAATCACTCACTGTTGTCATCTTGCAGCCTTCACTAACCCCCAGGCTTTTTGTTTGAATCGTTAGTTTGGGTTTTTTTGGGGGGGACCGGCTACTCTGCCTACGTCTGGTCTAGACTTGGAGTGTATTTGGGCGTTGCGCATGTGACGAGTGAGGGGTTTGTTCTACGTATTTTGGTGTGGCACAAACACTTGCGACACTTACGAATAGGGTAATTCATTGTGAAGACGTGAATCTCGGTAATCTACAGATGATATCTCTCCGTCGTATGGATACACTCTCAATAGTCTTGTTCGCGCCCCATTATAGATAGGATACTTATCTAAGGTATCACAAAATGGCTCACCTAGGTCAGTCCCTTATCATCTCCCTTGTACGCCGTATAGTCTAAACAGAGTCTGCCCGTGTCCTCGGATTCTCATCCCGATCCCTGCAAGATAAGTACCTTGGCCAATCCCCTCAGCTTCCCACCATCTTTCTTTTCACGCTCAGCTCCTCACGGAATCTCCGCAGGCGTGCAACCACTTCGCTTCGTTTCTCCAAAGGGACTCCAATTAGAACACCACCATGTTTGCAATCTAGAAGCTCTCGGCGCTGGCCAATCACTGCACACACCGTAGTTAATCGGATTCTCCAGCCGAGACGGTAAACTCTAACTTATCGCTCGTGGCAAACACTGAGAAATTGACCGATCAGAGCGTTTACTTCGACCAGAGTACATTGGATCATTTGTAGCTCGATTAATTGGCTCTGCGATTGCGGCGAATTGTTACTGAGTTGGCCGCTATAGCTTATGGGGTTAGTTAGGGAGCCTGGCCTGGCACTCGAGAGATATCCACTCCGGAGACAGTGGAGGTCAGCAGGGGCGGGAGGTTGGCAAGTATACACGAGATACGCCCTAGTTTTCGATAACACGCATTGATGATGATGTTTGGGCTTAATATTGAGTGTCATTTCCTCACGCTAGTCATTACCAGGAGCTTGGGTCAGGCTAAGATCACCAGACTATCGAGTGACACTGATAGTATCGCATGCTCCTTGGAGAGTGCTGTCTGTTTCATACTCGCAACTACTCCTTGAAAGTAATCCTCGGTGATGCTCTTATCCAGCTGCTAGCTACTTCTCTGATATTGACTTCAAGAATCAGAGCTTCTTTGTTTATTCTCTGCATTAGGTATGCAAATCAGTCACAATTTGAGTCTGGTTAGTATATGAATGTCCATGAAGCAAGAGACAGATATCAACTTGTTTCAGTCTCGCAGAGTATAGTATCTCTGATGTATAGCTTCGTTAACCCAAGAACCCTCGATATATGTCCGTTCGGCCCGTTCTTAAGAAGATCCTCGAGGACTTTGACAGCAAATTCTTGGGCCTCCATCAAGTCTATGTCCTATTCCAAATCGTGTATGCATTTCCTAAAGTGAACCCAAGAGACTCTATGCCTCTCCGTTTGCATATGTCCAGTTGTAAGAGCATTACTTATCTCCAGTTCCATGTCAGCTTGAACCTAGTTGTATACTTACCTTGAACCCAACAGCTCGGGTGGTCCAGGTTCAACTCGATAGTATCCTTGAAGCATTACGCAATGATGATAAAGAAAGCCACGACCCTTTGAATCACGACCAGTAACATGATATCGAACAAGCATATTCAACTATTCTCACGGATCTCAGGTCACATGATCGGGATCACTCCCGAGCTCTGCACCGGATTCTCTCCCGACCCCCGTACCGCGCCGCACCTAGATCAAAGCTTCATTCCTAAACAGGGAGGTGCTAACTCCCATGCTCGATAGCTGAAAACGAATGTCTCTCCTCGAAAAACGTGGGCTTGTGTTGGAGAAACGTCGTTGTATCTGTTCAGAGCCTCAATTCTGGCACTGGCGATCTCCCTCAAGCCATCTTATGCAGGCGTTGGGAAAGGGCGCCTATGAACCAATGGGGTATTATGCGCGCTGAAATGCAAGCAAACTTCAGCCTCGTTTTTTACTCCAACTGTAGAGGAATGGCCTGAGGAGGAAGTTGTCCGGGACGATTGTCGCTAGCCGAGCCGTTCCCGAGATACTAAGTTAGACTGTATACACCATATCGGCTTCTCCAACGCCGTCTAGGGAGCTATTATCTCTCCTTCGGCTTCATGAGAAATGTCATCAATTGGTCTATTCGATATGATGCCGTGGAGGTTCATGTCGTAGGACTTTGTTGATCTGTGCTGCAACCACTTCGACAGCCCGAGCTTCATCCTTCGCCGCCCTGGAGGATAGGCCAGAGTATGAACAACAGCTCATATAGCTTGAGGATAACATGTTTACCATGGGAAAGAACTAGCGAGGTCATGGTGTATTCCCCCCACCGGCGGGCTAACGGCATCGACTCCGCGTTAACCTACAACGATATCCCCATCCCTAGCTCTCGCAGTGCTGTGCCATTTGTGACATGGCTCTAAACAACCCCAAGCTTATCTTCAGGGGAATTACTGTCAGCCACAAGCGCTGGTTGATAATGATATGACGCCATGTTCTCATGCCGAGATACCTCCAGACTCGGCATTGACACTTCAACTATTCACAGCGGCGATATTACCAACACTGGTAAAAGGTGATGTGTCTATCTGCGTGGTTAGTTCGGTGGGCCTGTGAATCTTGATAGCTATCCGCAATGCTCCCCCGCGTCGAGTTGACACCTTGCAGGGGCATGAGCAAGGTCAGCACTTACGTCTCTAGAGTATCAGCTCGTTCTTGGACCAGGCTGTCCTCATGGCATCTCGTTAGTTCATGTGGGCCTCCGTCTAATACTGCCATAGCATCAACGAAACAGTCGCTACAAGAAGGGCAACGTGGACAACGCTCCGCTTACAAGCAGGGTCTTGATCCTCAAGTGAAAGTCCATGCTTGACTCGTCTTACGACCTTGGCCTTCCCCGGATTCAGGCGGAGGCTTCAGGGTCTTGTGTGGAGGCAGAACTGGACCGTGGCCCACCGAGATGAGCTTGTTGATATCGCTTAATGACTTACACGATAGCCTGTGGATACTGCCTATTACGCGACGGAGTAGAGTGACGTCTATGTCAAAGGAGGCGGAGTAGTCATCTCCACATTGACAGCTACTGTTGAACCACGCAGGGGCAACGGTGACTATGTCTTCAAAGTGATTTGAGCACTCGTTTCAAGGCAAGTTTAGCCAGATGTATCCAGGGGACCTGAGTTAATGTGATCATTTGGGCCTCGAGGGATAGGCGACAGTGTCTATGCTTACCAGGCTTGAGGCTGTCAGGCCTGGGAGATACGAAGCATAATTGTGGCCAATTGCTCGACCTCAGTCCTCGGAAGGGGCGGGAGAGTAGTACGATGGAATCATGTATGCAAGTTGAATGTCACATAACCACTTGGGTAAAGATACCAACACACCGGTAAAGCGTCTACACTTGGCACGCATGCAGATCCAGTCTTGGCAGTCGATTTAGCAATTGCCGATAAACAAGCTTCAATAATCTGGTCTCAAAGATATTACTGTTGATTCTCTAAGTAATGATCAGCGTGATCGTCGAAACTGTAGCTCTCCAGTGTGGTCGAAAAGAGCCTCTCCTCTCGCATCTCCGTCCCGAGCATTAAAGCAGCTCCAATCATGACAGCAAGCCAACGCTATGCATTAGAGCTATCTTGGAGCCTCACCCGGTATCAAATCGAGACTAGACAGCACCTTTTGGGTTCGATAGGCGGAGTTGCCACGTTCTGGACAGGTCTTTGATCGACGATTTGTGGCGGCTAGAGCCAGTGCTCTTTGGGCGAGTGCATATGTTTAGCTACTTGTGGTTACCTGAATGAGATCTCGGTCAATTGGAGTAAAACACAGTTCTTTGTTGGTAGAGATAGGGTGCTAGGCTTTGTATATTGCTCTTAATCAGTCGAGCGTTCTGGACTCTTGGCGTGAGACATTCGTGGCAAAGATACCAGAGGCAAGGGAGGGAAAGAATTGGCGATTTGGGCAGAATACGAGAGTAATTTTTCATCAAGGCACCGGACACTATCAATGCCGAGGGATCTGTGAGGTGTGCTATCGCTCAGATCGCCCTGGCAATCTTGAGTGCTTCAACGCTCTTGATTCCTGACTACCTCGCAAACTTTCCTCCCTACCACCAAGGCTCAGTCCATGCCTCTGAGAGATTTCAACTCCTACTTCTACCTTCATTCCATTATGTCTGAATATAGAGTGCCGCTATCATTGCTATGCACTCAAGATAGCTGTCCAGCTGTTCTGTCCATTCCATCCATTCGCTTTCGCACGGATCGCATGGTGATAATGCTTATGTCGCATCAAACACCGTATACCTACCTGTTCTGTATGCTAATTTTGTTGATGCAAGGGACAACGGGACCTGGAACCATCGGCGCATGAAATCGTTTCATCAATATGTTCAATATTATGGCCAGAAGAGCTCTGCAGTTCAACCAGCTCAGCAGCATCTCGATCCCGAAATCTATGTACCTGAAAAACGCTCTATCTAACATCCCCAACACCGGTTTTGGTATGATACACTCCATCTAATCCTTCTTCGCCTTTTTATTCTTGGGCACACGAACAACCCAATAGATCCCAAACGCCGCCGCAATGTTAAACACACAATAGACCCAAAGAAGTCCGAAATCCCTCCATCGATTACCATAGCTCATGCTCTTACTCTCCAGAAATGTGTTGGTGTCTGAGATAGTGCAGTACTGACACTCTGTCGCAGCAGTGTTGACGATGTAGCCGCCTACGTTGGACAGGTACGACTTCATGTATTCACCGCATGTTGTACCGTTGGGTGCAGTGAAGGTGATCAGTTCGTTGTTTTCGCACCCTGCGTCGGCGTTGGCCATTGATGTACCCATTAGACCTTCTACGACGTATGTGAAGGGTGAAGCGCGGTACATGAAGATCCAGAAGCCGGGGAGTTCTTCTGGTGACGCAAGGATACTGACACAGTATTAGTGATAGGTACAAGGAATCGGCTTAGAGTGACTCACCCGCAAAAGGAAAACATCATGATCATGATCAGAGTAACGAGACCGCCGGCAACTTCAGCAGTCTCGAAGCCCGCGATGATCATATGCGCAAACGTGCTGGTGAACATGAAGAACATCCACACAAACAGAAAAACAGTTGCATTTCGTGCATCCGTAGCATCAGTCGCATAGCCGTTGCGGTACAGGCCTGTTGGGAAATACCAGCAAACAAAAGATAGTACAGCCATGAGCTACGCTACTGTTAGCTACAAATCTCCCACATATTTAGTACGCAGTGGAGTCTTACCGAGTTCCATACTGCTTCTACCAGAATTGTAGAAACCATAAATGCCTTCCAAGAGTAGGTCTTCGATGGCCGCTCCCGCGCTTCGTACATGGTGCGTTGGGCGACGTAGTCGGGAAGCATCTGCTGGACAACTTGGGTGAAGATCGTGAGGAACATTAGGACACCAAACATTTGGTTCTGGAGACCACGTTCGGTGTTTTGGCCATTTAGGAACGATAGGCCGATGAAGAGAGACTGTTTCCATGATCAGTGGCAGTCTCGTATATGCGGTAGGGAATACTTACTGCGCCCGCAGACAGGATGACCTTGGAGTAGATGTATCCAGGACTTCTCCAGTACTGTTGAAACAGTCGCTTGGTGACCTGTGTGTACTGCATGTGCGATGTAGCAGCAAACTCGTTGTACTCAGTTCCATCATGAGTGCCTGACCCAACAAGGGTATCTCCTTCAGCTGCCAATCGCTCAAGCTCCTGTTGAACATTCTCATGCTCGCGCGATTTGCTCCAAACCTCAGGCCAATCGATCTCTGTATGAGCTCCCGGAGCAGCTCCAATGACCTCAAGCATGTACTCAGCGGGATTGACACCAACTGGACACTTCGGTGCTCCATTGCGAACAAAGTAGTCAACCAAAACCTTCGAGTTCCTACCAATATCACCAAAGTAAATGGTTTTACCGCGAGACAACAACAGCAGTCGGTCAAAGCGTTGAAACAGCATAGCTGAAGGTTGATGGATCGTGCAGAGGATAGCCTGGCCGTTGTTGGTAAGCTTCTGCATCAAGTTGCAGATAGACCAAGACGTTTGACTATCAAGTCCAGATGTCGGTTCATCCAGGAACAACAACAATTGAGGCCGAGCAGCTAACTCAACGCCAATCGTCAATCGTTTTCGTTGCTCCACGTTGAGTCCTTCGCCTGGTACGCCGATGATAGCATCGGAGTATTCCTGCATGTCAAGAAGACTAATCACGGTGTCCACATAATCGAGCTTCTCCTGTCGTGTATATCTGGCTGGTTGACGAAGAAGAGCGCTGAAGTTAAGGGCCTCGCGAACTGTTTGGGTGTGGACGTGAAGGTCTTGTTGCTGAACGTAACCGGTCTTGCGTTGGAAGGATTCGTCTCGTAGTTTTCCATCGACGAGCATCTGGCCTGTTACGACGCCCATTGTGACTCGGCTTGCGAGGACGTCCAGTAATGTGGTCTTACCAGCGCCGGACGCACCCTATTACTACGTTAGTACATATTCATTTGGATGTGGTTCGTCACTTACCATCAGAGCAGTCAAGGTACCCGGCTTCACCCAACCGTCAACATGATCCAGAATTCGTCGAGTTTCTCCTTTGATCTTTACATCATAGCAGACATTCCTCCAGTGGAATATCGAGGTCTGCTCCTCAACGTCTGTAACCTCGTCGATGCCGTTACCACTTGCGAGCTGTGTACCACTGGCTTTGCCCGTCTCCTCATCACTGAGGGTCTTGTTGGCATGCTTCTTCATCTCTTTGCGGGTAAACACGAGAACCTCGCCCTTAGAACGTTCAGAAGCGATCGTCTCAGTAGCTATCAAGTGCAGTCCCATGAACAGAATCGTGAAGGCGATGACAACAGCGAAGTCGCGCCACTTGTGAGAGTCAACGTAGCCGTATGCTGAGGCAAGGTATGCAGATCCTCGAACAAAGTTCTCCCCTGGTACAGAACCTTGAACAGCACAAGCCTGCGAAAATGACAAAATGTTGCTGTAGTCAGGCCCACTGGGCACAAAGTTGGAACAAGGATAGTTCCTACCGCCGAACTCGTTGATGAAAAGGCTTTCGAGGCCGTAGAAAGTCGGGTTGATCCAGCGGATCCATCCAAGCCAAACAGGCATGTACTGAGGTGGGATTGCATAGCCGGTGTAGAGAGCGATGATGAGTAACAGAATAGAGGCTCGAGCCAAGGCCGCAGCGATGGTCTTGGTGAGGGATGCAATGAGACGGAAGAGCATTGAGAAGCTCAACGTCGTCACAAAGGATACCAAGAGGAAGAAGAAAAAGTGCCCGGCGTCTTGACGAAGGTTTCCCATCCAGTACATTGTCGTATTCATCATGATGGTGTTGAAGATCTTGTACGGCAAGTCTACGACCATGGATGAAAGAGCCTCTGCACTTGGATGATACAGAGCATAGCGCGCGTGTTTCTCAACGATATTTCGTTTGGCGTAGAGGGTCATGATCTCCAAGACGTTGTTGTAAGCATTCATCAAAAGAATGAAGAAGATTAGTAGTCCACGCTTGAGGAAAGCTCCTGTGTCTTCGGGTAGATTGTAGAAGATACTTCCGATAACGAGAGATTCGACAAGATTGCAGAGCAAAAGAGTCACCGTTACGCTAGGATCAGCTTTGAGCATCACCCAGCTTCGACCCAGTGTAAGTCTCATCTGCTCCATATACGATAAGGTAAACGGTGATTTTATGCGCTGAGACTTGGACTGATCTCTCTTCCTTGAGTCGACGAACTTTTCGTAGTGTTCGCCTCCGAAAGGATGTCGCTCGATATACTCATCCATCTCAGTGAGGAGATGCTGTCGATGGGCGCTGTCTTTCCAAGCTTGCGCGAACTCATCTGGTGATCGGGGAGCTTTGCCTTCGTATCCTTCGCGGATGATTCGTTCCTGATGGCTAGTCATGGAGGTTAAGAAATCGGCTGTGGTTTGCTGTTCGGGACAGACGAAGCCTAGGCCTTCGAAATAGGCCTTTGCTTCTTTCGTCTTGCCAAAGAAGATCTGCCGTCCTTGGTATAACACGAGTACTTTATCGAATACCTGCAATGGTCAGTTGAAGTCCATCAAGATACTTACTCGAAACTCACATCGTAGGCATCCTGAGACGCTTGGTAAATGGCCACAGCAGAAGTACACCCCATAACATCAGCCTGTGTTCTCAAAGTCCGGCAAAATTCAAGGGCGTTAGCACTATCAAGACCTCTGGTGCTATTGTCCCAACATTGAAGCGGCGAATAGCTCAATGCTGCCTCTGCAATCGTCACTCGTTTCCTCTCGCCTCCACTAACACCCCTCACAAAGTCGTCGCCCACGCGGGTATTCTTCGTATGAGAAATACCAAACATGGCCATGGTCACATCTCGTAAATGCTCTGCATATTCACGTCGGGAAATACCTTCTGGGATATTCTTCGGGCAGCGAGCTCGGGCGGCGAAGTAGAGTGTGTCGCCTACTGTGAGATGCGCAAAGTGATGGTCAACCTCAGCTGTGTAAATGGCCTCGCCGCGAAACGCTGAGCGCATTTCTTCGGGTCGAATGCCGGAGTAGTTGATCTCAGATGCATCGTCGATATGGAAGCCGTGTGTGTCGCCGGCCATAGTCTTGAGAAATGTCGAACAGCCTGAACCTGGAGGACCAAGCACAGCCAGCATCTCTCCACTCTGAACAACGCCCTCCAAGTTCTGCAGGATATCGACACGTCTTTGCTTATCGTGCAAAAGTTTCTTGACCATGGTACCAGCCTCAAGGAAGATGTTGCCCACACTCTTCTGGAAGTCTGTATCTGATCCAAAGCCAAATACGTTCAAGTTTCGAAAGGCCACACCAGTCGTTCTCGGCGGGTTTCCTTCAGACGTATCAGTTCGCAGGTCGTAGAATGCCTTTGCCCATTTTTTCGCATTAAAGCTTGAACTGCTGGGGTTTAATGGGCCACTTGCTTGGGGGAATAGAGTCCCTGGTGCAGCACTTGATCGCCTGGTGAGTTCCCGAGCCAGTTGTACGACTTCTTCATTGTTTTGATATTCGTCGTCTTCACTCATGGGAACTTCAGTGTTCTTCTCAGTGCAGACGTGTGTTGAGCACGTTGAACCGATGTCGTTGTGGTAGAATCCCTTGGGGGTACCAGCCCCAGAACTGAACTGTGGGCTGGCTGCCATGTTGAACGATGTTTCAAGATTTTCTTCTAATTGGTGATACCTCTGGTGTATATGAATGATAATGAGGCTCAAGTTGAAGATTCAGGACCAAAGATGGCTTAGCCTGTGATTGAAGAACTGTTAAAGCTTGAAGAGCGTGAAGATGTTTGAGAGAGGAACATTTCAGCAAAGAATTGGGTATTTATTTGATGAAATATGAGTCAAACACAAAGAAAATTAACTTATACAACCCCATAAGCCCCATGTTGGCCCGTCTGGGCATTCCCACAGTCTGTGGATCATTGAAGCAATTCGGACTTTGAAAGTCCGATGCTCCAGGTGAGAACCCCAGACTTGGCACGGACTTTCGGACTCTTCCATGCCAAGCTTTCTCGTAAATATACTTAAAGTGGTAAGTGGCGTTCGCTCGTGTCTTTGTATCCATACCGTCCATCACCCAGAACCTGGGCAAACACAGTCCATTTTGAGTTTACTGCACCCCTGTGGCTTTGTATTGTTCTTTTTGATAGTGTGGTTTTACGTACTGGTTTTCTTCGTATTGTTCTGTACCCGACTGCGGGGGTAGATAAGACCGAATCTCCGCCATCGTCTGATCTTGGAACTATCATACCAGATTCATCTCGGACTTTTCTGTCAATTGATCTTGAGGCTCTTCGACATGTCGTCCTCCGGGGTAACCGGATCGGAACAACTCAATCGTCTTTCTGTAAGCTCCCTTTCTCAATTGTCGAGCTGAACATGACTCCGAGCCGTATCTAATATGACTCCAGTGCAAGAGATGCAAGGAACGCAAAGTCCGATGCAATCGTGTTATGCCACAGTGTGGTCGCTGCAAGCCAAATGATCTAGAATGTGTGTATCCTGTCCGGGTCAAGAGGAGGTCTGCGCGGCCATTGATCGACCCAGCCCTGTGAGTAGTCTTGTTTCTGGCACTGAGTATTGGTCATTGACTCTTTCAGCTCGGCGGATGGCTCCAATGCTGCTCTGTCTACTATCCTTGATCGCCTACAACGGCTTGAGGCACAAACTGTGGCTGGGCCTCCATCCACCAACGGCCAATCGATACCAACACCCTCTGGAGATGGCTCAGAGGTGTCCTCCTCGCCGGTGGCTTTCAGCACTACTGGTCATGAATCCAGTGCTCTGACGCCTCATAATCCTGACCGTGAGATGGATGCTATGACTGTTCTGAAGGATGCAGTCGACCAAGTTCAGGAGCTGAGGAAGAGGTCGTTTGGCTCGACAGCCATTACCAGTTCGATAGACATACCCACAGACTTGGCCAAGACTTGGGTTGCCAGTACGTCTTCTCCTATGCAATCATCGATGTTGGCTGACGTTGTTAGACTACTTTCAGCACATGCCTGCTTGTATGTTCCTAGGCTTATTGGACAGACGCATCATCGACTTGATTCCCGACATCATCAATCTACCACACATCCACGTTGATCCGGTCATTCTCGTTATATACTACAGCATAATGTATCATGGCTGCAGTCTAAAAGCGAGCAACGTTGCTTCGACCTCGAGTCTTGGGTACATGAACTCGAGCTACTTGGGATGTTTGCGTGCAGTACCCAGCTGGGAGCGAGAAGCATCAGGGACCATGACAGATCTAATCGCCGCTCTTTTTACGGTACGTCTCTATCACCACTTATCTCATGTGATCTAACCATATTTTCTAGAGCCGCGTGGCTGCTGAGTTCTTCGATTATGATCTTGCTTGGAAGATGTTTAAACATGCGTGCGAATATTGCCAGACTCTCAACCTTCACAAGCTAGACTCAGATGAAAACAACACGTTTTTCAGTGAGGCCAAATGCGATAATGAGAGAAGGGGATTCTGGGAAGTCATCCAGATTGATCTCTTCTACCGACTCATCCTCAATACCCCTCCAGTTATCACCAACGACATATGGAAAGTCAATCTACCATGGCTGGACCCTGATTCGGACCCTCTGCCGCAAGGCATGCAGACGATCGCATTCTTGGCCAGTTCAAGGGTCAGTCTCGTAATCGCTCGATTCTTCGCTATGCTCGATGACCCGGAAAACACCACCAAGCCTGAGATTGTAGCTAAGACGGAAGACCTTTGTCGCGAGATGCAACAGATCTTTACTGAGTGGCAGCTGGTAAGACACTGTACTGCCACGGCAAGCGCTCGTACTGACTCATAACAGATTGAATGGCTAGAAGGTGCTCAAGATAACGAACAAGACATCTGGGTGGTAGCGGATGTTATCTTGACAGGCTACACTTCCATCATCTACATGTTTCGTAAGATGGCTCTCCTCAACTCAACTTCTCCAAGACCTCCAACAACAGATTTGGACATTCCAGACTCTCCCATAGTGGAAGACGCAGCTCGCCGCCTAATCGCAGCTCTCAATCGGTTACTGGTGATATACCCTTACGGAGTAACAATGACAGCGTTGTTCGGTGCATACAGATGCTTCGTCGCGTTTGCCTATCTGGCTAATACGATACTGCAAGCTGAAGATCCTCGCTCTTATATGGCAGATATTAAAGCACTTGAACGGCTGAGCGATCAATCGACCTTACTGTGTCGAGGGAATAGGGATGTTATGCCTTTGGTGAAGGCTATGCAGAGCATTAATGAGGAGATACGGAAGAAATTGGAGAATCAGACTCCGAGGGGATGAATACTTCAATGCTAGGACGAAATTATACCATAGTAAGTATTCAAGAGCGGAGGAAAGGTCTATGGATTAATGATAATAATAAAGATATTAATACTAATCCCATTCCATCATGGCAAAAACATAGCCAACCTTTCTTTCACAAAAGCCCAAGAATGGACCGACCATATATCAGATAACTAGCCAAGTAACCGCTCTATTCAACAAAGTCGGGAAACTCTCCCCTTTCAGCAAGACTCTTCGCACTCTGATAAGCAGTGGATTCTATATCCTCCCACTTCGCAGTCGGCCCATTGACATAGAGACTTGCGTTCGCTCGGTGGTTCACGCATGGTTTATCCTGAATGTGAACCCATTCTTTCTTGACCTGTTGGATCTGGTTGCAGTTGGCTGTTTTCTGCTGGCGGCGAAAGTGGCAGGGCTCTTTGATGGCTAGGGTCCAGCAGTTGCACTTCCAGAGATAGATGTTCCAGTTGCACATTCTGAATAAGGGGGTCAGGGATTGATGAGATGGCTGGTTTTGGAATGCTGAAGCGAGGATGGCTCTCTGGTGAGTTGAGATGGTTAGTTTGGGGATAATGAAACAAGTGGTTTCGATATCATGAGATGATTGGTCCCGGGATGTTGAAATGAATAGTCTCAAGATGTGAAGGGAAGAAGGGGAGGAACAGATATGAGGAAATGGGTGGCCTTACCAAGATTAGACACGTTAGTGAAAGAGACGTTGGGTCTCGCCCTGAACACTTCCTTAAGGAACCTAAGATGATCTTCAGATACTTCGAACCACTAAGTGGCCTCGAGATGTAGAGACGAGTGGTTTCGGTTTCCTGAAGCGAGGATAGGGATGAGATGTTTGAGTGTCTTGTGAGTTGAGTTGAGATGGGATTTATTCAATAAGTTTCAATTTACTATTAAATGATAACAACAGAAGGCTAGTCCAGCAACCAGATCAACACATACTTATAACCCCAAGAAGAGCCTCAACTTTATGCTCTCTTCCTTTATCTCCTTGCTGATCGTTACGAAATGTTGTGATTTGCTAGTTGGCACATGATGGGCATGGAAGTTTGCCAGAGTCATTTTCAAGCTGCACTCTAGTATTCTAACCCATCGTACCATGCTAAAGTTCCGAGTGTGACGGTTTGTGTGTTGCTCTAGCATACTAATCGTGTCGTGTAATTCAATATCATAGTCCTAGACTCTGACTTTATCGTAGGCCGGAGGCTCAGTATAGGCATCAGCAACTACGTCAGCCAGAGCAGAATAGCTGTGGCAACCTTCCGTACAGTTTGGTAAGTCCTAGGGCGATCTTCCTACAGTTCTTACAGCATATCTTCAGGATGGTTGCCTTCCTTAATTCAAATTGGTAATAGTTCAGATATTCGAATCCTCTAACGGATAAACTCCCAGGTGAATTTATCGTAATAGCCAAACACCATGATTGAAATCCAATGTGCATCAATTTCAGTGATACATCGGTGAACTCGTTATAGAAAAACTGTGTACACATCAATGCTTGTTGGTTGGATCGGTTTGCAAAGTGCAGCTCCTAAGATAACTGGATGCTTGATCGTGAATTGAAAACACAGGAGACGCAGAACTACAGAATGAAGACCAAAAATCATATCTTTCCCTTACACTAAAGACAGTATCACTACTTTTGTGGCAGCATATTTGTAGTCAGACATATTCATGAGTTTGCATTGTGCCATTGTGGCCTGCAACATTCAGCTCCCAGATGGTTGCCTTTTTTCGAGCTGCCTACCCTAAACTTGCTCCCAATCTTGAATAATAATTCTCGTCCAAACACCGTTACGATACTGCTTATGAACAACGACGAATGTAGCAATATAATTATTTTCATCTTCAAACGTCGTCTAGATTCAGTTTTATATTAAACCGAGTTCTAATGTTAGATCAAGTCCCCGCTCAAATGCCAAGCGGACGAGTGACAGTCTCCCTATTTCGTTTTTCAGGGGCCGCCCCTTGGAGCTCTAACCCCCTGCAGCCACTGAGTGGAGAGCAGCCCACCTTGAACCGTGCCTCGGATCGGTGGGAGGTCCCTTTTTCTCAACACCACTAGCTCCATGTTACGCACCCCACGAAGGCCACGACTGCATCAATTTCTCTACACGTGCGACTTGCTTTTATCTCTTCTCGCGCTCGCTTTTTCGCATCAATTCATTTCTGTCGCTTTGTTGCAATTACTCTTCTTCTACGTATTCCGCCATGCGCTAAGCAGTTCGTTGCATTGACCCTGAACAGCCGCCATCATGGGTCCTCTAGCTTTCTTGAGCAGTCTTTACGACCATGATACTCTCGACACACGATTCACTACTGCCTCTTCTACCCCCTACCAGAACGTTATCGAAGCGCGATTAGATCCGAGCATAAAAAAGGACTCTGCAGCGAAGGAGCGGAGCAGAGCGCAACCGTCGAAATGGAAGACGCCCGAGTTCTACCTTTACTATGTCGTCTTTGCTGTGGCCATTCCCTACATGTTCTGGATCACATACGATGTCTCTCGAGGTATATCTCTACCGCTACTTTTTGTGCGACCCCAAGCTAACAAAGACCAGAAACTGATCCTCGATACCCCAAATTTAAGCGATGGCTATCCCCGGGTTGGATTCCTGGACGACAGATCGACGTTTCCGATGCGCAATATGGTGTGTTCCGCGAGAATATGCCTTATATGGGCTCTCTTCTTCTTCTCCACCCGCTGCTGAGGAAGCTTTGGAACAAGTACAAGCCATTGCCTGAGCGAAGCCAGGGAGGACGCAACCGATTAGACCAGCGAGCATCATTCGATTTCTTATTCGCATTCATATTCTTGTTCGCTCTACACGGACTTTCTGCGTTCAAGATCTTCTTCATCCTCTGGACCAATTTCCAGCTTGCGACCAAGCTTCCTCGACGATATGTTCCGGCTGCTACTTGGATCTTCAACATTGCGATCCTGTTCGCCAACGAATTGACTGAAGGATGGCGGTTCCGAGTTCTATTTAGCTTCATTTCACCCCCACAAATGGGTCTGTATAAGAACAAGATGAGACTCCTCAACTCGGATTTGATGAACTTGGGAGCTCGCATGGATAGCACATTCCAAGGAATTTTAGCACGCTGGGAGGTTCTCTTCAACATCACCATTCTACGTCTTATCAGCTTCAACTTGGACTACTACTGGAGTATTGATCGTGGCAACTCTAATGCGCTCGAGGTAAGTCGTCATATTGCTTAGGAGTTGGGAATTATTTCTGATCATGCTCTGATGCTTATAGAAGAAGCAATTGGACCCAGCAAACCTCTCCGAGAGAGATCGCGTCAGCATCTCTGCAGAGCCTCGAGACTTCACCTTCCGTAACTATGTGGCATATGCCATCTATGCGCCGCTCTACTTGACAGGACCTATCCTCACATTCAATGACTACATCTCACAGTCGAAGTACCGGGCTGCCAGCATCGAAACAAGCCGAACAATCCGATATGGCATCCGCTTCCTCTTGGTTTTGCTGTCAATGGAGGTCATTCTGCATTATGACTGGGTTGGTGCGATCAGCAAGGGAAAGCCTGATTGGAGTTCGTATACGGCAGCACAATTGTCAATGCTGTCCTTCATGAACCTCCATATCATCTGGCTGAAGCTTCTGATTCCTTGGCGTATGTTCCGACTTTGGTCATTGGTTGATGGGATTGATCCGCCTGAAAACATGGTTCGTTGTGTGAGCAACAACTACAGCACACAGCTCTTCTGGAGAGCATGGCACCGTTCGTATAACCGCTGGTTGATCAGGTACATCTACATTCCCTTAGGCGGCTCATCGTTCCGTAACTGGCGGTCCACTGTGCGGTCCATTGTGACATTCCTGCTTGTATTCACGTTCGTGGCACTTTGGCATGACATTCAGCTCCGCCTACTGATCTGGGGCTGGCTGATTGTTCTGTTCATGATACCCGAGTGGACTGCGGCGGCAATCTTCCCCAAGAGCAAGTGGGAGGACCGACCAACAGCATACCGTATGCTCTGCTGTGTAGGTAGCGTGGGTAACGTGCTCATGATGATTTCAGCCAACTTGGTTGGCTTTGCTGTTGGGCTGGACGGTTTGCAGAGCATCATCCAGAGCATTTTGCATGACTGGTCAGGTATGTGGCACATCGAGACTCTGTGGAAGCACATCACTAACACAAACACAAACACAAACAGGGCTTATTTTCCTTGTTACAGCGTGCTCTTGTTTGTTCGTTGGCATCCAGGTCATGTTTGAGATTCGTGAGTCCGAGAAGCGACGTGGTATTTTGGTTAAGTGCTAGACGGAGTTTTTTCAGAAGTAACGGCGTGACGGATGCATGGGCGTTGTACATATACTGTGATACTATTACTAGCATAGGGCTCAAAGACAGTGAATTATTTGGATGGCTATGAGCAAGAAAACATGAGGCTCAAAATACTGTTTAGGTCGGACCTGATCATGCACAATTTGCTTCGTGTCTCGCATATCTTGTGAGGATTTTATTAAAGTCATTAACTATTACTAATTAACACCGCTTTGTGATATCGCATGTTCTGGTAAAGGGTATCGTTCAAGGTCGCTCTGGTTAATTAGAAAATGCCCACACATAACGCCTTACATGGCTCTCCAACACTCCATGTTCCCAACAATTATGATAGACAAGCTCAATACACCCTGTCCTGTGCTTCGGGATGGTTTCCAATAGCGTATTTGTTACCAGAAGAAGCCAGCTCAATATCGTTGGTGTCGGCCGGCTGCTGTGCAAACTTGCCATCCATACCGAGCTTCGTCTCCGTCAACCATCGTCGAACCCAGATGATGCCCCAGACAATGCAAAAGATGATGACAATTCCGACCGCTATGCCCAGAATGTATCCTGCAACAATGCCTCGTCCACCCACATCTTGATAATCCAGGAAGTTGTATACGTAGAACCCCTGCGTCGCGTGGGTGAGGTACGCAAGGGCAAGGTACAGCGCAAGAATGAAGATCAACCACGCGATGTGCACCCATTGAGGGGGGTTCGTTCGGGGGATGATAATTTCGAAAAGTGCAAACAGGCTGTTCAAGCCATGCTGGCTGATGTTGCTCCAGGCGTTGAACTCCTCAGGGAACCAAGGCCCTTTATACAAAACGACCCAATAGACGATCGTCACGAGGAACGGGTACGTGACGATGGTCGAGTAGAACAGCGCATGAAGCGCCTGCAGCGGTCGCGGGAGACCATCGAGCAATGACCGGCCTCGAAGTGCGTACGTGGCGGTATGAACCGCCGCGACAGCAAAGTAGAAAGCGATGCCCCAGTACGTCAAGATGGTGAAGTAGCTGAAGGACCTGCCAACATCCCTACAACCGCCGAGTTCTTCGTGCGTGCATTGCCACCCGATGATGAAGAATCGCGTAACGAAAGCGTATATGCTGATGACAGCACGGAAGGCGAAGAGAAGCCACGGGCTCAAGAGCCAGGATGTTTCGAAGCGATTGGAAGGATCCCAGAGATCGTGGCCGAACCTAAAGGGGTTCTTGGGGGCCATTTTTTATTTCGGTGTAAGGAGAAACGAATGACGATTATGTTGTGTTGGGTATAGGACCCTGCGTGCGTTCAGCTGTAGCTGAGGTGATGATATTTTTCCCAGCCGAAAGGGACGTGGCTTATGATGAGATGGACGTTTAGCCTGATTGGGCAGTCATCGCCATGAAAAGCTTCACTTGGGAAATTTATATAAAATTACGCTTTTCAGAATCTTGCAGATGTCGCCAATCTTAAATCTTAACTTTGTTATTACTCCGTGTATTCACTCTCCGAGATATTCGGAGGTTGTGGTATCTGGTGCTATGTTCGTCTGCTGATGGAAGCCATAGCAGATGGCGCAGCTCTAGTTAAGCATGTGGCTTGGCTCATAAGACAACTCCAGACTCCACAAAGAGTAAGTGACTTGGGAAGGATTAGTGAAGATGAGAAGAATGTGCCTAAAATAGCTCCACGTTGTGTTCTTGTGATTTGTCCCAGAAAGTCTCCTGTGGCGTTTTGATCTTGAGATGGGGACAGATATCACATCTTTCTCAGCAGTTTTAAGACTCCAAGCATACTCCATGATTCAGTCACGGATGCATACATCCAGCTGTCGCAGAGATTCAGCCTGTAATCTCGTGTATCATTTATCAGATATGGGATGAAGTTGTTTACTGTAAACGGAAGCTCCCGTCAGATTCACAGCTTGACAACGGACAAAGCCTTTAGCGCTTGCCACTGAACTCTATTAAACTGCCGATAACAGGAAATTCATGATTTCGAGTGGAGGTTAATTGCTCTTGTATATCTGATACGAGGCCATGAGGGTCAAGCCCCTGAACAAGCATAACCCAAGAAATTCGTCTTCGAGTTATTACCGTGGGAGAGACTCAACAGGAATGTCGGTCAGCGATTGAGTTTTTTGAGTTTGATATTGAGTGGGCAGCAATTCCCGAAGGTCTCCAGCTGAATGGAATTGCTTCTTCCCGGACGCTGGTCCAGTTGATGAGCCGTGCATTCTGCAGGACCCTTGCCTTTGCAGCCTTGGTAGGGTTGTGTCTTTATGGCTGAGACCTATGATCCTTCAGCATTCCTCAGGTCTACGTCGATAGCTGCAATCCTACCCCGATGAGATATCCAATGGCGATATCAAAGATCGAATCGCGAGACCTTTGAGGCACTGTATCCACCAAATCATTCAACTTTTGCAGTTCCCCGGTTTAGAGTCGAGTTATTGGCTGAGGGGCCCGACCAGCGTAACACGCAACATGGGGCCTTAGATGCGTGCCCCTGAACTAGAATCGGCCAGGAAAGGTAAATCGTGTTGCAGACTCCGTTAATATCGTGACTTTAACGAGGCAATTTCAATGTCTGCAATTGTCAGGCGCTTTACATTGATAGACCAGAAAATTAGCCTTTTGATCGGCTTGGCGGGATGGCGACATTGTCGATAGGGCGAAGCGCGGTAAGCTACGAATATCGAGGTATGCAAATGGGTCTCATTGTCTTGAGGTTGTCCAACTGATTGGCCTGTCTTTGTTTTGTTCTGTCTGTGGCAGCGTGGCTATTATAAGCCGCCCGTTGAAGGGCCACGCCAGCTTCTGCAAGCCAAAAAGGCTTGGTAAGAAGGGAAAGTGGGAGGTCTTGAGGTCTAGAACTATTGATCGGCGCTGGTTTGGGCTTGCTGCGATTTCCGTGTTGATCAGGTTTGCCCAACGCACCGACGTTGTCCTGTAGGGCTGCAAATTGAAAACAGAGCCTTGCTGCCAATAACTCCGTGTATTTCCCTGATATTTCCCTCTGCGCCTTTAATAATACATGAGTAAGGGAACTCATTTCTTGTCGTGATTGCAAATACCATGTTTACTTATCATGTGGCAACAGCATTAACCACTACGAGCGTTAGCCAGGTACACGCTGAGTCTATTCCGCGGATTCCATGAAGACTTTCAGCCGCCCACTTCGGGCTTGAACTAGCCACAGAAGATAATGTTCATCGTGTTCAACCTCTTTGCCTTGAGTGATTGGGTCATCGACAATTAATAGATTCAGTGCAATTAATATTCCCATCGGCGAATCTTCCAATTGCAAAATCTCATATCAAAAATATCCAGTCAATCCACTCAGAGCCCAACTGCAGCCCAGTCCAGTAGAGCCCCTACTGTTGTAGTGGGCCAATCCCGGGGCCTTTTTTTCAGGGGCGTCAAGGCCTGGCCAGGAACTGGCAGGGGGCGGCGCGATGGTACCTGGACTTTAGCGGCTGCTAGTGGTTGCGCTGTTCGCCAAGAGTACCCGACCCCGTTGTTGATGGGTGGCCGCTGCTGGCGTGGTTCAGAGTCAGGGGGGGGCCAGAGACACGGGAACAGCACAAGACAAGACAAGCAAGACAAGACAGGATTTGTTACTGGTCACAGGCTAATGATGGAGAAGGAGGCGAAGCCCAGACAGAATGGTAACCTACCTAGGTAAGGAAGGTAGCTTCAGTGAATCACAGATGAGAAGGACATATCGCATCGACCGATTCATGAGATGGTCTTCGTTTTATCCCCTTCATCTCGACTTCACATAATTAATTACCTTTCAATAACGTCTATCCTCGCTGTAGCGGGCCCTTCAGCGCTTCTTTTTGTGGACTCTACAGTACGCCTACCCCGGATTGTCAACCTGAACCCCCTTCGGCAGCCAACAGCAACAATTACGCTTGGCTCTGGGCGGCCTTTTGTAGCTTTAGGTCCCAGTCCCTGATCTGATCAGCTGATGATCTCTCCCCTTTGAAGACCTGCGCTACAGATAGAGCTGCGACCTCTTTCCAGCTCCCACTCTCTCCCGCAGATCTCTACTTAGCTTTGCGATTCAACGTATAACCTTGACCATCTCACTCGACTAATAACCGTTGTATCGCTATTGTTACACCATTCGACTCGACTTCAATACCGTGACTCATATTTTTTTGGTGCCATGGCTGTCTCTGTCGCCTGAATTTTGGCTCTTGGCGGCGCTTCCACGATGCGATAGATTCAGCCCCCTCCTTTGTCTCCAACTACTTCCACTCGTTCCTCGATATCTCACGCTGTACCACATCGTCTTACGCGCATATTCGCCCAACCTCATTCTCGATTCGAGTCGTACCGACGTTTCCAACGCCTTCTCCTTGGCTACGCGCCTTTGTGCTTCCCAAACATCCCTTTCAGGAGGCTTGCCGTTTCTCACCTGTAGCCACTCACATCCGCCGCCTCCATGATGACCTCGGCCATTAGGCCTTCGTCACAAGTGTCTATTTCGGGCAGTGGCACCGCCACCATGGCCGCCAGCCAGCTTCAACCGTTAACGTATGACGGGGGTGAGTTGCGAATCGTCCTTGTGCCAACATCCGACGATGGGAACGACGCTTCAGAACATGACATTGGAGGATCAGAGGTCGACCGCCGGTTTTCGTCCGACAGTTATAGATCATATAGAGCGCCGAACCAATCCATTCCGACACACCCTATCCCGTCTTTACAGGATGCCTTTGCCGAATCTCTGGACGAGGTCACATCCGAGACCGAAGGACCCGGTAAACCTAAATTGAGAGAACTTGATGCACAAGGTCGTCGGGGAAGATTATTAGAACAGGCTGCTGAGGACGAACCATTCGACACCTTATGGCGTTATCGACCTGGACAGCAACAGCATGAGATGTACAAACTCATCTCACAAATTACATTTGGTGTATACCTCTTGCTCAATAGTTTGGCTGCCGATAATGGTCAAGTCGTAACCATTCTTCAAGGTCATATTGATGAGGTTGATGAGTTTCTCGAGGTGATGCTTGAAGACTTTGCGCAGGCTCACAAGGATCTCACAGAGCGCATCGCTCTTCTTCAGCTTCCCATGGCCAACAGACAAGCCTTCGAAAACATGCTTGAAGATCGGACCTTCAGAGCAAAGATTCTTGCCGGGAATGAGAGGATCGACCATATCCTGGCTCGAACGAATGCTGCCATGAAGCAATGGGACGACGATATTGATGCTGGACTTCGTTCTAGTGAAGCCTTTATGGAATGGCTCAATGAACATAAGAATATTAAATGGCCAGAGTCCGAGCCTGATCTGGACAGTATTTATCGGGCTATGAAGGGCAACGCTGATGGCTGGCTCAACACTTTCGACGACTTGAACAATCAGGCACAGGATCTGAACGGATTGGTTATAAAACTCATGACTATCGTGGCTGAAATGGAGAAGACGGCTGGCGAGGTTAGCCGCAAGACCTGGGTAAGTTGGTTTCAGCCTTGTTTCTTTCCTGTGCTAACGTGTTGAAAGGCAACCATCCCTCCGTTCACTATCCCGGTCGACGAGCCAAAGTCTGAAGAGCCTGCTCAAGTCGACTCTCCGTCGACAAGATCCAATACGAAATCGCTTACGCCCGTGGCCAGCATTCGTAGTGGTGAGAGTCATCGTGCATCCCACATGACGCAAGACGATCCCGAAGTGAAATGCCCAGCGGCGGGCGACCTGGCTTGGGGATGGACAGAGGAGGTGATCGAGACCGAGGTGCGAGGGAAGTAACACAGGTACTTGTTCCCCCAACGAACGAGGAGAAGCTCCGAACGATCTTCATAAACGGCATTCCCGAAGGCTTGGGCGGCGATGAAGGGATCTTACGACTCTTGGGTGCTTGTGGAAAGCTGCATAAGTGGGATTCTGAAGCTAGTGTCACAGAAGACCATAAAGGCGTTAAGTTTGGTTTCAGTGATGCAAATAGCGGTTTCGACGATGGGCCTTTATATATCCTTCAACCCAAGGTCTACACCCCAAAATCCGCCGCAGCTCCTGTGGCTCCAGGCCCTGAGACGCCTCGTTTCGAAGAAACGAGTCAAAGACGAACTATAACACCTTCTACTATACATATCCCTGCTCCCGAAGAAGTTGAGGAACAGACTCACAGACGAACGCTCACCCAGACTGTTCAGGATGCAATGGGACTGCAGAAGCGGACCTCATTGCGGCAACGAGTCTCATTGAAGAAGAATCCACCTGAGTCGATTCACATCCCTCCACGCACCTACGCCGAGCCGCCACCCAGCCGCCCATCTCCCTCTAATACAGCACCCCGTACGGCCAGATCTCATGCGCCCGATTACACCCTTGGCTCCGATCTCGAAGTACAGCAGCCTCATCGACTTCCCCGAGCAATCTCACATGCAGACTTCTCATCAACTCAATCCCATGTCCCTGTGATGCCTTCACCTCACTCCGAGCATCACCAGTTCTATCATAATACGATTCCTGTCCGTGCATCGCCTCATTCTCCTCTACAGCAGAGACCTCATACTGCCGGCCCAGCAGATGTCCAATATCGCCCCTCAGGATATTTCCAAGGTCATCAACGTAACCAGCCTTCTCGAATGGGCGGTATGAGTACTCTCAGTAGTGTCACAACAGCGACCTACGATGATGCCGCTACTGTTACTTCACGAGCTACTACCCAGGCCGGAGGAAAGCGAGTTAAGAAGAAGAAGAGTGCATTTGGATGGCTTAAGAAGGCATTCAGTCTTGATGAGGACGAAAAGGCGGATTATGAAGCACGCAAGGCCATGCAGTACCAGAACCAATACAATAATCAGTATTACGAGGGACACAGTCCCAAGTTCTTGGATGGAAAGAGAATTCGGTAGCGTGGGCAGATGAGGGATTCTGGATATTTGAGCTTTTGACGCGGTTAAATACTCGATCAAAAGTGTCTCCTATTTCACGCAAAACTTCATTTGCGAATTGATACCCGGCGACGACGCTCGCCTGATTTTGCGCATAAGCGTTCCTCACTCATTTACTTTGTCACTTGGATGCTCTCAGCATTACAGCATCTGCACATCTTTTGGAAATATCATTGATGGCATTACATTCCTACGAAAATTTTCTTTCTACTTGGCATGCCAGATTCTTCGGCCAGCGATGAAGGCGTTTCTGGTTTGGGCACTACGGTTAGGAAGATGCTTAATCTATCTTGCATCTTCATGTTTTTAGGACAGATTTAGGGCCATTTGATGGAAGGGACGAAGTTGGATGTTGCTGAAGGATCTATAAAAGAGTTAAAGCCTGAAATGTCACGATGATGGCATTCCAGTATATTACAAATTTACGTATCAATGACCATACAGATCAGTCTCTGAGAATGAATGCTTGGAAATGTCCCATTCGCCATGGACATGTGTGATTCAGATGTGAAGACACCCGATGTATTTACTCTGCTATGGCAGGAATTGAACTCATATACTCATATGCTTGTAATCTATGCTTCCAAATGCAGACCAAAGCAATGTCCTTCAGCATATCTCTTTGGCCAGCTATGTAATCTGTTATTCCCCAAACCCATAACTCTTGACGCGACTAAAGAAGAATGGCTTGTCGTTCTTCAAGCCAAACTCACCCCAGTCATCCGTCAACTTATTGTAGCTGTAGAAACCACGCCAGATAAGTTTGTTGTTACGGGACCCCTTGCCAGCACTTCGCATAGAGAGGTCCATGCGATACATGTACTTGGATCCTACGCCCTCGGTCTCAATAAAGACATCACCTTCTGGATCACGGTCTCGATCATGCTTGCCAATCGCTGGACCGGGTCGGTCTGTATCAGAGCCTTCATCGCGGTCAGCAGCGGTGGACAGGCGCCAGCGACCGCGAAGAGCGAGAGCCATGACGGCGGAGGGGAGATGGGGCTGTGCAACGCCGCGGTGGACGTTGAGCTCCTCGCGAGTCATGTGGTGCACGACATCTGCGGGTTCGGCGGTGCTGAGAAGGCTGATGAGTGTACCATCACGGAAGAAACGGAGGTATCGATAGTATGTAACGATATGAATGGGACTGCCCCACGTAGGCTGATTAGTTGAGGCTTGTCCAGTGCGAACATAGTTGACTGTGGAGATATAGCAGCCATTGAAACGAATTCGTGGTCGTGAGCGGAAAAGCTGCTTCCAGGTTGGGTATACAGAGGGTATAAGAGACTCTGTGAAAGCAATGTTGGCGTCGTGCTTCCGCTGTGCAAGCTCAGAGGGGCTGATTACGAAACCATCCTGAATCTCAGGGCCTTCTTGTTCCTCCTCTGGCAGTTCGTCCCACTCGACGCCCTTTTCGAAACGGTAGATCTGTGAGCTGAAACCAACTTCTGGACCAAGAGCTACACGGCGCCAGATGCGCTGCTCTGAAGCAACAAGGTACGCGAGACGCTTGCACGCTCGGGATAAGCGGGCGAAGTCTCCGACATCTGTGATTGCAACGTCGCGGAGGATGTGGATGAGGATCTCATCAGGAAGATCGGCCACAGGACAGGGTGGCTGGGGCATGCCCTCGATAGGAGGAGGGGCAGGCTCGATTTTCAACCTGGAGAAGCTGGCGATGAGTTCACCTATAGGTAGAGGCTTTGCTTCTACAACCTCTTCTGACTTGGGCGGTTGAGGAGCCTCTGGTGCTGATGCTTTAGTAGCTGTAGGTGAGACAGGTCGCGGGGCTGTTTTTTGGGGGAAATGCTTCTCACGATATCTCCGATCAACACCATTGTCAAGCTGTAGGTGCGTTAGTAGGGTTTCGAATAAGCAGAATTGAAATCACATACTCTGTAAGCTTTGCGGTAGAGCTTGAGACTATCGCCCATATTACCCTGGTCCTCCTTATGCATCGCCTCCTCAAAATGATCCAGGGCAGAAACGAGTTTCTTTCCCTTCCGATCATGATGAACATCCTGCGGTGCTTGAGCTACAGGCTCATCTTGATCGAAAGCACGGCTTTGAACATAATCATCGTCACCGTCATCCGCTGGCGCAGGTACATGCTTGTGTGGCAACGATGAGATAGGACCATGATGAGGTCGTCTTGAGGGTCCAGCCGGAGCCTCAACAGTTTCTGGGTGTTCACTCCTCGTTCTTAGATCTGAGATCCATTTCTGTCGGAAAGACTCGAGTTCCGAGTCGAGCTCGTTTGTGCTTGATGTCATGATGCTCTCTTGTCCGTTATGTCCGAAGTTTATCTTAGAAGCAGTAGGTTATTCATTACAATAAATTCATTATCACGTTGAGGCTATAAAGAGCAAACGTTCGCCGATTGAGTCAAGTGAGGATGAGGGAGATTGATTAGGGACAGGGGTTGGATTTGAAGGTGGTCGATGATAAGTCGTGATGGATGATGCAAAGAGCACGAATAGAATGCTGTGTGTGGTTCGCCGGCCGAGTCATAGTGGGCGATCGATTACGGTGGATGGATTAGGTTAGTGTGGTCAAGAGACGGTGAATGGGCATTACAAATCCAAACGTTGATCAACACAGAACGATATTGAGTGCGGTTTGAAAGTGAATTAGGTAAAATTACCAGGCCATTCACTCATTCGAATCATCTCAAGCATCTATGCAGAGCATATCGGACCCGTTGTGGTGGCAGTTGCATTGAACATCATGCAACTAGATTTCTTGATGCTTATTTACATACCCTATAACTGATGGTGTTACTGTTTGCGCCCACGTCTTTGCTCTTGGATAGAATTAGTATCTGAATTGGGCTTTAGTAGAATTAGGATATTTTCATATATTCTTATTCCTGAACGTTAACTGAACAACTCAATGTAGTGGAAGTGAGTAGAGTTCTCTGCGTACCTATCACCCCATAGTGGTAGAACGTTAAAATTATCTTCAACTTCAAAGCCAGTCTACCAAGATATTTCGAAACCACTTTTGACCGAATACCGGCTATTGATTGGTGTCATTATCTTTGCTTAATGTACTTGCTCGTGAATTTCTAAACGATCGCTTGGTAATCTCAAGTCTTCAGCGTCATCGAGCGTCATGCCAACGTCGTCTCACAGACGGTATAAGATCTCGAAGTGGGCGCGAGAAAGAGATGGCTCACCACTGAAAGAAACATAAAAACACCTTTATTTAAAACCTTACTATAAAGCCTATCAGGATGGACCGTGCCTTCTATACTGCCCCTCTCGACAATGGTGTGAGCATCGCTTATACTGATACCAAGCCTGATGGGAATGAGAAAGGCGTTGTGGTCTTGATTCATGGTTTCCCTCAGACTTCGTATCAGTTTCGAAAAGTCATCGGTCCTATCTCCTCAGCTGGGTAAGCAATATGGGTCGAAAGAATTCCTAGATACTCACAGTTCTTAGATATCGGGTGATCACCCCAGATTACCGTGGAGCTGGATACTCGCACAGAACTCAGACAGGCTTCACCAAGACCGCCATGGCGTCAGATATCTTGCAGCTTCTTGACCATCTCTCTATCAAAGATTCAGTCCACATTGTCGGGCATGATATTGGCGGTATGATAGCATATACCTTTGCCTCACGATACTCCGACCGTACAGCATCTGTCATCTGGGGGGAATGTCCCCTCCCAGGAACTCAAGCCCACGAGGACACATGGAAAATACACGGTGTTCAGCATTTCCACTTCTGGTTCCACCAAGTTCTCGATCTCCCCGAAGCTCTCGTCTCAGGCAGGGAGGAGATCTACCTCGGCCACTTCTACGACAAATACTCGTACAACTCATCAGCAATTACCCAAGAGGACTTGAACTACTATGTCAAAATGTTTAGTCGCCCCGGTGCTCTCCGCTGTGGTTTTAATATCTATAGAGAGTTTGGGACAGATTCAGAAGAGAATCGTGAGTGGGTTGCCAAGAATGGAAAATGTAAAGTGAGGGCGTTGGGGCTTAATGGCGGGATGAATCAGTTCAGTGAGATGGCCGAGCAGATGATGGGGGAAGTTCATGAAAAGGGCACTTTTAGTGTTGCTTCGGTGCCTGAGAGTGGACACTGGATTGCAGAGGAGAATCCTGAAGGGTTTGTGAAGGCAGTGCTTGAGTTTGTTGGAAAGGAGTAGATAATGCTTGGGAGGGAGATTGATAATAAGAGATTGATAATCTTATCAAAACGATCAGCAGCCAGGTGTGCTTAACGTTACACTCTCACAAGATCTTCTGCTTGTCTTTAGAAGATACCATTATAACAGATTATGGTTTCAAACAAATAGCATCATTAGATTTCTCGTATCAAGGGGCCTGAGATTCGATTATTTATTATTTTGCTCTTCACAACGTCTTGGTCCCTGCGCCACTTACAGAGCTCGCTGAAGCTCTAACAACCCTTTTGTCCAAGAGATATGCATGAAACCAATCAAAACCCTCCGTGACATCATGCTACGGAAATCTGCGGCTCTCAGAAAGCCCAGGGAAGCAGGTGACAGCTAAAATGACCGCATACTCACGGTACGTACCTCGCAGGGCGCAAACCGTTTTTTTGTGTACCAATCCCCGATGCTCCGACCCCGGGCTTAGCAAAACATTGGGGGGCGATATCGCCATAATTTTTTTGTTTATGTGCTTGGTAAGACGTGAATGCGATAAGTAAAATAAAGAGCAAACTATACAGAACATCTATGAAATACTAAGAGAGCATCGGTCATTGACTTCTCCTCTTTCTGGGTCGCACTACTAAAGCGCAATTTGATCGAGTGCGATACTAGCCGACCGACCGACAGACCGAATCGTTTTCTCCTACTCCGGCCGGCCTCGGGGATTTCATCCGGAGAGTCTGTCTTTTTCTTTTTTATTCCACAGCAAAGACACCTTATCAATCAGCTTTCGGCATTCAAATTCCAGAACGGAACTCTAAAAAAATAAATCTCAGCGTCGCAAACATAACGTATCATCGATTGTTTTGTTCAGGGACAAAAGGGTGCTTTTTTCTCTACCGTTAGATCGCCACTCCTGCGAAACCTCTCCACCAAAAACCGCTACCATCGAGTCATCGTCATCGACACCTCAGCTTGCCTTTCCTTATCTCGACAACCAACACATACCTTCTTCTCCTTCTTTCTCCCTGAGATTCCAGTACTCTTCTTTTTCATCAGACTTTGATCCGGTTCTCTCACCAATTGCTCGACCATGAACTGAAGAGAATAGTATATACTCGAATTACCCCAAAAATGGCCACTGCCGGCACAAATCGCCCCAGTGGCTACGACCACCACAATCACCACCAGAACCCCCTCCAAGCCGATGACGAGTTTTCGCTACGCCATATGATGGATGCCGAGCCGACGGGCCCCAACGACGGGAGGGATATCCTCAGTGGGAGTAAATCAATACCGGCGGCGGGAGCTGGGAGCAGCAATAATGGAGTTGTTGATATCACAGCGACGCAAAAGATGGTGTCGGCCATGTCGGGCAGTTTATTAACGTCATTGCTTGGTATGTCTCTCTTTTCATCCTGTATCAGGTTTATGCTAATTACTGTTGCACAGTTACACCCCTCGATGTCGTCCGCGTGCGACTCCAGTCGCAAAAGGCTCCTCGATCGACCGTTGATTTCTCTAAACTCGCAATTACCACCACCTCGCTCTCCCCCGCCCAAACCGCCGAACTCGGTATCACATCCTGCTGTCGAGAAGTCTTTTTCTCCGGTGGCAACGCCGAATTCTGTCTCGCTGCGCCTAGGATAGACGGTATCGTCGCGCCTCCAGCACCCGCCGAATGTGCCGTCGAAGAGGTACAACGCCGAACCTTCAGCTCTACTTTTGACGGTCTGCGAAAGATTGCCCGCAACGAGGGCGTTACAACTCTCTGGCGAGGATTATCGCCCACACTCGTCATGGCAGTTCCTTCGAATATCATCTACTTTACTGGTTACGATTATTTGCGATTTAACCCGAAGAGTCCGTTTTCGCACTTTTCCGATACATCGGCACCTTTGACTGCTGGATCAGCTGCGCGTGTCCTAGCAGCCACCGCCGTGAGCCCGATCGAACTTGTCAAGACACGAATGCAGGCCGCTCATGGAGCATCGACAACAAATCACCTTGTGGAAGCCTTCGAGAGTGTGAAGGAGATGGTGGGATCGCATGGATATACTGCATTATGGAGAGGCTTGACATTGACCCTTTGGCGAGATGTCCCTTTCTCAGGTCTCTACTGGTGGGGATACGAGTCGATACGATCAAGACTGACGGATTATCGTGAGCAACGCCATGGCCACTCATTACCATTCGAGGAGGATCTGTCTGAAGCAAGGAGGAGATCGCAGGTACAGGAGAACCACACCGAAACCTTCGTGGATGCCTTCACAGCTGGTGCTCTGTCAGGGGCATTCGCCTCGTTCGTCACAACACCTTTCGACGTCGGAAAGACACGAACACAGATCTACCAAGACAGCTCCAAAAAGGCCAAACAAAGCAGTGCCAGCGCAGTAGCAGCCCCCGAGGAGCGCAGTATGGTACGCCTCCTCTGGCACATCTTCAAGACCGAAGGAGCCTCAGGACTATGGAAGGGATGGATCCCACGAACCCTCAAGGTTGCTCCAGCATGCGCTATCATGATCAGCAGCTACGAGGTAGGCAAGCGAGCGTTCCGCGGAGTTAACGAGCGACGTCTTCACAGCTCCAACGATCGTTCGTGATGAAAAATGAACAAAGATGAATAGGATGGAAAAAGGAAATACCCCCAAAACAACGGAGAGGAAATAGATGAATTTGGCGTTATAGGGGAGGAGGTGAAACAAGAACTCTTCTCCTTGGAATTGGCAATTGCTGTTGCGATTGGTTTTTTCGTATTCTTGACGATAGACGGAGCTCTGTACCAAATATGAGCGATAGATAATAATTGTAAAATATATGTAAGATCAGAGATGCTAGCATCATGGGTTGTCCTCGTTTAGGCGTGACTATTAAACACATAGTACAGCAAATGTACTTTGAGTGACTAACGATAATATGAAACTTCTGGACGTAGAATATAAAGAATCTGTCAGTATCGACGACATGTAATTGATTTCTTGCGAGTCTGTAGCTCTGGGCATCTGAACCCAAAGTTGGGCAATATTCAGTTATCGAGGCCGCGATTCACAACGAAAAGTGGGACTTTGAAGACTTCAATCTTCAACATTTGGGTCTCAATATCATCAGACTTGGACAAATACCTACTTAAGAATAATAGTGATATAATTTAACTATTCAAGGTGAGTTTACAAACATATTCCAATTTCCTGGTTTCAATCTCCGGGCTGTTACACTTGACGATACCAAGAACTCATCAAATTCTTCACATCCCATCCTCAATCTCACTAACACTCATCATAGCCATCATGTACTCACTCAGCTGCGCCGACGGCCTCTCCCTCGGCAGAGACGTATACGTCCTCGACATACACAGGACATCTGTTGGTCTCGCTTCTATTTCATCAGACCAGTTCCTCTCTGTTCTCGACCCAGCTCGTCTCTCAGCAGGTCCTCAGCGTCGTCTGCCCACCCAGCATGGCAACTTGACCACATTGCGGGTGTTTGATAGCAATGCTTCGATTGTGTGTACCGCTGGTGAGAATGGAACTGTTGGTGTGTGGGATTTGAGACAGGGTGCGAATGTTGTGCAGTTTCAAGGCAAGTTGTAGATTCGAATGAAGTCATGGGTAGGAGAGTTGCTGATTGTGAGTGTAGCTAGCCAAGCCCCTATTCTATCTATGGCTTGTAGTCTTGATACACAGACTATCGCCGTAGGAACAGAACTCCAAAACCACACAGCATCAATCCATCTCTGGTAGACTCCCTCCTTGCCACTCAAAGCTCCCCTCTAACAATCCCAGGGACGTCCGCTCAACACCATCATCCAAAGCACACTACCAAGAAGTCCACAGCGACGACGTAACAGACCTATCCTTCAACCCCTCCAACCCAGCTCTTCTCCTCTCCGGCTCAACAGACGGTCTCGTCAACGTTTACGACACCCGCGTTGCAGATGAAGACGATCTCACAGTGCAGACCTGCAACGTAGACGCTTCTATTCACCGCGCTGCATGGCTCTCAGCGACAGAGGTTGCTGCTCTCTCTCATGATGAGCGCTGTGCACTTTATGATGTTAGCGAGGAGCGCGCAAACGGTGATGCTGTACAGGACTTTGGCGATATGAGATCTGTTCTGGGATGTCAGTACGTCGCTGATATTACGCCCAAGATGGATGGTAGCGGGGCTATTCTCGGTGCTGGAGCTCAAGAGTAAGACTACACTCCCCCTTTTGTGAAACTGATGCTGACGTTATGTAGTAAACAAGGATTTGAGCTTGTCTTTCTTGCTAAGAATCCCAATGGTGAGGGATGGGCGCTGGATCGGGAGAACAGTGTTGGCTTGCCTGGTGCTCATGGGGAGGAGATTGTGAGGTCTTTCTGCTTCTTTGACGAGGCTCATGTTGTGTATACTGCCGGTGAGGACGGAAATGTCAAGGCTTGGAGACCCAATTGATAGAATTGATGAAAATAAAATAGACAAACAATATAGCGATCAACTTAGATACGGCAGAGTGTATGTTTTGGCATATCTCAGTTAAGGACATGTTACTGAGGTAATACGCTCATTTCAGTTCGTTCAGAATTGCCCCCCGAATCATGAAGGGACGGTGTCTTTCGTTGAAGATGCAATTTCATTATGTATTATTCGATGTAAGTGTTTGGCTGCATAAGCTTCGACCAAAGCACACTTTATCTGTTTTCAAGTACGAGCGGTAGTCTCCGTCGACCCAGCCATCCAAGTCCGCCTAACTTTTGAATTCATGAATGTTGAGCCAGCTGTTGGTGGCCTTTGCTAAGACAAGGCGTTAGCCGAAAGCACCAGAAACCGTAGGCATCAATACTCACAGCAGTCTCTGAATTTGAACCACGGGATATCTCCGTTGTCTTTCTTCCATGACCTTTGTACCCTCAACTAAACTTATCATGCTTACTCTTCACCTTAATCTCCAACAACGCCTCATGATAATCGCCCTCCCTCCTCGCCCTCTTCAACTTCCTAACCTCATCCTCATCCAGTCTCCTTCCCGCCGCCTCCTCCAACTCCCTCCGACTAATCTTCGCCAACGCCTTTTCCTCCTTTGACGCGCGCAACTTGGGCTTGAACCGCGCCTGCATCCTTATCCGAAACGTTGTGTCGAACGAGATGGTGTCTGCGTCGCCGCGCACGTCTACGGCTTTGGAGGAGGCTTTGCTGGGTGCTTTTATGGTGAGGAATGTGTCGCGCAGGGTTTGTAGTTGGAAGGTTCCGGGGGTGTCGCCGGTGGGGATCACGTTGAAGGATTCGAGGGGGGATACGGCTTCCGAGGTGGCTGAGAGGAGACCGATTTTGTCGCAGGAGAGGTATCTGGGCTGCGCATTAGCTACGGGGTGTAATTGTAGATGAGGGTATTAATTTACCTTCCGTGATGGCCTTTGAAGCGAAAGTTCTCTGTTCCAGCAACGCGATTCGCGACCCAGACTTGTCGCACATCATGCGGTTCCGCCGTCGTAGGATTCCCATCAACGATATTCTCAATCGGAATCGTGAACACCTTCCCAGTCGTATCACACGCCAGCGCCGACGGTTCATCCGTCGGTAAAACAATCATGATCGGCCCAACAACATCAGTCGCTGCCTCAGCAGAAACCCAACTGTCGTCATTCTCTGCATCTTCGCCCGTCTTTTGCAACTGCCCAGCTTCGTCGTCTACGCCGTCGCGTTGAGATTTCTCGGGGTCTGTTCGCTTGCGCTTCTTGACTTTCTTGTCGCCTTTGAATGTCAATGGCTTAACCATGATCGGATATTCGAGGTTTAGCTTCGTGATGTGGTTACAGGCAGGTTTGAGGTTGTCTAGAGCCGACGGTCAACGCCGGGATACGGCGAGCTCCACTACGGGAACTGAGCTGTTCGGGAAGGTGATTGGTTATGTAATCGATCCTCCCCCGCAACTCACGGTAACCTCTGTAAGAGAAAAAGAAATAAAAGATGAGAATAATTCTCTGACTCCATTTATTTTTTTTTATCTGTCGTATAAGTTGAGTTATTGATTGTTGTATCTCAGTCAAAATGGTTGCCCAAGCTCAAGCTGTCTCTGTGTCTCTTCAGGACCTCAAGGATGGTACGTACCTCTTGGATTCATGATAGCGCCGCTGTCATGATGAATCTCTCTCGCCCTATAAAACAGCACAGTCTAACAATTCATAGGCAACATTCCTTTTGAAACCCTCAAAGAAGCCTTTGGTCCCGATTCTCTCGGAATTCTCGTCGTAAAAGACGTTCCCAAAGAATTCCCCGAACTCAGACACCAAGCCCTCTCCTACGCCTCATACCTCGGCAACCTCCCCAAGGAAGAACTTGGTAAGTTGTCATGATACTAGTAAACAACCCTCACTAACACAAGTCAAGAGAAGCTTGAAAACGCCAGAGCTAAATATCTAACTGGCTGGTCCCTCGGAAAAGAGACTCTCAAAAATGGTCAAGTCGATACCTTCAAGGGCTCATACTACGCCAACTGCGCATTCTACATCGACCCATCTCTCGAATGCGCCAAACCAACTGAAGAATTCTCCATCGACACATTCCCCGAATATCTCGCCCCCAATGTATGGCCACCAGAGAATGTCCTTCCAGGCTTCAAGCCCTCTGTCACCTCGCTATGCCGCCTCATCATTGACGTGGCTGTCCTTGTTGCGCGCGCTTGCGATCGCTTTGCGCAAGAGGATATCCCAGGTTATCCAGCTGGATACCTAGAGCACGTTGTCAGCACTTCTAGCACCACCAAGGCCCGTCTGCTGCATTATTACCCTCAAGAAAATGACCCTGCTGCCAATGGCGGTGATGAGGATGATTGGTGTGCTACGCATTTGGACCATGGATGCTTAACTGGTCTTACATCAGCGATGTTTATCGACGAGCACAAGACAAGCCCTGCTGTACCGGAAGTCACAAACTTGAATGGCGCTTCTCTTCCACCCCTTGATGAGCTTCCCTCATCCCCTGATCCTTCAGCTGGTCTGTACATCAAGTCTCGTACAGGCGAGACAGTTCAGGTCAAGATTCCTCGCGATTGCATCGCTTTTCAGACTGGTGAGGCTCTTGAGCGTATTACTGCTGGTCGCTTCAAGGCTGTACCTCACTTTGTCAGGGGGGTAAGAGCTAGTGTTAGTGATGGAAAGATCGCTCGTAACACGTTGGCGGTGTTTACTCAGCCTAACTTGGGTGAAGAGGTGGATATCAAGCAGCACCTCACTTTTGGAGAGTTTGCTCGGGGTATTGTTGATAAGAATACTGTCTCATGATAGCTTGGTCAACACGCAAATATAAATTTTACGATGCAGTTTTGAGTCACGTCGTGTTGTTATTTTGAGAGAATAATGATCATCGTGGTTTGTTCAAATGAGTGTGTGTATTTTAAGCTCAATCCAAGACAATCCTGACAGCCTAGACAATATGGCATATAGCCAAGATGTTTGTTTTTTCTTTTGTAGCATACATATAAGGAGGGTGGTTTGTACTCCACGAACCTACTTAGATATTACTCTAGTAGGGTAAAAACGGCAGCACGGTCATTGTGACAGAAGCGAACCTTGGCAGAGATGATAATGTATCCGGCTTTACAATAAACCAATCACTATCAGCCAAGAAAAGAAGAGAAAAGAAGGGCCCTGAACCGATGTATGCAGAAAGGATCGATAATATTACCAAGAATTCGTCCATACAACCGGCAAGGGCCATGATCACAAATGATCGTATCCTAACATGGCATTCCTGAAGCATCAAGCACGCAAGTCAGGTTCGAGTGGACCAGTAAGCCGATTAGGCCCAAGCACCCACGAGACTCATGAAGAAAGCCCCCAAGAACACCAAAAGGCAAGCGTAGATACGCTTACGACCGCGGAGGAATCGCCAGCTTTCGTCACTGAGGAAGTCTTGAGAAAGAAGCTCAACCAGCGAGGCAAAGGTGAGAAGTCCAGCCGAAATGGCATTCATGACACCAACAACAATGAGGCCAGTTTCAGAGTTGGGGCTGTAGAGTGTGTGGGTAGCAAGGCCGATAGCTTGCCCCAGAGGAGTACTGATGCTAATGTTAGTGGACGATACAGTACGAATGGTAGCTTCAATACTTACGTGCATCCATAGGCAAGGGCCATGAACCAAGGCTGCATCTTGCCTTGAGGCCACTTCACGGAGGCGATTCGAGAGCCTAGAGCCAATCCTTCAAAGGTTTCTACAATCGTGTCAGTCCAAGTTCAAAGCCGCCAACATGGTATGCCAACTTACGGTGAAAGACAATGGCAATGAGCAGAATAATGAATTCGTTGCCAATCGAAACGCTGAGCGCCATGCCGATAAAGACACTATGGAAGAGAATACCAAGCTCGAGCAAGACGCACTGGAGGAGCTCCTTACGTTGCTGCTGCTCTGGGGTCAAGCTTGGCATCTGTACAGCCTCGAGGCTCGTCTCCTCGAGGTTCTTTCTTCCAGATTGGGCGTTGTCGTCATCTTCGCAAGCTTCTTCATCCAGATTCCCCAATCGTTCATCTCTGCTGTTCAAGACAGAGAGTCCCTGGCCAATGCTGGAGGATCGTCCACGAATAGGTCCCATATCCCGGATGGGGAGCATGCCTATGCCTCCCATGCACCCACCACTGTTAGAGTTGCCATTCTTGGCATCGTTGTCGGTTCCAGACGTGATCTCAGCAGGTGAAACATGGCGAGATGGGTGAAAGACCATCTCAATAACAGTGACAAGGAAAATGGCAGCAAGAGCAATAGCACCAGGCATGGCAGGGTAGTCCTGGTTCCAGAAGCTGCTCAGGCAAGGGTCCCCGAGAGAGATGAAAGCAGTGGGGAGCAAATGGACAAAAGCCGTAGCAATCAGCACACCAGTGCCGAAATGGCGTACAGCAAAGAAGAAACGAGTCGGAATCCTCAGACCTGGGAACTTGGTAGCCATGATAGGGAAAGCGCAAGCAAGCGTCGAAACGCACAGGATGATGAACAAGGCTCCAACATGGAGAGGAGTGTTGTATTCAGCCTTGTTGACACCTCCAGTCTCGCAGGTGCTTCGCTTGCGGAGAGGCGAGACATGAACAGGAATCGACTCATGGGCCTTGGGGGTTGAAGTCATGGCAGCAGGCGCAGAGGCAGGGGAGTTCCAGGATGAGATGATCGTCGAGACAACAAGAACAGAGAGGACCCAGACGGTCCAGCTCCAGATGTGCGAGGCACATGACGAGAGGGTGCCTCGATGAAGACGGATTTGGTCATCACCACCATCTACCGTCTTGAGATACGAGGACAGTCCTGAGTAAGTTAGTATTGGAATGAAACTGATATGTGGATTATGACAAGGAATAATCATGAGATTTTTGACATACCCGAGATACGGGACAGTCGTCCCGCATCCTTTTCAGAGCCCAGGAAGGGCTCTGTAGGATGACTCCCCGCTTGATTACTTTCATCGTGTGAATTCAACAGACTTCCACTCGTGCCTCCACTTCCGTCATCCTGCCCAGCATCAACATGCTCGCGGAGGTTGGAGATGCCATTGAGATCCTGACGCGTGGTATTCATGGCTGCCAGAGGAGAAGGAGCTTGATTCCAAGTCAAGCGCTGGTAGAAAGATTCGTCGGCTTTGGAAAGGCAAATCATTTTTTTGGGAACTTTTGGGATGATGAGTTCAGCCCCAACTTTGTTGAAGAGGATCGTTTGATAGGGAGCCCGGTTGAAAAGTAAAGTTTGTTTGTCGTCACGGGCAAAAGGCCACGAATACAAAGTCTCGGTCGATTACAGTCAAACAGAGTAGTCCAATGTTGATGAGTTTCGATAATTGCAGTGAATACGTTAAAATTTGGAAGAGGTTCAAGAATTGGAATTGATGCGATGACGGAGATATAAGAGAATAGAGTTATCGCGTAGTGCACTACTTTAAATCGGTCGGCAGACAAAAGGGTTAAAGTAAATGGCACCTGGATAAGCAAAACACAGCCGCTAACTCCACTCACCTGCTTCAGAAACTGGGGGAGGTGGCATCCATGAACATTGGGATCCAGATCAGGTAAAGACTTTTTCTTGTCTTAGTCTTGGAGAAGTCGATATCCCCGGCTTCGCCCGCGTGACCAACAGCCGAAGACCTTGACTCAGTGTTTCTTGATTGGCTCGTGACTCGAGATACACGGGTCAATACGGAAAACCACGAGCATTTCCTTGTACCTCGTCCCCGCAATCTCTCTCCTCCGTTGGGTCCCGGTCATCGGCCGGAAGAAGCATGCGAACGGGCGGCTCAAGAGCTCGGGAGACCTCCGTAGTTACCTACCTACGCTACGTTATGATCCATGAACAGAAGAATATCCACAAACTATTGATCACTTGATCACGGTACAATCTCAACACTGAAGCCCGTGAAAACGTAGAAAAGTCTAGATTTTCTTTTACCCCACAGGAATACGATCGAATACGCTTCATCGAACCAAGCCAAACGCCGGCAGAGAATTACAGCCCTCCCCGTCTTGGCACGCCCATGTCTATGCCGTATAACTTGCATGTCAATTCGGTGAATCGAGGTGAAAGCCGAAGGGTCCAATAGCTTTGAGTTATCACGAGCAAGCATGTCTCGTCACTCGTCCAAGATAACTAACTCCCTGCAGCTTGACCGCACTCACGTGCGGTAAACTTCCGGAATAGAAATGAGGCCCAAGTGACGATGAGACTGCCAATTGTTACATCGATGATGCGTCTGGTCTTGTGTTTGTTCCCACCCATATATTACTGGTCCGCTATGATCGACAAGAGTCTTGGCTATTGTGCTTGGGCTGTGAATCATTTAGCACTGTAGAACAAGCATACCTCAAGCTTGATAACCATGATTCAAGTCGAAAAGACGACGAAAATAATGGTCAAGACATCAAGGTAAGAAGGTTTACGGTATGGGTCTTGTCTAGGATCATATACGAAATGGAGCTGCGATTACATAAGACGTGATGTGATGATGCTGCGCAATTGCATCATCCTTCTTCACATGAATACAACCTCATTTATACTCTGTGATAATCTCAAAAACACAGCATCTCGTCTCCCAACTCACCTAAATCAGCATATCAGATACTTAAACATGGCCCTTCCTCCTAAATTCGCCGGGCAGAAGCTTCAGTTTGCCCACCCTCCCGCCTCCGACTCAGCCGTCGCTCACACAACTCACACTCTCGAGTTCTATCTCGACTACTGCTGTCCCTTCTCCGCCAAGATCTTCCGCACGCTGCAAAACGACGTGATCCCCGCCATCAAGGCCAACCCAGCCTGGGCATCCAGCCTCACCTTTATCTTCCGCCAGCAGATCCAGCCATGGCATCCTTCTTCCACGCTCATGCACGAAGCTGCTCTAGCTGTTCTTCGTCTTGCGCCTGAGAAGTTCTGGGAGTTTAGCGCTGTGTTGTTCGATGAGCAGCAGGACTACTTTGATGTGAACGTTGTGAACGAGAAGAGAAATGATACGTATCGTCGTTTGGCAAAGGTTGCGGCCAAGGTTGGCGTTGATGCGGATAAGGTGTTTGAACTACTTGTGATCTCTGACAAGCCTGGTGAGGATGGGGCGCTGAATGCGGGTAACAAGGTCACCAACGATGTCAAGGTTATCACCAAGATGAACCGTTTGATCGGTGTGCATGTCACTCCTACTGCAGTGTTTGATGGTGTTGTGCAGGATGTTAGCTCTGGATGGACAAAAGAGCAGTGGATTGAGTGGCTACAGAAGAATGTCGTTTGACTTGAATCAGAGAATAGACATAAGAGCCATAAACTCTGAATGGAATAAATGAATCATGGTATAGACAATTGAAGCTGTCACCAAATCTTCCGAATGTGTCATTTTTATGGTGACAAAGTGGCCAGAAGCCCTGTGAAAATTACCCCATCCTCAGCGCGTCTCCCCACTGGCGTCAGTTTTTGACATCGTTCTCATGAGCCTCTCATAACGACTACGACTCACACAACAATCACAATGCATCAATTGAGAATGGTAATACCAAGGCTACGGCCAACTCAATTAACCTCTCTCGCCCGCCAAACAACACCTCTCCAATCCTCAGCCCTTCCCCGAAACTTTCGTCGCTCACTACAAAAGTCTTTACAAGCTCAAGTGAGATGCTACGCCAAACCTACAGCCAAGAAGCCCATCAAGATAGAAAATGAGCTTAAACGACAAGCTAGAGCTGCTTCTAAAGATGGCAAGGAATTTGGTAGGTCTGATTGGGAGTGATCGAGAGAATGGTGGCTGATGCTGTTTAGAACTCCCTGAGAAACTCATCATATATCATGCTGGAACAGGCCGCATCACATTCATGGCTATGCTTAAAATCACAACGCTCTTCCTCGGCGCATTCTTCTGCTGTGTCGTAGCACCAAGCTACATCAAAGCTGAAAAGCCCGAGCTACTCACCGCAGGCGGTATGTCCTATCTCACTCACCCTCACAGCAAACCACCAACTAACAACACCAAGTCGTCCTATGCGGCATCATCCCCGTCATATTCGTCACCTACATAACCTCCCCCTTCGTAACCCACATCCACATCCACCTTCCCCCCTACGCCCGAACATCACGCCCCATCCTAGAGCGCTTCATCAAGAACCTCCCTCCCACAACACCGCTCACCCTAACAACCATGAGCGCCATCTCCAAGCCTCGCTACAGCAGCATGCACGCCGGTGATCTGAGCCCTGTGCGACGCCGTCTCGGCCTCATCAATTACGTCCGTGACACCAAGGAAGAGAACGCGAAGCGCAAGTGGTATATGTTCCGTGCCGTGGGCAAGTTCTACGTGCAGGACAAGAGGCCGCAGACGAGGGTCCGGTATCAGAAGAAGACGGATAAGGTCGATGGTTGGATCTGGGATGTCATCAAGGAGCGCATTGATAATAGGGCGTTGAAGGCTGCGTCACCTTATAAGGGAAATGTCTCGATTTGAACCGTTTGTCCGGTTCTGTACTACCATGTATGCACGATATATCGGAGAAACGGGAATGCTGTTCGGTTCGCTCGTTGTTAGTATTACAAGCCTAGTCTCGTAAAGAAACGGACAGCATGGCCCAATGAATTGATGAACAGGTAACGCGGGAACCATTGCTTCGGAGCAACGGGATAATCTCCATGTGGAAGACCAATATACATGAAGTTGACCCGTGCTCTGATCGGCGTCCAATGGCAAACACCTGGTTCATCAACTCAAGACTTCGTATCATGACCCCAGTCAATTACACACCCCTACATGTTCGTCACTTCAATAGCACACATATCACCATTAGATGAGGATAGATCAATCAAGCTCTCAAACAGTGCGCCCAGTACACGCAACCATGATATTTATACGTTGCATATCATATCAAACCAAATCAGAGGCCATGACTCCTTTCTGTTTTTCCTTTGTTCCCAATGCTCCGCCAGAAGCCTTCCAGGTCGTCAATCACGTAGACAAATATTGGTACATGGATCCTGCCTGTCCAACCGAAACAAACGCACCCCATAGTAGGTACGGGCCCTTTCCATTTGTTGCTTGTGGGCCTAAATAATTCTTAACGCCTCCATCATGGCTCGTTATATGTTCTTGTCAATCCTGTCAAACCATCGTAATCAACCGGTTCTATACAATAATACAAGCCCTTCCTTCTTCTGGCTACATTCAAGTTCTGTCTATGACGGAACATGTATTCAAGGACTGCAACAAGTCTGACAACTTGATAGGGCCATGTCCTTAGCAGATTCGTCAAGAGGAGCTCTGTTGCTGTAACCAAGTCCAGCACAGAGCTCGTTGACAGATCGCCTTTCGCCTAGTAGGAACCAGCTTCAGGAGTATTCATCCTTGAGAGGTGATAGCTCAATCAGCAATAGCATCCTTTCATCAGTGTATATTCATCACTGGCCCCATGCTCGCTTCAACCCACCCTCGTAAACGCTTGCAACCGACTCTTGCCACATTGCAGGGGTGACAAAGTTTGGCACCGGTGCAGACGAGTACTGAGATGGCGAGATTTGATGCGATCCAGCAGGCATTGAAGCCTGAACTGCCTGGATATCCTGGATAGTGGGAACTTCCGTGGCACCTGAGGACGACGCGTTAAGAGGGCTCGTGTGAGGTGGGGTGGAGCTGGATTGTGTGTGAGAGGCAGGCGTACCAAATGTGGTGTTCCATTGTCTAAGAACTAGTTAGCAAGCTGCTAGATGACAGTACAAAAAGCTTCAACTTACTCAAATAGTCGCGATGGATTCCATGCGGGTTGGTCCGTCATCGACATGCTCTGGGGCATTCCAGGAGCTTGCGATCCTTGCGACATCATGACGAGCGACTGTACAGCTGGGGAGTCACTTTTGCTGTCCAAAGGGCCCGCGGAAATAGGAGGTGTAATGGGGTGGTTGGTATAACTGACTTGTTGAGCACCGTGTGTATCCAAATGTTGATCAATGGACCCTGTCCGGTGGATTACTGGTCGGAATGAGTCGTTACCGCGAGGAGGGCTGGAGTGGGTGGAAGGATGAGGGCTGCCGTAGGGAAAGCTGGGTTTCAGGACGAATGGCTTTCGAACATCTGCTGAGAAAGCATCTCGTAGTGCATTGATCTGCTTCTCTAACTCTGGCATCGGCCATGCTTCCATCACCTTCTCCAACACCCTCATGTGCCTCGTAAAGTATTCGCGAGCATCAGTGTTGAACTCGGGGTCTGGTGAAACAATTGCAACCTATTGAAAATGAGTCAGTTTGTGTCGACGGCTATCCTCTTCGGAAACCTACCAGATGAATGACGATGCAAGAGAGGCCTGCATAAAGAGAGAAACTGAAGCCTCGCTGCATACACTGGAGTCCCGTAAGTCCAAAAGAGTTGAGAGTTGCCTCCTGAAGACGGCACAATGCCTTGGCAGAGCTGTAGCAAATCATCATATGGCGTTTCCATTGTCCGTCCGGAGAATTAGGGTCAAGGAATGACAGAATAGGTCGATGAAACAGAATCATGGCCAGATAGTAGTATCCGTGCATGTTTCCGATAAAGTGCGAGGGAATCCAAGGAGGCGATCCATCTGGTGGGAAGGAAATGGCCAGATCCGGAGGCAGTTCGGTCAGCCAAGTGTTGAAACTTTGTCCCAACTGCTGGAATTCAGGGTCAACACCCCAATCTTTTCGTCTTCGTAGTCTTGTGTAAACTTTGCTCATGGTAGCAACAGTTCGCACAACCTGAGAAAAGTAGCTGAAATTGCGCGAGATGTGGTATTCGGATTCTTCGCAGCCTGGAACTGGTCTCGCAGCGGTGAAATCAACTGTGTTAAGTTTCACGGCGTGGTCGTGTCGCCCTTGTTCATGTTAGCCATCAACACAACAGTATCCATGCAATTGTCACTTACCTTGAGGAGCTCCAACCATGACCTCGCAGACAAAGACCAGCTGCCATAATCGCTTTCGAAGTTGGCACTCAACCGGGGTAAACTCGCAAGAAATACCTGCTTGGTGGTCCTCATAATGCTCATCCAAGCCCAGGTCCTTGCCCATCTGAACACACTGTACAACAGTCATCCAAGAACGATAATAGTAACCTCGCTTGGGTGCAGCTTCGCGAGCCTTGAGAATCATAAGCAGGGCTTGAAGAGTGCTCAAACGTGGAATGTCCATGAAAGAATCGGCGTGTCCTAAATTGTGTGAGTATCCTCACAATTCTCTTGTACAAATTAACAGCACTTACGAGAAGCGAGGGCAAGCCATTGTTGGCCCTCACCCGGTTCCTCAGCCAAACGGCCACCCATAGCAAAGATCGCTTCCAGAATCAAAGGAGAAATAGAGTTTCGGTCCGTGTTCCATTGTTGGTAGAAGACCGTCTTGCATAACACAGGAACGTAAGGGTGAACGTGTGTGAAATAAAGGTCGAAATAATTGAGTGCTGTCTCGTCATCGGGCATTAACTCAGGCGGTATGCGAATCTTATGGCCAGGTGCAGGCCTAGGTAAATTGGCCGGGAACTCCTCATCGTCTTCGATAGCTGGTTCCTCTTCACGTCTGAACGATGCCTTGTTCCTGAGATATGGAGCTATATAGACATCAGTAACTGTATGGGTGAGCATGGGTATTATGAACCCCTACCTGTACCAGTTTCATTGACCTTCAGCGTTCCCAAGAGATCTGCAAGGTCATGATGTTGATATTCTCCAGGTGAGTAAGCCTCTGGGGAAGGTTGCTGCTGAGCTGCAGGAGGCGGTGGTGGCTGGTGCATTGGAGGAGTGGGAAACACATTCTGGCCTGCATAATGCTGTTCCATCATCGAACCGGAAGGCGCAACAGCACCATAAGGCATACCACCAGGTTGCTGAGAGGTATCGTACTGAACATGCTGATACTGGGCGCTCGGGTCAGGGTAACCTGGCTGAGGAGCACCGTACATAGCAGCTGGCGAGATCTTTGTGCCTGGGTTCATTACTTGATGTTGCATTGGCATTTGCTGATATTGATCTGAAGGGTTCATGGGTGTTGTGTCATAAGTCGTCGAGTCGTTGGCTCCATCGAAACCATTTGGCCGTACGCAGTGAAGCTTGAGTCTTATGCAGGCCGAGCATGGCCATGTGTTTGTAGTCGCAGCGTCACATTTGATCTTCCGTCTTCTGCAACCTTCGCAAGCCCTCATAACTGCTGTAGTCTTAGCATGCAATTATTAACTTTGTACCTGCATGGATAATTATACCTTTCAACCGCTTATGGCGGTTGTGCTCGTCAACGAACACATAGTCTACACGTATGTTAGTCACCATGTCAAAATAGCACACGAATATGCTGTATGCTCCCACGCACTCTTTTGGGTCTCGCGCTGCGTGTATTGCTGCGGCGCAAACGAAAAGGAATTCATTTGGGATTGTTGTGGTAGAATTCGGCGAACAGTAGGGTCGTCGTTTGACATTATAAGCAGTACAGTACAGTTCCGAGGTTTGTACCTCTAAGAACGTCGAGTATTGACGATGACGGCGGTCAACATGAAAATCGGTTCGCAAATTCAGATAAACGAGAGTCGGGAGATCGTCGCAACAGATCGAGTAAATGGTAAATAGGTAGATGTTCGGAGTTTGGGAGTTTGCGCGCGATGGCGAGGAGAATCGCGGGGTGGAGGGATGCTCGTGGGGACAATGTCGTGACGGTGGGCGACAAAAGCAAGCAACGATGGGCTAACGTTGGGCGGTAAATAAGGTCAAGATCCAAGTCGGGGCGACAAGACAATGGAGGTGTGCGACGTGGGTAGAGTAAAGTAGGAAGAGATATAAACTATTTGTCGTGCAAAGAGAAAAAGCGTAACGTAAGGAGGCGAAAACCGCAACAACAGACAGACAAGAGATATTGTATGGTATGTACGAGAGCTAGACCAGCTAAAAGACGTCCAGTATTAAATCGAGTTGGCTGGCTGGACTGGCTGGAACTGGGCTGGCTAGGGGCGTGTCGGGGTACTGTACTATGTATGTAGACGATGGTGTGTCTTGGAAAGCTTAGAGTAAGGTAGTGGGAGTTAAAGTGAACCGTAGAGTCGGGTGTTTAGAGCCACTGCGTGTGGCTTTGAGTTTTGACTTTGTCTCTCTTTGGTCTTGGTCTTGGTCCTGTATTGTTAGTTATTTCGTCTTTGCTTTTGCAGGGCAGGGCCAAGGGCGGCATCAAAACATGGGTGTGATGTTATAATATGTATCGGGGAAAGCTTGGCCTATGGGACTTGTCTTGGAAGAGTGAGTGAGTGCCCTGATCTGTCTGCGTATGGCCTGGCCTGGCCCGCGTTGGCCTGTGCTATGAGCCTGCCTGGGATGCTTTGCCTGACCGTCAGTCCCTCCTCACCACACTAGAGACTAGTGACGAGCAAATGGTGGAGAGTTTCGGGCTGGCGTTATTTGGATCACAAAAGGGTGACAAGACCAGACAAGACAAGACAAGCCAGGGCTCAACTAACAGGGGCGGGACAGGACAGGAGACCAGGGGAGGGGAATAATGGGATGGGATGGCGATGGAGATGGGTACAGCAGGCTAGGGGAGGGGCTTGAGGGGAGATGCAGGTAAGGAAAAGCGGCGTCGTGGGTGTGGGATGAAGGCCCAGAACCTAGAAACTTAAGAGCTAGAGCCAGTGCCAGAGCCTGAGCTAGAGCCAGCAGGTACCGTACTGGGGCGAATCCAGTACCGTATGTTGTGGTTTGAACTGATTTGGATACTCTCTATCAAGACTGTAGAAAACCAAAGCTCCCAGGACCGGCTATGGGCACCGGCCCGAGTGGACGGTGTGTTACAGAAGACACACGACGACGTAAAATGTGGGCAGGGCATTGAGTGAGCGAGCGAGCGAGTGAGTGGCAGTGGATATCTGGTGCTTGCTTCGGGGTCCTTTGCTGCGAGATGTTCTGCAATGAAGTGTACGTACTCTATTATGGACTGGATCGGATGGATTTGGACAGGATTGTGGAGGATTCAATGTGGTGGTGCTTTAATTGTTAGCTGGAGAATAAGAGCCGGGGGGTCTCTGTTGCGGCATTAGCGGACTTTTGATGATTTCAATGCATTGTAGTGTGTAAGCAGTAGAAGACTCGATGACATTCGAGTGAGGATGAAATACCGAATGGAGTTCCCTTCTCAACGGGCGCACACGACGAGAGCGAGAATTTAGTAGCCACGTACATGAAGAATGCTCCGAACAGCAACAGTCAGCAACACAACATAGCACAGCACAGCAGAAAATTCAAGATATTATTCCCGACGGCAGAGTCGCGTGTGTATCCAATCGAAGACAATGGCTTTGAGGAGCTCTGATGAAACGTATGCCGAGACTTGGGACCCCAACAAGGGGTTGTTCTAGGTACTTTACTTGATCAACTAATTCTTTGCCTTGTCTTGTCTTGTCTCCAATCTGCCAGGCCTGCACCGCACTGCATCATTGCATCTGCACTGCGTGCGTTGCGTTGCGTTGCGTCTGCTGCATGCGTCTTGTATGTCTGTTCGCTTGTCACAGACTCATCGCCGTACTGTATGTACTCGGCCAAGGGCCTATGACTTGAACGCTTGGGAGGTTGCAGGAGGGGGGAGGGGGGGTCATCCCGTCTCATGGATGTGGATGTGGATGTGTGACAGGCATTTCATGGGAGTATCCAGCGCCAGCCTCTCCAGACAGAGACAGAGACAGGGGCCCTAAAGCCACTGGATATACAGTATGACGGTGCATTGAGATCCCTCGCACTGGGTTGTCGGTGTGCTGTAACCTAGCTATCGACGATGATGATGATGGAGATGGAGGCAGACAACGGACGGAGATGGAGATGCCGATAGTGGTGATAGTGAGTGAATTGATTGATGGTGGTGGTGATGGTGATGCTGGTCGGCTCTTGTGATACTTCAACCTCAGCATATCCTTAGTTTCCTTCCTCTTCTGGCTCTCTGCTTGGACACCTCATACAAAAGATGCTCCTCTCGCTTCTTCTCCTTCCGTCCTTTCCAGTTACCGTTCGCGATACGCGGGACTCAGGCACCTTCCGTCACGCACATGCCATGCCGCAGGGCTAGTCGCAGCATGCACCTCACCCATTGGAGAAGCAACCTCAACTTGACACTTAGGGCTGAAGAGGCTTTTCGAGATTGGACATGGGCCTGGTCCTCTCTCTAGGCTCTAGGGGGGCGTGTCTCTTTTTCCAAATCGACACTGTATCCGGTAGGGGACTAATGATTTTCTGCCGGAAACTCTCTTCTCACTCTCCGCAGCCTTATACCTCAAGATTGCGGGCGCCAGCTCACCTCACCTTTCGCGAACTACTTACAAGACTGCACTACGGTACGCTATCCGCTACAAATACTGACGCGAGATGCGGAACCAAATCCACGTCTAATTGGTTTCTAGCGCTATGAGTTGTCAAGATTTGCTGGTTCGTCATTCATTTTCATTACCTTGCCTTGCTCGCCCTGGCTAGGCCCAGTGTGTCAGGTGTCGCCCCTCGGCTCTGCTGTGCGGTATTCAGTGAAGCTCCTTCAACTATCCTGACTGGATACAATAGCAAGCTGCCCTTTTCAGCCATCATTGCATCTTCTAGTCATGACTTTCTATAACTGGACGACCATCTCGCTGGCCAAGAAAAGATCGCTACTCAACGGCTAATCACAGAGGTCCACCATGTCTCAACAGTCATGCATGCGAATTCGTAGTTACTGTAATTGTGCAATTTGGTTAGTTTGATTATCGAGACTCTCAGATATTTACTGTCTCAGGATATGAGTTTCTTGATCATAATCAGTTAGTTTGGGGCAATGCGGTTAAACGCTCCACTAGCATTCAAGACTATAAAAACAATCCCAAGCATGATCGTCATAATGAAACCGCCATGCGAGTTCTATTTCAGCAATGGTAATTACCTAGATAAGCCTATTAGACGCTCCAAAGTGGCTGCTAGAAGCTACATCCTAGTCGATAGAATAAGGCAGGTAAGCAACCAGTTAGTGTACCGAGGTTCCTTTAGAAGCTATGATCCCAAACCAGGATTTTCGAAGGGGGCTGTTTATTCCTCCGTGAAACTTTGCAATTACATAAACTTCCCGTCTCTTGGTAGAACTGGGATAAGGCATATCCATGGATCTGGGATCTCATCCGTCCGTCTTTGGTCGTTTCGAGTGACCATGGTGCATACATAGATTTTTGCCCAACTACCGAACCGACGTCGATTATTCCGAGTCAGAATATCTCAGTTTGAACGTCAAACGTCACAACTTGACTTGAGAAAGCCCCCTCGCTCTCCTCATAACACAGGAACATGCCAACAAGCACGCAAGGGCCTCAAAGACCCAAAAGGACCCTGGTCAGGGCACAAGAACGGTACGTACGTACTTCATCTGCCTTCCATGTTGGGTTCATCTCTCTGGAGAATTTCCAGATGTCCCGCCATTGGATCTGAGTTGACAGAGCCCTGGACTGGGCTAGGCTGGCCTCGGGGGGTGGTAAAACTTCTGACGTTAAAACAGGTGCCAAAATTAACTGGTCTAAAGGCGTACTAAAATACACAACATTCGCCTGAGTATTTTCGTCACTTAGGATAGCGGACCTGTTTTCTTGTCTGCCCTAGGCTGGGCAGCTCCAGATACCGACACCGCGGCCAAACTAGCGCCATCCAATATCCATTTGCAACTTAACCAAATGTGAAATTCTGTGACCCACGATGATTTAGATCCAATGCTAAACAGTTCTTGAGACTGGAGACCTTTCCAAATCTGCAGCAGTCCAAATTCGGGTGGATGCCAACCGCACGATGTCCTGATCGATGCCTCAACTTCTTCATCGTTTTACGGTACAGCCTACAGGATAACAACAGCTACAGTGCGTATGGTATTGGCTCCTTTGCGAGGCCGTGTGATCTAAGGGTGGCTTGTGTGGGTTCGTCGGATACATTACCCAACCCTGTCGGTTCTACTAGTTTTTGTATTCTACCGTTGACGAACGCCTCGTATCATACTATCTTGCCACCACCATGACGAATCGATGCGGTGGAAAAAAGGTACAGCAGAAAAGGACCTGCCTAGACTGTCGTTGCTTGACTTTCCAAGTGGTCGCATGAAGATCGCCCGTGCAGATTGGTGTCCGCTGCATCTGCCACGCGCCAGATACCCTAGGTGCCGTTAAATTCGGGGGCCAAATGACTGAGATTCATTTCCAGTCAACTACGCACGTACGTTTGTGGCAGACTTGCATGAAGATTCGGAAATATCAAGGAGTGAGAGAATTGGACGAGTACGAACTTCTTTGCCGATCTGGTCGTGACATATCATATTCTCCTCCGCGGGCTTTTGTTTCTCACTCACTTACAGTGGAGATTGTGATATCAATCAACAAAGAGATGGATGGATGGATAGGTATTAGGTCACGCATATTTAGAAATACAAACTAAATACCTCTTGACATTAAGCTAGACCCCTACATTTAACCCGTACCCATCAGGATGATCCATTCCCCTTGGGTCCTCAAACTGGTTCTCCCCTAGCGTCATTTCCCAGAGGTCGGTTAAGCAAGAGAAACAAGACTAACTATCCCGTACTCAATGAGTCTCTTGACTGGTGGCAGTTCCATGTTGAACCATGTTATTCCAGTCCTTGGCCCATTTCGCTTTTGGTGCTCCTGCAGGAGGCACACGAGATTGATTCGTCTGCGCTTGCATTGACGGTGCACCTAATAACGAGAAGTTGTTTGATATCACATGCCATGTTTGTGCGTTTCTTAGCAAAGACGTCAACTAAATGCGCTGTGGGGTTGCTTTGTGCCGAGGCTCGAGTTCCCGGGCGGAGTTGACGGGACGGGGATCCCCGTCTCTTCACCTCAGTCTTGCAACTTGAAGAATTATCGATATACCCGGTCCGACAGTTAATAGACAACCGGAAACAGGACTGAGTTTCTCTTACTATACAGGTTTCAGTGTTTCTGACGCAAAACTCTGTTTTGTTTTCTGCAGGCGATTATTCTCGGTGCGATGAGTTGAACAAGAAACTCGCCATGCCTCATACTGTATCTATTCGTATCTCGTCGGCGTGTTCCGCTCGAAACCTCGTCCCTTATGTGGGTAATTAAACCAGACGGTTTACGAATCTGGCCATCCTATTTCCTCATTGGCGGACTATACTCGCTGTATTTCTTCGACAGAGGGCTCATATCTGCGTCTTGAACCAAGAACCTCATTCTGCTAACAACCCATGCTAACCCCAGGGTAAATCTTGCCCCATCATCGTTGCATTGTCCTGTACTGTCCTATCCTGCACAGCAGACACTCCGTATCCGTAGCTGAGCCGGCTATAGTGTGGTGGGCAAAGATCCTCAATTATGAAGTTCTGACTAATACTTGTGTAAAAATACCTGACAAGTGCGGGCGTTGGATTCAGACCTTGAGGCTTGAGATTGTGGTTGATTCCCACCCGAATCGGCCCGCGGAACATTTTAGCAGAATTTGAGGTCATGATCAGCATGAAATTTATGTGCGAACAACCAACAGCACAGGTCGTAGGTCGGTAGTTGAACAACGTGGTAGTGGTAGCGGAACGGATCCTGCAGACCATCTTCCGGACTGTACGGGTACAGTACAGTAGTGTAGTGTTGAATCTCTCATCTCGTGGGAGTCGATGAGGCTACCCTGTTCTAGAAAACACCTCCGATATTGGGGAGAGATCGCGCGCCACGATCCTTCGTGCTCAGACTTCAGGGCCACAGACTTCAGGGACACGCACGCACGCCATGGTCCGTCGGCCCAATCGCGACAGGGACAGCGCTTCTGAGCGGCTTCCAAGCGCGTTCCTTGCAAGGATGGGAGACCCTTCCACGGAGTTTCCAGAATCACGCACTCAACTCACTCGGCCGGCACTCCCTAAGCCTGGGCAGCCCCCGCAGCCTCACCTCTAATACGGACGGGACCTGTCAAGAGCCATGGCAGGACCTTTTTTAAGGTAGTGGAGGCTATATGTTATTAGTTTGTGTGGAAATTGCTATTGTCAGCTCACACCGCCAGCCTTCTTTCCTGTGTTTGACTCGTAACCAAGTGGGAGGCGCCAAGACTTTTACCGCTCATTCGCTAACGTTCTACGAGACATGGGGTCATTGTTGGATACAGACTTTGTGTCCAATGTTTTGACCCCTGTATCTGATGGTGAGTGACCTTCCAACAAACACCACAGATTCAAGAAATTTGTGCATGAATGCGCCAAGTTTTGAGGACATGATGATCTCTCCTATCCGTGTTTATCTACCGAATGTTGATCATTGCAGCCCAAAGATCAAAGTGAAGCATTAATTGGTCGTCAAACTTGGCGATGGACCGTGCTGCGCCTCACCAATTTGCGAGGCTTATCAGATGTGGCGCTTAGTAACTCTGCTATACTTTGTACTTACTACCCCTCCCACTTTGAACTTCAAATCATCAAATCCCTTCCCCATACAACAAACAACCTTGTCCATTAACGACAAATTCTTTAAGCTTTCAAAATTAGCATAGCTCATTTGCAGCTGTCATCATCTCCACCATCTCATCTCCTGCATATCCTGTATTGACGACCCATTGCTCTCCCTTGCCGCGTCACCTCATCCCAAATAGCCTCAAAGCCTTGGCCATCTGAATCTGAGATCCCTGCATATTGAGTTGGTCCAAGTTCTGCATCGCAATGGCAACCTTGGATAACGCGAATCCAACTATCCTGAGTGCATCTCAGCTGCCTACCCGGCAGAAGAAGTCTGAGCCGCGTCGGGGTCCGGACTCCAAATACGACGATATCATCTTCGCGAAGCCATCGTATCTTTCAGGGCCTTTCGGTCAAGGTCCGGCCGCATGGCCTCGAATGAACGACTGGCAGGATGAATTCTCATCCGAAGCTATTGACGAACAAGAAATTTATGGTATGATCCTTCTCCATTCCACTTGAGTCATTTCGTTGGTGAATTTGCCACTCCAATATCTTCGTGCGCATTTACGCTGGGGCTCGGGACTCGTGAGGGTTCCAAGTGGCTCGAGTACATATCCACGTTTAACAAGACATGGCACTAACGTTGGACAGATCTGATCTCAACAATCTCGGATCCAGAGCACCCGGTATCACTCGGCCAATTGTCAGTGATTAACCTCTCTGATATTCACATTACTCCCTCTCCTTCTATGGGTGTTCCTGACCCCAATACCATCGTCCAGGTGGTTGTGGAGATCACGCCTACCATCACCCACTGTTCGCTAGCCACCGTTATCGGACTGGGAGTTCGAGTAAGACTGGAGCAGGCACTGCCGCCCAACTACCGTGTGGATGTTACCTGCAAAGAGAACAGCCACAACCAAGATGACCAAGTCAACAAGCAATTAGGCGATAAGGAACGAGTTGCTGCAGCTTTAGAGAACGACACTCTGAAGGGAGTACTGGACAAGATGTTGGAAACTTGCGCTTAGTCATGACAAAAGCTTCTATTTTTGAAGACTACACTCTTTTAGAAGGCTTCAATATCACAGGGATTCGGCTCGCTGATCTTCTGGTGCGCACCATCGATTAATGTCACTACAACATAGACAAGTGACCAATACGAAGGATGCGGAACATGATCATTCTCGTTCCGAAGCCGAATGGCAGGAGCGAAAATACCACCTTGGTGACCTTACCATGTCTTGAATCTCGGCATTCAAGTTGGGGTAGTCTGGATAGATTGTACCGTTAAACTGGTAATGAGAGACCGCTGGGGAAAACAGCGATTCTTGATTGGAGAGCAAGGACAAGGGGTTCTATCATGGATATCCTCATCCAAATAAGGTTCAGCTACCACGAGCAAGTCACGCTACCCATGAGAAACCTTCCTCCAGTCCAAGTGCAACATCGCAACGAGTGGACATTCCAATATATTTGACTGTTGGAATCTGGTATTTTGAGAGTATCGAGAATGTCATTGGTGTCACCTCGAGCTAATTTTTAGTTTGATACACAACACATGGTTGGGTTGCAACAAATGCATGTGCATTTGCCTTGATGTATGAATACGCACATATTCACAATCAAAGATATATGTCGACTCCTTCAACTTCCTTCGTCCATGAGCCTCTGTTTCTTCTTTATCCTCTCGTGCATAAAAACCGACGTCGACCAGATTCCACGATTAGCTTTCCGTTTTGGGAATCATCGTCGTACCATACTAAGTAGCGCCCTATATCAGCATGTTACTCGTGGAGGCGTCCCAACGTCCCCCACTTCGGGTCGCCGCAAATCCAAACGTCCCTGACCTGACTGAGTCTGGGCCCCATGGTTTATGGTCACTTCAGTGCCTTGACAGGCACTGTAGGCTACGGAACGGAACCTACCGCCACGAGACGTCATGCTTGACTCTGTCGGCCCTTTTCATAGCCAAGAGGCAAGGTCCTCTCTCATAGGGCACTATCAAGAGCCGTCTGTTTTGTGCGATTTCTCCTTTCGTGGCATGTCCTGCCAAGACCAGTAACTCCCGTTTGGCAGGTCTAAAAGAACTGGGGATTTAGACTTGCCGCCACACATGATCATATCATATACCAAATCGGTCAAGCCTCACGGTACTCAACTCATCAATCAGTCTGTCCTCGAAATCATACAGTACCGTAGTCACGCCCCTAGCTCCAGCCTCCAGGAGCTTCTGTCTTGGAGACTTCATCCATATCACTATCCTTCAGGGGTTAACCCCCGCTCCCCCAGTGTGTTTGCGGTTTTGTGGACGCCCAGGGATCACAGTTGCATTTCGCTTGGACGGTCTCAAATGATATGTTTGGGGGAAAGCAACCTTGCCTTGCGTCTGCGTGACGATCCCCCGATCTTGCAACTCCCGCGACGCGATCCCCCCGGTTCGATACGAGTCTCGGGATTGGTCCGCCATTGACGTTGCAAAGAGACATGCATTTTATCAGTGGCGATCGTCAAAGTGAACATGATGGCAAGTATTTGTCCGCAACCATCAATTGTCTTGCATATTCCAAGACACCACTTGCTCTATCCCGCATTTCCTACCTCCTCGTGACGTGGGCATAAGCCACCAGTGTCTTGGAATAACTCTCTCTACAGCCAATGGGGAGTTTTAGACTTAATCGCTGAAGAGCCATGAGTGATATCCTTCATCAGCACCCCAGACTAATGTTACACCTTCAGGTTATGGCTTTAGCCCTCAAGCCTTCACCGAGATGGTTATGGATGTGCCTGGCAGATGGGCTCATGCCCATCGTTCCCGGCACCCCAGCAAACCTTGTGTCCTGTCAATGATCCCTGTCGCGATGCTTATCAACCGCTTCGTCATTCACTTGCTTGCCACGAGGTTCAAACCGTGGTCCCTGAAAGGGCAAGGGTTTCTAAAAAGACCCGTTGAGATCACGGTTAATAGTCCCGTGGAAGCTTCCACGAAGCGCTCGTTCAACTCCACCATCTTCATTGTTGCTTTGACCTTTGTTTTATATCTGTATTAACAGGACTGTAAGCTTCTGTATGAACTGTCTAGTGAACCAACTGCGACACTAGTCCAGATCCCGAATGTTATTAACCTTGGCTTTAATTATCTGGTGCGCGATCCGTCGTAAAGCATAACCATGCCATGACGCTACAGTCTGCACGGTAAAGCTCAAGGATAAATCCCCTAGCATCGTCGGCATCTTGAAAAAGGTCCTGTCAACAAACAGACCCCATCGTCGTTGACAAGGAACGTGGGGTCTAACCAGAACAGCATTAGAATGGCCAACTCTGCAGGAACTTATTTTATATGACAGAATTGGGAGTAGGCAAAAACTCAAAGAACCTCAACACCTGGCCTTGATTTCTGATTATTGTTCCCTGTTTATGCTGGTCTATATGAAACCTTCCCGTTGACCTGCTTGTCCTCTACGGTTCCGCAATACGCCACTGATCTTCCATCTCATCCTTGCTACCAAACTCGTTTTATCAAAATGCAGGTGGCTATCTCCATCAAACAAGGCTCAGCCAACGGGGTTCAACTACTCCAAGATCTTTAATGGAGTCGTTCGTGCAGCCCCTGTTCCTCATGTTGGACCCTCAAGACCCTCCCGGAATATCCCGCCCGTTGCTCATCCACAGATTGCAAATGTTTAGATCTCTCCAAGCATCCCACTCTCCATCAGGCTCTGATAGAACTCAGGCTCAAGGAACGTCTTGACGCTAACGTCCTCGCTTAGACCCTTGCGTCGTCGTGTCTTGAGAACAAAGTCGCGGGCAGTTGCCTGTGCAGAAGCAGGCTGGAGTGGACGAATGATCTGCTCGCGATCGAGAGGATCACCAGGCACGATGCTCCAGCTGTCAAACACAAGACTAACCATCGAACTGCCCTGCGTCTTGATCCGCAGGTCGGTTTCGAAGCCGAAACTGTCAATGACAGGCAGTAGACCGTTGACGCGATACAGCGGCGTACCAGCAACGGGACCATCTGACAAAACGTGTCCGCGACGCCGCGAGAGCACATTGTAGACCTCCATGTAGGAGTCCTCAGGGCCCGTTACAGAGACTGAATAGACAGGCTCCATGAGGCGGGGCGATGCCATAAGGAAGGAGGAATAACACGCTCGTCGAGAGGTGGGGATGATTTGGCCACCTCCACGGAAGATGGCCTCGTTGGCTAGTAGCACATCTGTAACCTTGAACTTTGTGTTTCGTATCGCTGTTGCCTCATGTCAGTATTTGTTTTGAATCGTTCACTGTTGCTCCTGATCTGGATATCTGGATATCTCCTCGCAAGGGCCAAGAGGATAAGCTATCTGCTGTCAGGGGGCAAGGGATCGTCGGATTTCCTTTTCCATTTGTTCCTGGCAGAACGGGAGCGGTCAAACGGCTCTGTCCGCAATCCTATTCAGAACAAAATCCCTTACACAGTGGAAACAGGTGGTCCCATCGACATTCTGCAAGAATCCACGTTTGGAGACTGCCAAGTCTTTGCCAGCCGCATATGGGCCAGCGAAAGGCGCTGGAAGGCAGAGGTGGAGAGTTCGTGGAAACTCCACAAGGAACTACCTTGTCTCTGTTGCTGTCGAGGTCCACTGCCAATGGTAACTGCTGATAATGAAACATATACAAAGCCCACTCTTCACTTGAAGGATGTGCCCCATACTGTTGATACAACGTTTCCTCGAAACGAGCCACTGGGCAATAGATTGTGGCCCAAGATAGAAAATGAAAGAGTATGCTTACGTTCTTCGCACAGGGGTCCCTCGCGGGTAGCCCAGCTGAACCCTTGTCGAATAGACTCTTTGACAGCATTGAGTGTTTTCTTGTCCACCTGAACTTTATATTAGCCATGCTCATACGATAGGGCACCGCTGCGATCAACATAAGCGACATAACAGGGTTAAAACTTACTTCAGTGGGAAGAGTATCGTCTTGAAGGATGTTGGGCCCTGTCTCCTCAGGGCCAAAAGCCCAAATACTGCGAGCAGCCAGCTTATCCCAGCCATGCTTCTCTTCGAAAAACTTGGCAGTTTTGCGAATGGGATCGCGGATACGTACGGCGCCGCTCTCAATATCACTTGAGATTCCCTTCTCCAGCTGCTCAGCAACCATGGTGATCTTGTTCTTCTTGTTGGGGGTGATAGCATAGCATTTTGTCGCTGATGTCTCGACAACAGTCTCACAAAACCGCGTAACCGGGTCAGAAACCTTGATGTCCATGTCAGCATACAGACGACGAAGGTCGTGCAGCACACAATCCATGTACAACTCTCCAGTTCCGAGGACAACATGCTCCCCTGATTCTTCGACCTTAGTCTTGATGAGGGGGTACGATTTTTGAATCCTCCTTAGTCCGTCAAGCATCTTGGGGAGTTCGGAGGGATTGATAGGCTCGGCGGCAACCTTAAGGACAGACTCTGTGAAATGTGTGATAGGCCGGAAGATATAGGCGTCTTCGTCATCTTCTAGTTTGGGAGGGATGATGGTAGCGGACTTGACAATGGAGTTGTCGACGCCGCTAAGTAACACAAGGTTACCGGCCGGCACGCCGTCGGTAGGGATGTTGTATCTTGTCTCGCCGATGAACACTTCTGAGATAGTGGCCATAGCCATATCTTCCTCATCGTCCAGGGAGTAGCCTTCACCAAGAACGCGTACTTGCATACCTGGTCGAACTGTGCCGCTCAGTACACGTCCGAATGAGTGAAAGCTCTTTGCATCGGCTGTGTTGAAGAGTTTGGTGATATGAACGACTAATGGACCGTCCTGGTCACAAGCTTTCATGGAGGCAGCGGCCTTCGAGTCCAATGGGCCGGTATAATATCGCTCAAGCAATCGTTCAGCGGTCTCGATGGGAGTTGGTATGTGCTTAACGATCATATCCACAAAGCCTGTTGATGGACCGAAGAACTGCTCGCATACTAGCTTCAGAAGCACCTTTGCGTCAGCCTTATATTGTGAAGGCTTGAGCTCAATGCCCAATGAGGCCAACACTGGCCTCAGGTCTTCTGGACTGTCGCTGATCGAGTGTGTGAAGAGTTTGTAGATGGGCTCAAGGATGAAGTGAACGAACGATCGTGCTGAGCGCTCGTCCAGGGGTTTTCGTGAGAAGTTTCGCTTCTTTGGGTTATAGTAGATGTCGCCCCATAACCGCTTCGCAAACTCGTCCACGTTGATATCTCCAAAGGTCTCTGTGTACATCTTGGCGAAGCTCGGTAACGTGAAACACCAACCCATATCTGTGCAGGCAAATAGAACATTGCCCCTCTCAGGACTTATCCTCTTGGAAGCGGCCTTGATTGGAGCCGTGTTTGTGATAATAGTGTTCACCTCCTCGACAACGTGCTTGAGCTTGAAGTATGCGTCCTTGGGTGGCAGCTTCAGCTCGAGGATGAGGCGGTCCATTTTGTTGATGATAAGCGTCAAGGGAATGTCTTCGAGAACAGCGTGCTTGATGATCTGCTCCGTGTTGATCTGAACTCCCTCGACCACATCCACCACCAGACAGACACCGTCAACCAAACGGAACGAGGCAGCCACCTCATCGACAAAGTTAACATGACCAGGAGTATCGATCAGGTTGACCAGGTGCGACTTGCCCTTGGTACTGGGCAGTACCAAACTCATTGGCGCTGCCTTGATAGATAAACCCCTTTCCCTCTCCAAGATATGTACGTCCGTATATCTCAATTGCTCATCCCGGTTCTTGCCCACTCTTCGTTCAAGTCGATCTGTGATGTCGTGTGTCTCGAGTACCAACATGTCCATGAACGCAGTCTTTCCATGGTGCAAATGTCCAGCTAATGCTACGTTTCGCGTTTGTTCTGGGAAGTTCATCAAGTCTGTCATGAACTCGCGGTCGAAGAACACGGGTGGAAGGTCGGCTTCCTCAATATTGAACTTCTTCTGCTCGATGGGGGCGATGATGGGCTGGGATAGAGGCTGGGCATCCTCTTCTTCGACACGGGTCTCGACATCGGCGCCGTATACCTGCTCGGCAGTTGGATAGTACTGTTTATCTTCGTGGAGAATAATCGCATTTGATGGGCCATCTGCCAACCCATGAATTAGTATATGTTCGTAGCCTGGGTCCCGGGCTCGTACCGTCAATCTCCATGAGCTCCTGGCCTGTCACACCAGGAGCCTCATCTGGCTCGTCATCGTAGGTATAGTCATCCGCACCAACGCCGACCTCTGAGCCCTCCTCGGACTCGGCCTCCTCGCCAATGAAGTTACCGAACCTGTCGCGATAAGTCAGCGCGCCGTCAAATTGTCAAGCTCGAAACGCGACGAAAGAACAAGATACGTACTCGTCGTAAAGATCATCCATCGTCACTGTGTATAGAATAGATGCGCAAATGCGTGTTTCTGTATGCGCAAACAATTGGCGACGTGAGAATTCGGTTTCTCTAATCGTCAATCTTGCCACTAAAGCTCCCTGTCTGGACCTGACTTCACGCGCGCAGCTCTATTCTGTCGCCAACTTTTTTGATGTCACGTGCAATCGATCATTTATGAAGAGCAAAGACGGGAAGACTGAGGCAGGTACGAGTGGGGCCGGAAATTGACAGGGGTTCCTGCCGACAGCGGCGCGGCGGCGTATTCGCAAGAGCCGTGCCCCTCCAAAGCCTCCATTTCCCGCTGTACGGATCCCGAATTCGAGGGCATTGGCACCTCAACCACGGGTAAGAGGGGCCTCTCTATTGCTCACTTCCTGCCTTACCCAAGATTAGCCTTAAGCTAGATCCATTGGAAGGAAAGTGCTGTTCGCTTGTAGCTGTAAGATTCGCTACTCCCTCAACAAAATTGCCGCCGGTTTCCGCTCCACTATCCATCCCCTTGCTGATTTATCAATCTATAAACTGAGCTCTCCGCTGACGATCTCCTGATTTTTGTAATCTTCATAACACATTAAATCTTCCAAAATGGCCAACCTTCCTCCTGTCTACATCGTCTCTACGGCTCGTACACCCATCGGCTCTTTCCTCGGGTCAGTATGAGCATTTGCTAGATCTATGTCTTGCAGTGGCTAATGTTAATATAGCTCTTTGTCGAGCCAGACCGCCGTTCAACTGGGAGCTGTCGCCATCAAGGGTAAGATTGAATCGCGCAACGGCGAATAACCAAAACATTCAGTATACTAAACACTATCCACAGGAGCTGTCGAGCGTGCCGGTATCAAGCCTGAGGATGTCGACGAGGTCTTTTTTGGCAATGTCCTCTCCGCTGGGTAGGTCTTTTGTTTTCTCTACCCCGCCATCATGATCTCGAAAATTGAGATAACTGCGACCTCGTTGCTGACATGATTTGCCTCCAGCGTTGGACAGGGCCCTGCCCGCCAATGTGCCCTCGGTGCAGGCCTTCCCCAGACTGTCATCGCCACGACCGTGAACAAGGTCTGCGCTTCTTCGCTCAAGGCCATCATTCTTGGTGCTCAAAACATTATGCTCGGCACCTCCGACATTGTCGTTGCTGGTGGAACCGAGTCCATGTCCAACACTCCTCACTACCTCCCCAACCTCCGAAACGGCGCCAAGTACGGCGATCAGACTCTCGTCGATGGTGTCCTCAAGGACGGTTTGACCGACTCTTTCAAGAAGGACCACATGGGTATCTCTGCTGAGCTTTGTGTTCAGGACCACGAGCTCACCCGTGAGGCCCAGGACGAGTACGCCATCAATTCATACAAGAAGGCTCAGGCTGCCACTGAGGCCGGTCTTTTCACCGAGATCGTCCCCGTTGAGGTCCCCGGTGGTCGTGGCAAGCCCGCTATCAAGGTTGAGCGTGACGACGAGGTCAAGAACCTGAATGTCGACAAGCTCAAGGCCATGCGCCCTGCTTTCAAGCCTGATGGTACTGTCACTGCTCCTAACGCTGCTCCCATCAACGATGGTGCCGCCGCCGTTGTCCTCGTCTCCGAGGCTAAGCTCAAGGAGCTCAACCTTAAGCCTGTTGCCAAGATCCTTGGTTGGGGTGATGCTGAGCGTGAGCCTGAGCGTTTCACCATCGCTCCCGCTCTGGCCATTCCCAAGGCCATCAAGCACGCTGGTTTGACCGCCGACCAGGTCGAGTACTACGAGATCAACGAGGCCTTCTCCGCCGTTGCTCTCGCTAACATGAAGATCCTTGGTCTGAACCCTGACCAGGTTAATGTCTACGGTGGTTCCGTTGCCATCGGCCACCCTCTTGGATGCTCTGGTGCCCGTATTGTCACCACCCTTACCTCCGTCCTCAAGGAGAAGAAGGCCAAGATTGGTGCCGTTGGTATCTGCAACGGTGGTGGTGGTGCTTCTGCTATGGTTATCGAGAACCTGCAATAAAAGGGGCGACTGGGATAATTGACGATTTAGATGACACATTAAACAGGCATGTGGTGCGATGGAACGAAAAGTTTTGTCTTGCTGTATCCGACACATCTTGATATGGCCTACGATATCTGACTGCTCCACGGTATACCCTTACATAACCATTTAGGAAGAGATATAAATACCATTTTTAATTCACAGGAGACCAACTCAAGGCATGACTTTTGATATGATGACATTAACTGTATAACTTCGATACTGCTATCAATCATGACGTGCTTGGTTATAGTTTCTAGAGTACAGGCCAAAGGAGCTCTAAAACTCCTCAAACATCATATCAACCTTCGCTATAAGAGGAAAACTGACGTGCGGGCAAGCCTTCTGGTTGCGAATTTCCTGTCGCCTTTTGAATCTCAAAGACTAAAAACACAAACGATAGAGGAAAGGATAAAAAAAACAAAAACAACCAAACCGCTGATGAGTTCCATACAAGCACACCCTCCCCGTTTATTTCCTCTAAAAGTTAGCCACCTCCCCTACTTGCTCGACTCGTCGCTCCCGGATTGTGCCCTGGTAATGCGAGGACTATATCTCATCCTCTTGTTTGGTGGAGCAGAAACGAGTAATTCCGCAGGTCTCTTTCGTGACGCTTTCCCGATTGGCTTTGAGACGGTCGCTGCAGGCTTTGTTGGAGCAGCTTCTCGGCCGCGCTTTCGTCCCTGCTCCTGCTGCTGGTGAGAGTTAGAGGACTAATCCATCTCCACGTCTTCAGCAGCGCTGGGCGGAACGACACCGTCGTCCATCCATTTGCGGAAGTTCTTATTTTGCTCTTGAACCTCTTCTGGACTAAGGTCCTTCGTCCATGTAGGATTGTGCACCCACTTCTCGAGAAGCTTGTTCTCTCGATGGGCGCTAAGGGCGCGGATGAACTTGTCGCGACGTTCACGCTGTTCTGCCGACTTGGGGCCTTGGTCATATACGACGTATTCAGAAGTCCCCGGAGCCCAGATCATCTTTGAACTCTTAAGACAAATACTGATGGTCAGGTTCTCCTTATACGAGACAGCCTTAGGAATGGAATCCTCGTCCGAATCGGCGTCGGGTGAGGGAAGGTTGCGAGAGAGCACGACCTTCTGGAGCTTCGATCTAGGTACTCCCTCGGTGGGCTCAACGCGAATGAAAGATGAGATATAATACTGCCAGCGCTCACGGAGTTGCATCTCATCCATGTAGAAGGTTGTTTCTTCGCGTTGAAGCCATCGCACGGTCGCCTCAGACTTGGAGGGGAACTGTGATCTTGTTAGAGGTCTGACAATTAGAAAATGCCATGGTGACTTGAACTTACCCAGCATATCACGAAAATATCACCATCCTTAACACATTTTTCAGCGAACTTTCGGGCGCTAATCTCTGTCTGGTAACTTGTTTCCTCTCGCTCACGGTTGGCCTGGTACTGGGCAATGAGGTCAGGAGTCTTCTCCTTTACGTCTGTGCTACTGCAGGTAAGGGCCAGACGGCAGAGGGTCTTGAGCAGGTCCTGGATTGTGTACACCTTCCATCCAGTCTTGAGGTAATAGTGTCGCATCACATCCTGGTATCGACTCTCGTCAACGTCACCAGTAATATACTCCTCAATGAGCTCAAGGGTCTTCGGCCAGTAACTGTCTGGGTCATCGTTGGTGTCGAAGAACTTCATGTGGTTCTCAGTAAAACCGATATCCCGAGCAGGCTTCTGTTTATTGAGGCGCTCGACCTCCTTAGCCACAACCTCCTTTGCTTCTTTGAGATCTTGAAGACGTCGATATAGAGTTTGGAAGATGCTGAAGAAGACGAACAGGGTCTGGTTGCAGAAGAAGTTGTACCATGGTCGTGTGAAGAATCCATCGGCCTTCAGCTCGCCTTCAGTGTTCAGGATCTCTTCGTTCTGACCAACAACAACGGGTTTGGGGATATTGGGTATCCAGCGCTCGTTGGAAACGTCAGTGTTGGCAACGTCATCGGAAGCATCGGGCATCTCCTCTTCATTTGCCGAAGTAACATCAGGCGTTGTCTCTTTGCTTCCAGAGGCGCTGTCTTCCTTATGTCCGCGGGGTTTGCTACCGTTACGGCCAGGATCAAGAACTCCTCTAAGTAGATCTCCTTTTCGACCGTTACGTCGGCTACGGCCGTTGGTCAGCTCTGCAGGCGTGTGATCCTCCACTTCGTCCTCGCCAGAATCGGGCTGCATCTTGGGAAGCTTATCCTGAATGTTCTCCTCGGGAATATCGAAGAAGGCAGGGATGAAAGACTCGAAGAACTCCAGAATGCGTTCCTTTTCTTGGCTGCTGTGCTGGCCATTATGTAAACTGTACAGCATCATGAGGCGGAGAAGATCAATGATTGTATCCTTGTCGCTAAAGTCCCAGCTGAACTGATGTCGAGGGACGTCACCCTTCAGCGATCGCTCGCGACGCTGTTCCTCATGCTTTGTCTTGATGACATCGACCAAGTGCTTTGCAGTCAAGTGCCTCTTGTCGTTTTGCTTGACAAGAATGCCCATGTGGTCCAGACTCTTGAGATGCATGTTCTCAGTCTGGGCGTGCCACACCTTCTCCCATTCTCGCTGAGAGAACCGCCACTCCTCATCCTTCTGCTTCATGCGAGCCAATAGGACAGGCACGACGTCGAAAGGATGGGTGAACATGTCATTAACGACATCGATACCTCGATCACCATAAATCTTCTTGCAGATGCGCTTGAAAATAGACGTGCTTTGCCCAGCGAGCGCAACAGGCATCTGGAATGTTTCTCTTTCAGCAGCAGACATGGCGAGCATGTTTTGAGCAATAGGCTCCAGAAGTTGGATGCACTTAATGTTAGCTTCAATGTTGAAGTCATAGTCGTGGCGCTCTTCCTCGATACGGTGCAGGCCTTCCTCAAACTGGTTCTTTCTATGAGCAACGAATCCGCTATCCTCCGACGCCCACGTAGGGTGTGAAGCCCACTCATCATTGAGAACAGAGTTGCAGAGCTCGTCTCGGCCACTGCAGGGTTTGAGGCGCTCTCGCTTGGGAAGTAATCGATAACTAGGTCCATACCCACGACAGTTGCTGAGAGACACCTTCTCTGTCGGGGGCGCAGGACGATTGTCGATGATGACATCTTGAGTATCGACGCCAACAAAGGTCTTCCAGAAGTTCATCAAGTCGGGGTTTGCGCCGATGAACAACGCACCCTTGTGAAATAATGTGTTTCGGTCGATGATGTTCTGACTGAAGAGGTTGCAAAGTTTCAAGAACTCATTCATGGAAGATCGGTTACTAAGGAACTTCTTAACGCGTTCGAAGAAGGCAATCTCCTCCTGACTAGATGTCGAGGAGGGTTTAGCAGGGTAGGGCTCTGGCATAACCGGTGTAAGAGTTGGCTCGACTGCTGAGTTGTCACCTCCTGGTCTGGCATGGTTGAGTTTAGGTCTCTTGTGACCATTCGCAATAGGAGGAAGAGTCCGCGTAATTAAGGTCGCGTCTGCAAGAACGGTTGCAGGCTGAGTAGCTTGCTTGTCGGCTCGGGGTCGCTTCTTGTTGTCTTTAGTGGCGCTAGCGGGCGGCGCAAAGCTACCAAGAGGAGGCATCTTTTGTCCATCTCTCATAGCAGGCTGTGGTGTCTGATTGGGACCAGATGGGGGTCCATCGTCCATACGGTTGGGGGTCTGCTTTGCCTGTCCAGCTGATTCTGGCAGAAATTGTTTAAAATCTTCGAGTAGGTCAGGAGCCGAGTTGAACAGGGTGGTAACCTGCGCATATACGTCCTGGATAGGCTTTTGTTCGCGCTGGTAGGTTTGAAGAATTTCAAGGAATTGTTTGTAAATTTCAGGCTTGTCCTGGAACCGGTTCTTTGCCATGATTAGTACATCTGACGCTTTAAGAAGCTGGAACATAAGCGATAGTTTTTACCTTGATCTTATTCACATAGCTGATAGCATGGTTGAATTCAACTGGCCCCCGTCGTTCCATGTTTGCCTGATTTGCTGCATTGCCGTTTACTCCAGCTTGTCCAGAAGGAGTGGGCGTCAAGGCCTGGCGGGCATTTGGCCCCTCCCCAGGACCTGTGCTGCCCTGGGGCAGAGCACGTCGCTGCCCCGAGTTGTTGCTCTCGTTGAAAGCAGCATTGTGGGCTGCAGCTTGAACAAAGAGGCTTGCGCCATTCTGAACAGGCGTACTAAACTGTGCCTCCGGACTCTCAATGCTATGCTGCGGTCTCTGTTGCTGCCACTGGCTACCTCGTTCGGGGAACAAGGGCTGATTAGCTGTGGCAGGACCGTGACCATCGCCCTGGTTTCCGCGTCCTGTGATAGATTGAACCGTGGTGCCCATAGGTGTGGTGACTCGTATTGTATTCGGATCGTTGCCAGCGCCGCACTCGATACGGTAACCGGGAGGTAAGAAAGTGTTGAACCCTTGAATCAGGTTTGGATGCCCGGCGAAGAGCTCAGATACTCGGTTGATAACCCCTGGTGTGTCAATACTGTCCTTGCGTTAGCTGTGGTCGCGACAAAAGTGGCGGCTCAATCAGTAACATACGCCTGGCTTTTGAAATCTTTCATGATATCTAAGAATCGGTTATAGACGTCTGGTTGGTCGTGGAACTGGACTTTGACCTGGTCAAGGTAGGTGAGGGCATCCTGGAAAGAAAAGCAGTCAGCAATCGTGTACCAAGCAATACCAGTAGGAAACATGTGTAGTACAATAAGAGTAAAGTAGAATAAAGGTACGCCGGATTCTTGTCCATGCAGAAGCGCCATGCCTTCTCCTTCATGGTTGAAGATACCAACAAGATCGCCTGGGTTCGCCGGAAGGCTTGCCAGGAGAGCATGAGGCTCCATGTTGGAGAATATCTGCGAGAACAAGAAAACGGGCACTAGGCAAACAAAATGTGACGAGTTGTAAATGTTTCACACGAGAGCCGTCAGGGAATTTGGAGAAATAAGAAGAGGGGTAGATGAAGTTGGGTTGGATAGAAAGGTAAGGCAAAAGGTTTGTGGGTGGTTCAACAGCGGCCCGCGCTGTCGCATCACCAGCTCGCAAACGCAAACTTAGCGGGTGGCTGCGACGTGCGCAAGGTTGTTGGTACCCCTCCAATGACAACATCCCGTCGCAAAGGTAACTGTATTGCAATGGAACTTACATTCAGAATAGGTTGCTGCCCTTGGGTAATTCCCCCAGGAAGCTGATGAGCTGCCGATGCAGCAGCTGGGTTGAACGGCGCGCTCTGCTGGCCCCCACGCTGGCCTTCCGGAGGCTGTTGCTGCAAAGGACCGCCAAACACAGCCGCGACACTGTTGGCAGCAGCTTGTGTAGATGTCGGCGGTCCACCGTGCGGCATCGGCGCGAACATTTGTGGTTGTGTATTGCTATTATTTGGTCCACCGTGTTGGACCGGTCGGTTGTGCTCGCTCTGGAGTGGCCCTCCGAAGGCGGCCAGGGGAGGACCTGGTGGGTTACCGAGGGGAATTTGAGGATTTCCGTTGTGATTCGCAAGAAGTCCACCGGGACTATGAATTGCGCCAGAGATTCGCGACGCGACCGGCTGGTGAATGGGAATGGAGCCGGCGCTGCTGTGGTGAGGTGTAGATTGGTACCGGTCGTTGGACTCTCGATCTCGATCGCGCTCTCTTTCGCGCTGTTCACGTTCTCTCTCTTGATCCCGACGGGCCATCTCCTCACGTTGCTGTAAAGCTCGGTGTCGTTCTTCCATCTCGCGGTCTCGATCGTATACTACAGGGCCAAGGTTCTGGCTGTTCATTCTGTTCTAAACAAGTCCTCGTTAGTAGGTTGTTTCATTTAGAACGATAGTGTCCCGATATGTCAGAATCATGATCATGGACGCTTCACGATCAGGCATGCTCGTAGGCTAGGAAACTAATGGTTGTCATGCGCGTTGGTGGACTGCGCCTCCAAGAGATCAGGAGAACAGGTGAATGGCAGAAGCAATTCGCGACATCATCGACGAGGAAAAGACTTACACCAGGTGAAGAAATGCCGGCGCCAGTAGAACTCTACATGGAGACGAGTTCGCGCAAGACGTATAGTGAAAACGATGAGAACCCAAAGGCTGAAATGTGTGTTGGCGGGGGGTGATTCGTCGTGGATGTAAAACCCAGCAGCATACAAAGTTGCGAGCTCGCGGCTAGGGTGACGCCGATTCTCTACTGGAAGAATCACGTGGTGATAGGTATTGTGGGGTTCTTACCGAGCTCTGATTCGTGCGCTCGGCCCTATCTTATCTCTGTTAAATGAGCGATGGCTCAGCCTTGTTGTCTGATGATGAAACTTTTGTGTAGCATGACCACGAGCCCCACCATTCATTATTTCTTATTGTTCTTCTCTTTGCACTTCTGGCTTCAATTTTAAGTGGTTGTAATGGATGCCATTTAGAAAGTCAATGCTAGTATTGTGCACTGGTTTATTTTTTTTTCTTATGGCGATGAGGCTGAAACTCCCATGTGGAGACACGAGCAACTGTTGTAAATACAGGTTGGTTCATAGGGCAATCAATTCTCCGATGCCGGATATGGAAAGGTAAATGATATGGTGGTTCATGAAATTGATTGGCAAGACTCCTTTGCTTAAAGCAAACTGATATGCTCCTGGCGCCACGAAATCCACAGGATCCTTTTGATCCGCCTCTGTATGTTCCCATGCGTGATCTAGCTCGTATCCCAAATCCCGAATCCCGAGAGTTAAAAAAAGACATGATAAATGCGAGCCAAGTCTGAAAGCACCCATCCCGTCCATAAGTTCCATGTCTGTCCTGCTATCAAATGAATCCCAAAACAACCAGAATACGTAGCCCGATTTTTTTCTTTTACCTTTACTTGGATGCTGTCGAAAACGAAGCACTAAACGCTTCTGAGGATGCTCTCTCCCGCGAGGGAGGTATTGAACGTGTCGTTGAGGGTTAAATCAGGGGTTTCGACTGTCGATGGAAAGCCGAAAGCGTCTTTGTAAGAATCTGCTTTTGACACAACCATGCCCATCAACTCGCCTGATACAATCAGCGAAAGTCTTTGACAAGTTCAGAAACTTACCAAACCCGACGAGCCATATGTTTCTCACAAGGGAAGGTTGAAGACCATAAGATCCCATTGCAAGTGACAAAAATGGGCAAATAATGTACGGCCAAACTCCTGAAAGCCCGAAACTGCTGAATACAGAGCTTTGCAATCCAGTGGCAGATGCAGCAGTTGCGTCAAGTATATCCAGGACCTGGCCGGTCTTTCGAAAGGCTTTGTCGAGGCGGGATTCATGGCTATCGTACTTGACCAGCAAGTCTTCAGCAAGTTCTTCGAGTTTCCCCATACCCTTCAGCTGGTCAACAGAATACTCAAGGATGGGAGCCGGTACCTACTTGTTCGATTTTGACCTGCTTCTCCAGGATATCTGCATTCCGAGATTCCGTCAATTCCTTAAATGGTCAACCTTGACATCCGAGTGATTCATCAGCAGACTCACCACTTGATTTTGAAGGGAAACAGAAGACGAAATTGCTGCACTCAGCACTGCCATAAGTATATCGACCTCGTTGTTTAACTGCTTCGTGCTTGTTTGGAGAGCAACCTCTTGTGATGAAACGATATCTGCAGTCTTCTCTTGAACTGAGCGAGCAAGAAGCTCTAAAAGATCGTGGAGTACTTTCGTTTCTTTGAGGCCACTTTCCACGACATCGCGCGAGTCCTGTCCATGTCAGTAGTGTGTCCCAGAAAGAAATAATGGCTATGTACCTGAGCAGCGCGACCCAAATCGTCTCGCAGGATTTGACTAGCTCTTTCCATCTCTGTACGTAGATGTCGAACATGAGGCCCAATGTCTTCAACAGACTGGCTTGCGGCAGTATAGGCTCGATTGAGTGAATGGAATCGTTCCTCCATGTCTGCCTCAATATCACGGGTGAGTTTCTCGAGAATTTTAGTGATTTTCTGATAAAGGAGGATGTTCTCATCTTTTATGAACGATCAGTATGGCTTCTCTTTGCTTGGGTGCTCACTAACCTTTCTGGTGATCTGCCCTTGCGGCATCACAGAACCTCAACGCTTTGTGACGATAGCTCACCCATGTATTCCAAGCCGAATCTGACTGAGCAAGGCCTTCGAGACACTCATCAATCTCAACGGTCGAAACATGGATTTGTGGGATAGGTGAAGCAGAAAGGGTAGCTAGGGTTGACTCTCGAAACTTGGAGCAAGATACAGGAATTCTGAAACTGCCGCGCTCCAAGTCGCAAATAGCAAGGCTTGCTGCATACGAGTCCACAAAGTCTCGAGCTGCTCTCCCGCTATCAATATGGACCTTGGCGTCGTCTTGGCCATCCAGGAGGTGACAGTTGTTGACTAGCAGACGTGCAGCAATGCGATGGCAGAGAGGTTCAGACTCCAGGTCTTGAAGTTCTTGAAGTGCGGTAGTGTAAACGTTGGATAGCCTCTTTTCTGATTGTTTGTTGAGCAGGGCGGAGTTATCGCTACTGCGTTGTGGGTGCTGGAGTGTAACCTGATGACCTACTGTGGTGATGTTAGCATCAAAGCGCCAGCGCGGTCACTCGAACATACCATCCGCAGGTCGCGGCCTCCATGAGAAGCAGTGCGCCTCTGTCGCGAAGACCGTAAGAAAGGTCACCCCCAAAAGGAAAAAGGACATCGCCTTAGACGACATGTTCATCGCCAGTCAGAAGCATAAGAGACATAGGAGTAGTAGAAAGAAGTGAGTTGGTTGGCGATAGGCTCAAAATGTTGTGGCGCGAAAAGGAAAAGACTAAGTTGAAGAGAGAAAGTGCAGAAATGAAATTAAGCGTTAGGTAGAGAGTGGTCGGAATTCCGAAGTGAGGTTGGAAACTGGTTCGGGTGTGCTCCTACTTCAAACGAACTGTTGCTTAACTCTCGAAAAGAGCACCTGCACTTTCCCACAGCAGCGCACTTTTTCGCAAGGCCAAAACGGCAGGTAAGGAAATACCTTGGGTTGGCCTCCTACGCTTTCCGTTAAGAGCCAACAATAAGTCATGTCGAAATCGTTGGCTCCACATGCTGCTTGATTTCGAGATCTGAACAATGGTGTTGAACCATGCAACCACACTTTGAATGCCTTTTCTTGACAGTGAACACAAGCTGATCAAGACATAAAACAATAAGGTAGGTAAACTGGCATTTCTGTCTTATGACGTATTTTACCTAGGTAGTTAGATTCCATTTGTTAGATGGCGGTTACGGGAACTGTTCCAGATCATTCACATATCTAGGTATATTGGGTGTATTGGTTGATCGCTCAATACCATGTAATGATGATTTCGCGTTCGTCACGCATATACAAATCTCAAACCTGAACAGATCTCAACTTGGTATTGAGCGCATCTGGGCCGTTGACGTTGGATCCTCTATTCATTCTTAAGCCAAGGTCTCTATACACCACATTTTGTTCCCTGCTATGTTCAACTTGAGTAGCTATATGCCTAACTCAAAGCTCAGTATTGAAATAGAAACAGAGAATGGAGATTTAGCTGGGAGATTTAACGCCCAAGGCTTCTCATCATGCGCCATCGGGCTATGTCCTAGATCTTATTGTGTTACTCAGGCAAGGGCGATATATATCCTTTTTCATGTTGAAACTGAATCACGAAAGGATTCAAATAAGAGGCACACATGCATACATGAGAAAAAGACGGCCCCGTCGATCACATTAGTATACTGCGCCAGGGCACAGGTAATCGGTGAGAAGAATCACCTCATTTTGTCCTGGGAGAAGCATTCGAGTTCAATACACTATATTGACCCCATGATGGTTGAGTCAACCCAGAAGGGGTAAATAGCCTCGAGACTTTGGCCGATTGGTTGAAGATTCCCACAAAAGATCCGAGAGTTAATTCCGTTGAATCAATAACTCCAACCGTAAGGCCAAGGTCGATCGTATGCTTTTTTCCCGCGGCGGCCCCCACCGAGCAAGGGAGTCCAGACCTTGAAGTGACGACATTCAGAGCCGCCCTTCGCAGGGCGCCTCTGGCGTTCTTTTAAAGGGCAAAAAAAACACAATGGGGCAGGAATCGAAGCACAATAGATTTTTGTACGCTAGGTCACCTATTTAGCCCAATCAGTAGAAAAGGGCCCCTAAATTAACCCAACCCGTGCGCCTGGAGGTTGGAATTAACGTCATGCTGGGTGCCAGCCAAGGCACATCGCGATCGCGATCAGTTCTATGAAATGCTTCAGTTTGTTTCCAAGCACTTCCCACAAAGGCCAATCCGAACCGCAAACCCACCAGCAAACCCTTGCGCGTATCCTTGAAAGCTGCATCAGATCTGGATACACGCAGGCTGCATGCGCCTACGGGCAGGGCGCTGCAGTTACTTGTCTTCTTTGTTATTGGTGCTCCTGTTTGACGATCGCTGATTTGTTCGCATTTTCTTATCCCCGGTGACCGTTGGCCGCTTTCAACGTCCCGCTCTCGAGGGAAACTCTAGAACGAGAAGGCTTCAACTTCACGTCGACTCATTATCGCCCTCTCGTTTTCGCCCAGCCGGCCGTGTGTGTGCTGTTATTAGACAGCCCCCGAGTGCCGTGCGAAGATTCCTGCGACCGAGCAGTTTAGAACTCTCGGACGTACGGATTTGGAACAGGAAGATTATATGAATACGTTGAATACAGAAGCAAGGTATCAGCCATTTGCGCACTGGAGAGCTTGGGCTCGTTTCTCATATAGAATAATAGCACTTACCAAGTCGCAGGTTATTGTGCAAAACACATGAATGAATCTAGACCCTAGTCAGAACATTATATTACACAGACACACGCAGTGGGACTAGACCAGACAACATGTGTATGCAGGTGGATCGGCAGTTTGCTTGTGGCCATATCGGTTTCCTGAATATTCGCTGGTGTCAAAGAGTATTTAATGGATGCAAAGGACCTTCGCATATTCACGATATCGTCTACGACGAAGAAATATGTCCAGACTGTTTACGAAAGGAAACACTCCCAAAACCATGGACACCAAAATAGCGATATATGACTTGATGGAGGAGCGGTCTATAATGGCACAAGAGACACTTAAGTTGCGGCATGATCACGGACAGCATAGAGGATGAGGGTAGATAAGCCATTGGGTTTGTTCGCGATGCTTTAAAACGACCAGGATGTGACTTACACTCCCGAGTGAGCCAACATGACAGCAGTCAGTTAACAATTTGATTCGTGGTGTTTTTTATCCTGCTGCCATTAGGTGATAGTACTTGAACAAATGCTCTTTTTCCAATGGCCAAACAGAACCTTGGTAAAAACATTGTGGTTCATCATTTAGTCAAGCTACACATCTTGTGGATGAAACACTCCATCATATCCGATAGGATATACAAGGAAATATTGCTCATGGGAGCTGTACAAAACCTACAAGCTGATTATTCGAATTTGAGGTAAGGCCATGTGGTGGGCTCAGTGTTTTGACAAAAATAGACATCTATCAAGGACTTCAAAAAGTAAAACCCCCATCTACAGGGTCGTAGTGAAGGTTGAGCTAGGAGCATTGGCCACTAATTGGATACCCTAAACCTAAAATCCGGTCAGGTACGGATGTTAAAAGCCGCCAGTTCGAAAGCAGCCGCACCATTAGGTTTGAAATGACGGCATTGACAGCAGCACAGATGCAGTTCATCGAACGGGTATCTCTTAACTTGCTCGTGCGTACAGCTTCATATAGGCTTATCCTTTGCGATGTTCATCGTTTTCATGGATATCCTAGAAAAGGAAACTTGTGAGGAGAGCAACGCAGACATGAAGGCTTCCCATGAATGAGACAGGCAAGGATCATAAGATGCCCCCACCCACCAGTGAGCCTCCTGAGCTTCTTGAGTGGTCTGGATGGGGAGCTAGAGCCTACCAGCTGAGCCTAGAAGCCATCGCTTGTCACTAGCACGAGGCTGAAGGACTTGAAGGAGAAACCGTTGCCAAGACCCCCAGCTCTCCGTAAGCCGCTTGTTAGTGGGTTCTTGACTGTTAGTGAACGAGAGTGACAGCTGAGAAGCGGGAATCATGGGCTTCTCAATAGAGATAGCATTGTCTGCCACGTGATTCATGAATCAGATTGCAGGTTGAAGCAGATAAAGATAGGCCCGTTTTGGGCCTAAAACATTCCGCTAACGAATAGAAACAAACCTTGAACTTTTTACATTCTCCGACTCTCGAACAAGAGCGAATGACAGCCGGCAATAATATCCGGCAGCCAATGGCAGCAGTGACATCGGCTCAGCACGAGTCAGCCAATGGATGAGAGGCTTGGCCATCGTACAATTCCCCTCCTCAGCCTTGCTCATCATACGATGTCGTCCAATTTTTGCTACGCCAGCGGTCCAGGACTCCCGGGGGTCTTCAAGGGCCCCTGGAGTTGGAACCGCACAAGTTGGACCTTTTCGAGGCAAAAGTCACGCCATTACGGGCAACAAACATCACGACGTCGACCGGCAGTGGGAGAGAAATCTGCTCTTGCTCTTACGCACCCCCGTCGCGCCAACTCGCTTGCAGAAGAGAGAGGGTAAGAGAAAAATAGTTGAGAAGGAGATGCTTGTAGAATATCACCAGTCATAGCATGGGCTTTGTGAGAAAACCCCATCCCCCAACGTTGTCGTCCAGAACCAGTGACTCGATCGCAAGTCGAGTCAATCGGACCCCTAAAGAACCCAATCTTTTTGACTGCGGCGAATACGACAACTCACAAGACCCCAATCCGGCCTTTTTTTTCCCTCTTGATTATCCGTCCGACGTATCCAGCCAGTCCAAGACAAGTCCAGTCTCCTCCCCAAGCAAGAAAGCAAGTCTCAGGACTCCCAGTCCTGTTCCCCGTCTAACTTAGGCCTGGGCTTTCCAATCCCAACCAACGAATTGGGAGCCGCATGTGTCCGATCATCCTATCGACTGATACTCTGCTTCTCCGTAAAACCCTTCACTCCCTCAACCAACATCTGGCGACCGATCCGTTTTGTTGTTCCTGTTTGCGCCCGATCTCATTTTGCGAGAACTGAGCGTTAAATTCAACTTACTGAGAGCCTTGACATACGTTGCTGCACTGTGGCTAGAAGCCATACCCGCATACAAGCACATACCTTAAACCGCAAGCTTCCGCCACGCTTTAGTCAAAGCTCGACCTCATCAAATCTACAGCAAACCGACAACGAATCAATCTCCTCCTTGGCCCGTACGCCTTGGTTGTCGCTTTCGCTGTCGACCCATCTTACAGTGCTGTCATATACTGCAATTCATCTTTCCGCAGCTCTTCAACCCCATCACAACACCCCACCTAGCCGTCTTTACCGAGCTCATCTTATCCTCACTTCGCTGAATCTCAATCGATACACTTCAACTTATTTCCGTGCCATCTTATCCCTTTCGCGAGGTTGTCATCATCATAAGCATCATCAATTCTTACCCTCCATCACGGCTGGACCCACTGTCATATGCTTTGACAGATCGACCCCTCAATTCCATTGCGACAGCTTTGTGATTGTCACACTTTATCGAGTGGCCTATCTGTTCTTGTAACCGCTGTTGAACCCAATTACCCCCGTTTTCCAATCGAAGTAGCCATCGCCAATTGAGCTGGCTCAAACCCTGTACGGGTTGCTCACACGAGACCTCCCTTCCCGGACGACGAACACGGCCTCGCAGGCCGGGATGCCGTGTTAGCAATGGATCCTAATCTTCTTAACTTTTTCGCGGTGCCCAACAACCAGACGCTGAACCACGTGGATCAGAACAACGACACATCTCAACAGCAACATGAACCTTCGCCATGGAGACCGACAGGCTTAGAGGGTGACATGGGAGCATCTGGCAACCAGGGGGGACCGTCCTACGATTACCAGTCAACTGCAGCCTCTGATATGTCATTCACCCAGGCTCCGATGCCGTCACCATATACCAGCTCAAACAAGACCATACTACCTACTCGAGGACCTCCACGGGGCAATCAACAACGGAAGCGAGATGCCCATGAAAGGAAGCGCACAAAGGTTGATACCGATTCTGCGCTGGAATCTTTGGACTACTGGATCCGTTTTGACGACGAGGAAAATGAAAGGACAGGAAGTATGAAATTGACTTTTCGAAACGTTTCGATCCCATGACCAATAACACTAATACTCATTACCGGGATGTTTAAGCCATATATCCATAATCAGAAAACTGATCAACGACAAAGACCGGGTTACGGAGGAAGCTCAACGACACCAGGACTTGGCACTGGCATATATGCAACTGCTCCTCCATTTCAGGGTGCCGAATACTTTGATGACAATGCTTTAGACAATGCTCTATCTGATGATGAAGAAGAAGGACTTGACTCGATGAGTCTGGAGGAACATCTATCAAAAATCGAGACTATGCCGCCTCCAGAGGTACCTCCTCGAGAAGGCCTGTACTCGACACCGCTCAGTTGGGAAAAGCCAGAGCCGGGTCTACGCATGGAACCAGACTTTGGGCTAGGCAATACTGCAACAGCCATGAACGCGGGGTTCGGGCAGACCATGTCGGGTATGGGCAATAATCAGGTTTTGAGCAACGATGAGCAGAGGAGACTTCTTGCTATCGCGATGAATACTGGTCGGACACCAGCCAGCTACATGCCCGCGAGTGGATTTGGTTTAGGATTTGGAGCTGGTCTTGGTACAGGACTCCCACCCGAGTTTAATAGCAGCATCGACTCTCTGTTGGGAACACCAACAGGGGACCGCAGCCAAAAACAAACGCCTACGCCAGCCAATAGCTCGAAGGCTCCATCGAGGAACCAAGACGTCAAGACAGAGGCATCGAGCGAGACAGGTTTGAGTTCTGCTAGGCCAGGACTTTCGCGCACCAACACCGCTACATCCGATATAAAGGGCAAAGATAAACTCAAACCAGGAGATCGAACAGCCCATAATGATATTGAGCGAAAGTATCGAACAAATCTTAAGGACAAGATCGCCGAGCTTCGCGATGCTGTACCTGCCCTCCATTCGATACCAGAAGACGGAATTGAAGAGGGTGAAAACTCACAGCGAGCGCCCAAAGTGAGCAAGGTCAGTGGTGATTCCCATCAACACTAAATACGGACATGATGACTGACATGATACAGGGCACTGTTTTAACAAAGGCGACCGAATATATTCAGTACTTAGAAAGGCGCAATCGGTCCATCATGAAGGAACATCAAGAGTTAGCCAGGCGTCTACAGGCATTTGAGCAGCTTCTCAGTGCCTCGGCTCGACAGCCGTTCTTGATGCCGAACCACAGCCGGACACTCTTCGATCCAAGAGGTTTCTGCTAGAATAGACATGATTTTGTCCCAAGGACTCTTGGGATTGTGTATAAATATACCCCAGAGATGAATCGCGCAGCATACACTGCTCATCCTAATTATGCATCATTCATTGGCCAGTCTCGATGCACAACTGAACACGCTGTGACTTGTTTGTCATATCATACCGGATCCGGTTTGGGATTACTGCCATGATGACTAGCCGAGGCTGGGGTCTGTCTCCATAGCAGCTTGCGGAGCTCATTTTGCTACCACGAGATATTACCCTGTATGTTGATGATTATTGTCACAACAAAGATCAGATCTCTACAGGGAAATAGCTAAACAACCCCCAGATCTAATAAAACAAAAATCAGCGGCGGGTTATGTGTGTATGTATGATTTCTTACATGCATTTAATTTCACCTCCAGCGGTTGTGGCTTGACCCATTCATGATCCTAGTCATGAACCACGCGCGGTTTTCTTTTGTTTTCAAGACTGAGCTGCAATAACATCAATTGTAGGCCTAGCAACAAAATTTCGAGTGGGTCGTGAAGAGTAACACAACGACCGTCACAGTCGTATTGATCCTATTTACTATACATTTTATTTCAGACGTCTAGGTCCAGGTCTATATGAGTATGTCACAGTTAAAGTAGTACATGTCATGATCGCAGCGCTTCGATATCGTCAATCTCTTTGACGGCTTCAGTGGACAGAATGTAGGGTGAGTCGTCGTCTACGCATACGCTGTCCTCGATTCGGACACCCATACCCCGGAAGGCGGCCGGCCATCGGTCATCATGGGGGACGTAAACACCCGGCTCTATGGTAACGCAGTGACCCTTGCGAAGAGTCTCGCGACGGCTGTAGCCAGGGCAGTCATGCACGTCAAGGCCGATGTAGTGACCAACGTGGTGGGGAAACAGCTGGTCAATGTTGGCCATGTTGACGTTGAACCCGATGCCTCGTAGTTGGTCAACAAGACCCCTCGCGGTAACGTTGTGAATGTCCTCTAGTGAGAGCTTGGAGCTTTCCCTGCAGAGTGACACACTGGATCGCTGCACGTTGAGGACGGCCTGGTATAGGTCGCGCTGAGCAGGGGTGAAGCGGCCAGAAGCTGGCCAAGTGCGAGATATGTCAGTAATGTAGGTGCCATACTCGCCGCCTGCGTCAATGAGAATAAATTCGTCCTCTTTGAACGTGCTGTTATTCACCGTGTAGTGAATGCAGTTTGCGCGCTCACCGCCAGCTACCACGGGGATATATGCCGGGCCTTCGCAGCCATTGACGGCGAATTGGTAGTCAAGGAACCAATGCAAGTCCTTCTCACGTTTCCATGGTCGGCGCATTGCATCTGTGATGACACGACCCGAAATTTGACCAGCAATACGCATATTAGCGACCTCTGCTTCACTCTTGACCACCCGAAGTTTGTTCATGACTGAGTAGAGCGGAGTTCGGGAGGGTCGAGATTCTCGCCCTGAGATGAGCCCCCAAAGCCAATTAGCTGTCGAAGCAACACTACCCTTTGAGGGTGGTGAGTCTGCATATATGAGTTTGGCTGATTTGAGAATCTTGGGAAGCAATTGCTCTGCCTCGTTTATCGTATATGCTTCATCGGCGTTGAAGATATCTCTTGCAGCATCCACACCATTGCGATAACCATTCCATTGCTCCTCACGAGCATTTTTGGGCTTGACAAACATACGGAATATGTAGTCACCATACTCAGGACCAGTCTTTTCAATCACCGCAATGGCATTTTCTTCCATCCATCCTGTAAGGTATAGAAAGTTGGACTCTTGTCGATATTGGTGAAAGACAGCACCAGACTTGTACTGGAGAGATGCAGCATGCAGAACGGCAATACTGCCCTCTGTCATCGACTGCGCGAGGAGAGCTCGGCGATCAGCATATTCTTGCGCTGTGATCCCTTGTGTGATTTCGTTTGGTTGTAGGATATGAGGATGTGTTTCGTAGACTGGCTGTCCGAATCGGAGGTCGGCGGCGGAGACAACGGCGTACGCCCGACGGCTGTACGGAGTATTTGATGGTAGAGCTCGGCAGGCTGTCGTCCTTGTAGAACTAGATATTGTTGATATGCTTCTCACCGACCGAGCTTGGAGGGGCAAACGATGCTCAAAGCTCCGTAATGGAGCTCGAGGGAGCTTCATCTTGAGGATCAAAGATGATCTGAGAATGAGTTTAAGCGATTGAACTTCGTTAGTGGAACTTGGAGCTCTTACATCAATTGAACCCCTCGTACACGGCCAATTTGCGTCAGAGACCTCAAAGATCTCGGTGATGACGCCAGACCAAGATTATGACAAGGATGGGCCGAGGCTAGTTGCGAGACAGCGGAAAAGTGTGAGGCTCAAGACGAGATTGGATAGGTGGATGTTTCAATGCGGGAGACGCACCAGGGTCAGTTAGAATGATGTCTTTTCTATGCATAGACTATGTGAGCTAATTATGCAATTACCTTTTCATTCCTCTTGTGCGTTACAAAGTCGATTAATTAAAACAAAAAACACAATTAAACGTTCATGTCTTGACTCTTTGTTATTGTTTCCTCTCATGTCTCGCGTGAATTCCCCGTCTCCGGTACGAGGCTGAAATTTTGTTGTCTGGTCTCGTCTCTCCCAATTTCCCGTTTCTGGCTGTAGTGCCTCTGGTTGCTGGGTGGCTTTTAGGCGACTGGCCCGTGCGAAGAGGTGTTTTTCTCGCAGTGGACGTTCAGCAGGCCACAGAAGGCCTTCACTGGGGGTACAGGGCCCCCGGCGGCCCCTCCCAGAAGGCCCTGCTAGTCGCTGAACTGGCCCAGGAGTGGTATAGTGCTGTTGTGCCAAGCGCGACTCTAACAACACGGCCTGCTTTGCTTTGCTTTGCTCAGTCATCAAATTCGATGGAGTCTGTCCCTCACTTGGCTCGTTTCCCTCCATTCAAAGCACCAAGCCTAGGAAAAGGTTCAGTACCTACCAAAACAACATAACGGCCGATTTGTTGCTCGCTCATCATTTGACTGCGTTTGTTGTTGACTTCTTTTTCCTTCTACATCTTTGCCATCTCCGCGAGCTTTGATGTGTCAATAGCATCTATTACCTCTCTTTGTTGCCTCATTGTCTCTGTCTAGTCGCTTTGACGTGTCAGGCTCCGCGTCGCGTGCTGTCACAAGTCTCATCCTCCCAGCCCCTCCACAACCGTCCTCGTTACTACCACTACCGGTCCATCTGCCACCACGATCGACCACCACCAATAACAGCTCAAATCTCGTCACGTCATCCTTGACGTTCCTTCTCGACTTTTGTCGTTTTGCTTAAACGCCCTCTGCTCTGGTCTCTCCTCCCCAGAGCAGTTCACGGGCTTTATATGGCAACGATATCTTTATCACCAACGCCTGGTCCCATATCGGCCATGTCTTCGAGACGGGGCCCATTAACGAACAACCCCAACGTTGCCAATTCGCCTCTGAGAGGTGCTTCCGCTCTGGCTGGATATGCAAAGCAGAAGCGTTCATATGCTACCGTTCAGCGTGAAGAAACCTATGGCCAGCCGCCGCCTCTAAAGAAGCAGGTACTCGATAATGGCGTGCAGCGTCCGGTTCGATCACCAACCCGGTCCACCAGGACTCAGGTTCTGGTTCAACGTGGCGCTACGCGTCCTTCTACTAAGGAAAGAACCTCAAGGGCTGCTCCGACAAATGTCTCCCGTGAGGCCGACACCGAGAAGGAAGCATGGAAGAAGCATCATCGTGCCAAGTTTCCTAAAATGGTCTTCTATTTCGAGAGTATACCCGATGATGTTCGTGCTAGACTAACAAAGAGGGTCAACTATCTTGGTGCTGTATGTTAATCTCGAAAGCTTTGATGGGCCCCACTGACCTTGCTTCAGAGACAAGAACCCTTCTTCTCCATTGACGTTACCCATGTCGTCACCACTCGAACAATTCCACCTGAAAGACAAGAGGCGCATCAAGACCATAACCAAGGACACCATGGCGAGCACAACGAGTCCGAAGAACAGCCTCAGACCATTAATCCATCTTTATTGAACCGTAATACCGAAGCTCGAAGAAAGCTACTGTCCGAGTTCCGCAATGCACCTTCAAGGTCGCAGCAGCTTGATGACCCTTTAAAGCGAACCCGAGGATCAAAGAATAATGATGTGCTGTACAAAGCTCGTGAGATGGGCAAGAAGATCTGGACACTGGACAAGTTCCAAAACATGCTTGCAGTCTTGCTTGAGGCAGAGACAAGCCACAGCACGTACGGTTCAAGATCAACAGCCACTCGCGGTAATTATGGTGCTTCGAGGGAGCCTAACCTGCTCCAGCTGTTGCACAATGAACGCCTAAACGGACCATCTGATCGTGATCCTTCTGCTGTTCATCGTGAATTATGCTATTTCAAGGGACCTCACATTTATGTATGGGATATGGACGAGAAGAACAAGCCCATCATGGTTCGAGAGTACCCCAAGGTTGCTAATAAGGCAGATGGTGAGTGGCCTCAGTTCCGAAGTGTTGGAAACGGTCGATGTCCGTTTGTGGAGGACCACGATGTGCCTGAAAAGGATCATCGAAGACAACGAGAGCAGGAAAAGGCACGCCTTGCCAAGCGTGAGGAAGCTGCCCCTGTTCTCAAGCCTCCTCAGGTCCCAATGCCCAAGCCGGTGACAGGAAAGCGAACCATTGCTGAGATGGAGGATGGTCAGAGCAGAGCCCGTGCTGCGACGCCTACTGATATCTTCAACCCCGCCAGGGCGGCCATGTCGAAAGCAGTGGATGCCCGACCTCAGAACGCCTTCACAAGCCGTGCTGCCGCTGGCCGGCTTTTTGCTGGCGAGCCTGTGGCATCTGGAGTGCAGCCTTCTAACATTACCTCAGCCATTCGATCGCAGATGGTCTCTTCGACATCTGGTATCAATGGAGCGAAGGCTGGAACCAGTAAAGAGGTTCATGGCCTGCAGCGCAAGGTGTTGCAGAAGGCTGCCCCTGCTTCCTTTGACGTGAGCTCGCGCCGTCTTGCTGAGGTTTCAATGGACGTTGCATCTAGCAGATCAACAACGATGGGCCGACACACTTCGCGACCTGCTGAGGTGCAAGAAGAGGATGCTCAAAAGACTGAGCGGAGGACACAGTCGCAACCTCTTAAGAGTAAGCGGGACCTCAAGCCTGGCTATTGCGAGAACTGTCAGGACAAGTTCCGCGATTTTGACGAGGTATGTGATGTCTTTTTCCAGAGTATGCCTGTAAAAACTAACTTTTGTAGCACATTTTATCTCGCAAACACCGGAAGTTTGCTGAAAACGACGAAAACTGGACTGAGCTTGATTCTCTCCTGTCACAAATCAAGAGGATGCCTAAGTACGCATCCGGTTCTGACGAGGAGGAAGTCTGGTAGCGACCATTCATAAAATAATACGACATAAATCTTTTCAACATCGCATCACCATCATCTCAGGCCTTGTCATGGTCCGCAGCTCATGGACTATGTTACTGGCATCCCACGAAACAAACTCTTCATGAAGTCCATTTTGCGCATTTCGGTTCAGATTCCCACAGCACGCAGTGCACAAACATCAAAGATACCTCATGAGTTTGGTTAGCCTTGCGCTTAATGGCGGCATCATCGGACAGTCTCTCGGTTTAAGATGTCCGCGTCTTCTTTACTATCGCTTTCTCCTTTTACCTTATAAGCATGAACTGCATGCGACGGCGCAGAGCGGCATGGTTTTTGGCACATTATCTCACGGTCTAGTCGGCCATTTCATTTGTTCTGATTGGACTGCATACATGGTAACTGATTTTTGGGGCGTTTCGTCGCGGTCCATTTCGAGAGGCATGGTCAGGGCAAATGGCTGAGATGGGTTTGATGAAGAGTTGTACAAAGGTGAACCAGGGCAGGGCATTGGAGCGGAAGAATTATATCGCAAAAAGCAACAGCGACTGCTTTACGACGATGACCAGAAAGGTCTGATGTAGATATGTGTTTAGGACATGTATATGTACCTACATGTTATGTAACATGAATACTTGAACAAAGTACGGCCCTTGTGGCATGATGCACAGTGAAGGTGAGCTGCTTAAGCATAAATGTGAGTGAATCATTGGTTATTTCTGTCATAGACAAGTGTCTTGCATGAGTTCCATCTCAAGTGAACCCCTTGACTATGTGGCGTTTTCAGCCTGCAGTAGTTGATTGGCAGATGCACACTATGAAACTTTACGTATGTGTTTCTTTTGTCTCTCACCGATTTTCGGCTGAGACCACATTAAGTTTCCTCTTCTTTTTCAATTCTCACTGTTGCGAGCGCAAACCTTTTCTATTGTAAGCCCGCGAGGACCTCTATCACATGTTCAAATTGGACCTGCCAAGCTTGGACAAGTCTGAACTGTGTGATACTTGGCTCATTTACTTGAAATCTTTAACTCCAAGGCCGCAATCGGCGCATCTCAAGTGAGAAAAGATATTAGAAATTGGTGGTGAGGAGTACAAGGCTATTGGACTTAACTAGTCTTCTGACTTTTACAGGTGCTGGACGTCGCCGCTTACTTGAGGTGAATCACTCTCACTGACAACATCAGAGCTGGGAGAAAACTTGACTTAGAGGTGAAATATCTTACCAGAAAAGCTTCGTGCGACCATTGAATCTTCACTCTTACTCTCTGCCAACACTCCTCAAGCTTTGTTTGCACCAACTCCAGCATATCTCACGATGAACCTCAAAACCTCGGCTCATGCCGAGTCAACACTGGAAATTTGGAAACAACTACGAGACTTGAAGAACGGCAAAGAGAAGATCATTCTCGATGGTAACAATCTCGACATTGCTTCTCTAGTCGCAGCAGCTCGTCATGGTATCAAGCCTGAGATCAGCAAAGACGAGGAGCTCGCTCGCCGCATCGCTCTAAGTGTTGACGCACTAGCTGAGTACTTGTCACACAAATACGTAGTATATGGTGTCAATACAGGTTTTGGAGGAAGTGCAGATGTTCGAACTGACGAATGGTTGGAGAACCAAATTGGCTCTCTTCAACATACACAGAGTGCCATTATCACTTCTAACGACAAAAACCCTGGCGGCAACTCTGAAAGAGAGCCGTCTCACATCATGCCCCCTGAATGGGTTCGAGGAGCTATACTTACTCGGGCGAACCAGAATATGCGTGGACAAAGCGCTGTTCGACTGGAAGTATTGGAGAGATTGATCAAACTGCTTCACCACGATATTACCCCTATGGTTCCTATTCGAGGTACTATTTCGGCGTCTGGAGATCTCATGCCTTTATCTTACATCGCTGGAGCGGTCACTGGAAACCCGGATATTTTCGTTCAAGTTGGTAAAGGGTCGTCAGCCAAGGTGATGCCTTCAGATGAAGCTCTACGGGCTAGCGGTCTCTCACCAAGCGGTCTTGGGCCAAAAGAAGCTCTCGGTCTTATCAATGGAACTGCTCCATCTGTATCTGTTGCCAGTCTGGTCCTCTATGATGCGCAACAGCTGGCTGTGCTTGCTCAGGTATTGACAGCATTTGCATCCGAGGCCATGGGTGGCAACGTTGAGTGGACAATTCCTTTTATCCATGCTGTACGACCACACCCTGGCCAGATTGAGGCAGCTGCCAACATAAGAAGCTTTCTACAAGGCTCAGAGTTCGTCGTTGGATTGGAGGACCGCAAGAGAACTGGCGATGGCCTTTGGCAAGATCGATATTCTACTCGCACGAGTCCCCAATGGATTGGTCCTTATCTAGAGGACCTCCTGCTTGCCCAGAAACAAATTTCGGTGGAACTCAATTCGACTTCGGATAACCCCTTAATTGACGCATCGGAGAAAGATGGAAAAGTGGTTGGCGATGTGTATTCAGGAGGGAACTTCCAGGCTGTTGCTGTAACTTCTGCCATGGACAAGACACGACTTGCTCTCCAGATGATTGGACGCATGGTCTTCTCTCAGGTCAGCGAGATGATCAACCCCTCGACTAACAATGGCCTTGAAGCCAATCTCAACATTAGCGCAAAGGAGAATTTCACCATGAAGGGCATTGACGTAAACATGTCTGCATACATGTCCGAGTTAGCTGCCCTGGCTCACCCGGTCTCGTCTCACGTTATGTCAGCTGAGATGCATAACCAGGGCATCAATTCACTTGCTCTGCTTTCAGCTCGACGAACCTTGGAGGCTGCCGATCTTGTCGCGCATATGTGTGCTTGTCACATTTACGTTTCATGCCAAGCAGTCGAGCTTCGGGCGACACATCGGCTTTTCCTGGACACGCTTCGTGAAAAAGTGCTATTGAACAAGACCGGCAACGGACCATTCCATGCATTTGGCCTGGAGGACGCCGCTATCGAGAGAATCGGTGAGGTTGCTTTCGCTGTCGTCGAGCGGGAGTGGTTTGACCACAATATCGGTTGCTGGAAGGATCGCATTATACCCACCGTCGATGCTGTAATGGCACCAGTTACGCAATTCCTGACTGCCGAGAAGATCGATTGTCCGATATCCAGTCTTGCAGTATTCCGTGGCCAGTTCCACAAAGCAGTCGTGGATACTGCTTCTTCCATCTTCTATCCTAACATGGCAATACGCTCTGTCGACGTGGCTACCAAACTAGGTGATGGAACCGCTCCGTTGTATACTTGGGTTCGATCCAAGTTGGAAGTCCCGACACAATGTGGTCTTGATGATGATCCCCTATACAACGTACACAAAGGCCTTCCAACTGAGGGCAAGAAGACTATTGGTAGTTGGGTGAGCATGGTGTATGAGAGCGTCAGAGGCAATATGATGGACGTTATCATGGGGAGCATCGAGACTGAACGTTCAGCGCCCCGGACAGTTGAAGAGTACGAGAAGCTCTGTCAGGATCTGAGGCAAACCGAATGGGGGACCGACAGAAAGCAAACCGAACTTAAGAGGGCCATTTGGAATAAAAAAAAACTCTGCTCAGGAATGACTGACTGAAAAGATGTAAAATAAAGGCTTCGAATGTACCTAGTTTAGACAATACAATCTCAGCTCATCATTGTTAACGTGGTGTGGTATATACGATAAGATCAAAACCGAACAGAGTTTATATCTTGTTTGTAAGAACAAGGAAAAAAAAAAAAAAGAAAGAAAAAGAGAGAGGGATAGAGAGAGAATGGGATTGTCAGGGTGATGAGGCACCGCAGTATTTGATTGAGGAGTCATGATGAGGCTTACATGCCAGTGTCATGCACAGTGCTTAAAAGTAACACTGTGCTGTCATAAGCAACCTTACGTTAGGCGACAGTTTCACAACTGAGTTACTTACAGAGACGGCTATGTACCTTGGCTTTCAACACCAACACATTTCAACATTCACTCACAAAGCCGAGAAGTCTCCACTCTCAAAAGTACAAATTCTTCAAAATGTCAGACAACCCGCCACCAGAATGGGTGCCCTCATCATCTCCATCACCCTCCAACGCCTCACCCATGCCTCTCGCCGATAATGAAGGACCAGGCAGCGGCGCTGCATCTCCAAACTTACCACTCACTATGTCCGCCTCAGTGGTGCTGGCTGATCTACCACGGGATGCGAGCGCCGCACTTGCAACTGCTGGAGCCTTCAAGGCAGACAAGGTTGTAGTGCGATTTAAGCCCGTGGGGTCTGCTCCGTCGTTGGCGCAAGATGTGTGCAAGATTAGCGCGACAAGGCGCTTTGAAGAGGTTGTGAGATATCTCAGGAAGAAGCTGAGGTGCAAAGAGACAGACAGTGTCTTCTTGTACGTCAACAGTGCCTTTGCGCCGTCTTTGGACGAGGTTGTGGGTAACCTACATCAGGTGAGTCTTAGCCTATCACAAGGCCTATGATGGATTACCAGGCTGTAAGGTCACGGAAACTGACATATCCAGTGCTTTAAAAATGCCCACGGTCAACTTGTGGTTGCCTACTCTCTCACTCCTGCTTTCGGATGATGCTAAAAAGGCTGAATTCTTCTATCTGGATATACGAAAGGCTATGACATCTACTCAACCCAAACTCCGAGCTATGCGACCTCTATGACTGCGCTGCGACACACGAATTCGACATGCTTGCCTCTCCAAAACATCATGGAACTACTTCTGGGGTATCATCATCTCATCTCTAGGAATCCTTCACCGCCTTAGTAAAGTTCTCAAGTTCCTCCGCCGAAATGGGATATGTGTGCTCAGGAGCAGGATATTGGCGCGACTTGACTTCATCCCGATACGCCTCGATGGCTCTCAAGCTCTCGCCCCAGACATCGCCATACTTCTTTACAAATTTGGGCAGAAATCGACCGGGAGGGAAGTTTCCAACCATATCTACTTGTACCAGGACTTGGCCCGAGGTACCGTTGCCAGCGCCAATACCGATGGTGGGAATGGAGAGCTTTTCAGTAATGAGCGCGGCCACCTCAGCAGGAACTGCCTCAACAACCATGGCAAAACAACCAGCTTCTTGAAGAGCAAGGGCATCTTCAAGAATGCTCATTGCACCACTACTTGTCTTGCCCCTGGACACGGAAGCCACCAAGTGCGTTTTGTCGCTGAGGGTCAAGCCAATGTGGCCAAGAACAGGAATGCCAGCGGTGGTAATCTTCTTGATAGTAGGGGCCATCTCCTTACCACCTTCAAGCTTGACACCTTGGACACGGCCTTCCTTGATGAAACGGATAGCAGTAGCAAGAGCCTGGTCAGGACTAATCTCATATGTGCCCATGGGTAGATCTCCAACCTACTGGGATTAGTTTATTACTTGCATATAGAAAGACAGGGGTCTTACAGTGAAAGCCGACTTTGTCGCTCTCGCAACAGACCGACAATGTAAAAGCATCTCTTCCAAGATAATCTCACTCGTATCCTCCATACCAAGTGCTACCATGGCGAGACTGTCTCCCACAAGGATGATGTCCATACCAGCATGGTCAGCGACATGACCACTGGGGAAGTCATGAGCTGTCATGACGGTGATGGGATCACCCTTGCGGTGCATGGAACGAAGAGTTCCGACAGTGACCTTCTTACGTTGAACGGCCGGAGGTGCACCCATGGGAGAGTGAGAGCTGTACCGGGTTTGCGCCGCACCTCCGATGATGAGGGGCCGAATGGCTCGGCCGAGGGTCCGGGATGCCGGCCGAGTGGATGGGACGGACACCCGGGATAGGAGAGAGGCACATGACCTCATGGTAGGATTGATAAGAGATGACATGAGGCAGGGGAGAAGATAGGAGTGAAGGGAAGTGTTAGTAGAGTGGGTTGAGGTGAAGATAAGGTGTCGCGTGCTTTGTCAGGTCAAGTTGGGAGTGACAGAAACTTGAGGTACTTGCAGGCAGATCTCAGACCGACAGAGACAGTGGCTCAAGAAGTCTATAGTGATCCTTTTTGAAAGGGGAAAAATTATGAAAGAAGTATCTTAGCTAATGCTGTTTCGTTTATGACAGTTAGAGTTGCGATCTAGTCAGAAAGTCGGGGCAAGCAAAGGTTTTATTCATGTCTGAACCATGATGAACCCTACGTTGTATATTTGAGTATCTTGGTGTTTTTTCTCAGCACCCCTGGTCTGCGCCCCACGCAGTAACTTTTTGGGGTTCTGGAAGTGAAATTTAATTTAGACTAGTCCTTTCAGGGCATGCGAATGGCCGAACGACCGAAGATCCGTTAATGTTGAGCCGCCATTTCATTTACATGTACATTCTGGGCTACTGAATTATACCCCGAATCATGCTGGAATACAATTTATACTGTGAAATACTGAGGTCACGGAAAGTTACAAAAAGTCTTTGAATGTATTCGGAAGCCGAGGTTGTTACTGGCTATGCCGAGATGGAGGTGTAGTGGGGGAAGTGTAACGGCTTTGATTGAGGCTGGCTGGGTACTTGTACCGAGGATTTGGAAATGGAGGGGGTCTCATGAAGTTGTGATGAAAGTACCTAGATCCGAATACGCATGCGAGAACCGAGGGACATAATATCCATAATAAGTAGTAACCCGGCAAGTATCTGTATGTCTTGTCATATAATGTTTTCCCAACCGCAACGACTATGTATAAAGCCGCTTTATGATTATTCCTAGGTTACCGCCGCGATAATGGTTCCAGCCGGTCCTACAACTCTATTTGGTCTGTGTTGCTACGCGAATATGCATCGAAATGTAGGTATCCATATGCGTTAACCTACCATCACTGTTTGCTTCCTGTTTAATATCCTCAAATTGACTGAGAGCTAGCTTTAATCAGCGATATTCAATGTATTCAAGGGTATGTATAAAAGATTAAAGAAACTGATTGTTAAGCAGAGGCTCGGCATCTGATAATTGCACCAAAGAAACAAGCTCAAAGCTTAACCCAGAATGTGTCACCTTTATTGGAAATTGAGGCCTCTAAAACTTGATGCAAAGGAAAAGGATGACTCAACTGAGTTGCATCGTTTCAGTCTAGATCGTTGTTTCATGCTGTGTTATGCTCGTGACGTGCTATGTCGATCTCCCCATTGCGGCAGATTAGTGCCTTATCGATAACACTAACACCCTGAAGGAGCAGCCGGCACCTGCCGTGTTGCGTTTGCAGCGGCTTATCACGCTCGTACACATCATATCCTCGTGACTTGGCACCCCCGGGAAGGATATACCCATTATCCATCTTGCGCTTGCTTGACTCAACTTCATCTTCACCTGCCTCTAGCAATATTTTAGCTATTCCCAACCAACATCTTTCAACTGCAGACTATTTCACACACAAACTGCAGTTCTTCTGCCTCTTCTTAACGTCTTCCTCTCGAGTATCGCCTATCGCGCCGGCCCCGGAGCTCTTTGGATACCTTCATAACCCCACATTCGGAAACAACATCAACCGCCATCATGAGTAGCCCACGCCGCAGAATCGAGACTGATGTGAGTTCTACCGTCTTCCGAGACTGTGACGGAACTGTGACTAACTCTAATCGTCAACAAGGTCATGAAGTGCGTTGTCGTCTCTGCCCTCTCGCTTGTTGTATTGCTAACATGATGACAGGATGTATGGGACTCAATATAAGCTACCGTTTCTATGATGACACTGACACCAATAGGCTTATGAGTGACTACGAAGTTACACTTGTCAATGACAACAGTAAGACTTGACTTTAATACCAACGTCGACTTTGCTAACATGAAATAGTGTAAGCTTCCAATTCCACTTTCACCGACTCCGACCTATTTCCTGACCGATCCTCTTAGGCAAGAGTTCTTTGTTCGCTTCAAAGGACCAGCTGAGAGTATGTTTACCGAAGCGCATCGTCCGAATAAGAACTGACATTACGAAGCTCCATTTGAGGGCGGAATGTGGAAGGTTCATGTCGAGCTTCCCGACACCTACCCTTACAAGTCCCCTAGCATTGGCTTTGTCAACCGCATCTTCCACCCCAATATCGACGAGCTGTACGAAACCTATACCTCCGTCTGATTTGAACTATGGCTAATGGTTCAGGTCCGGGTCGGTCTGTCTCGATGTTATTAACCAGACTTGGTCGCCCATGTTTGATATGATCAACATTTTCGAGGTTTTCCTTCCTCAACTCCTGCGATACCCCAACCCTACCGACCCCCTCAACGGTGAGGCGGCGGCCTTATTGATCAGAGAACCAAAGAGCTATGATGCCAAGGTCAAAGGTGTGTGTGCATGGACCCTTGAAACAGACATGATACTCATGAAAGCAGAATATGTCCAGAAATATGCTTCCAAAGATGCAGCAGACGAAGCCGGAGCCGAAAGCGAAGACGATGACGAACTCTCCTCAGTTGCCAGTTTCGGGGACGACGATGACGAGCCTGCGGGACAGATGGATGATGTATAAGCCCTTCTACAAGCGCATTAACTTGGGCGAGCGTTTCGATTCACATATGGCGTCATGGGACCGAGGCACGGATTTAGGGCTATCATTGGACGGAGTTGCAGTAACCTCGCGCAGGCTTGGACTCGGATCGAATTTGTTTCTTGGCATTAGTTTGGCATGTTGCATACAAAGCTTCGCTTGTGCTCATCGGAGGGCGGTCGAACGGAATAGCCGCAACTGGATGTCATGATTGCTGGTGATAGGCCTGGCCGTCAGGACCTCGAAGGCAGTTTGGACATGATGGTTGGCCTTTCGTTCTCTGCCAACGATGCACAGCAGAGGGACAAGACTTTGAATATTAAATCAATAAATTGGGCTGAGCCCGGGTATCATATCTATAATTATTCTAAAGAACCAGTGCCTATAGTGAAATGCTTAATCGGAGTCGTAGTCAACCAGGCCTGCTGGCGAAGCAGGCGCCTGCGCCTTGGATGGTGGCTCCAAATTCCGTGACTCTACTTCTTGTGGTGATCTCTTCCGCTTCACACCTGGCAGTCTGGCCGGTCCTTTCGTCTCATGTCGTTTGTCGATCAGGAAAGGATCCTTGGAGGCCCTAGTGTTGCCCATAAGTTCCGACACCAACGCATCTTTACGTTTCGAAGCCTCCTTGTCAGCCTTCAGCTTGCCTCCACCTTTCGGGTCCAATGGTTTCTTCTTGCTCCCTTCGGTTTGAAATAAGGGCTTCGACAATGCTCGATCTCTGCCATCATCAACCACAGGTCCAAAGTCGACAAGAGCCGCACGGCGAGCATCTTCCTCTGTTCCAGGAACAATATCTATGCCAAGACTCATGCGATCTTGAAGATCCCCTGTAGCCGCAGCATCGCGCTCCCGCTCTTTGCGCCCTGCCCTGAATGCCTTCCGTAGCTTCTGATTCTGCGTATACGGATCATCCCAATGTTTCGCAGATGCCTCAAGAAGATCGTCTATCCGTAGTGTCGCGCGTTTGAGCTGCTCCCTATCCTCAATAGTCTTTTCCAAACTCGAAAATGCATTCTTTCTCAACGCCTCCCTCTCCTGATCCGTCATGATAACCGCATCCCCTTCGCGCTGCACATCCTCCCCCGTATCCCTCTTCGCACCGCCCTCCGTGACAACATACGCCGTATTCTTCGGATCCGTGCGAATCTCAATCTCGCCTCCGCAATCCGCATGACGAAACTTGAAACTCCAAATCGGCGTTGAGAAATAACTCCCCACGCGGCGCTTTGCGGCGTTGAAGCGAACGCCTTGGCCGATTATTGTGGGCTTGGGACAGCTGTTGCACCAGACGGCGAAGGGAAGCTCGAAGCGGACGGTGAGGGAGCCGGGCTTTGAGGCGCGTGCGCCGAGCGGGTGTTTATTGTGAAGACGGTTGCCGGATGTGGTGCCTTCTACTTCGGGCGGGACGTAGCGGCCCATGTTGAAGCCCTGCATCTTTGTGGTGGTTTTGAGGCTCGTGGCCTTTGGTAGGTGGAGGGAGGAAGATTTGGTGTTGAGAGAGATGGATGGTGGATGGAGGGGTGATGTTATAGTGGTAGGTACGTCACCTTTCAGTGGGGGTTGTGTCTTGGTGTAAGTCGACTACCGTCACGTATCACTTGTCTGTGTCAAAAGTCTAACTTGGATGGAAATGAAAAGAAAGAGAGTCTAATAGAGAGGATGCGGAAAGGCTGTGCTCAAATAAAGAAGAATTTTTTGAAGTCTTGAGCATGGCTCAAGTGTTGCCTAAAGTGTAATATAAGTGTGAATCTTGATAGAAATCAATGATACAATCTTCAAATACATACAGTATCCTGTAGAATGCCACAAGAATACGGTTGCGGATTTGACACCCGAAGAACGTCAGGTTCGGCCTACTATTAGAATGCAATCATGACAAACTCTTCATATTGTAGCATGGTCCTATTAACCATACGGGGTCACCTGCTCGCCAGTTCAGTTTTACAATGGAGCGGGTCAAGATACCTAATTAAGCTTCCTAGCCTTTCCTTCTCTTGTATTGTATATAGACTAGGCTCGTAGCTAAGATCTTTCCTTCTTGTCTGTCTCAAGCTTGCCAATAACAGGCTCCAAGAGCAGAGGCAGATACTCTGCAGCATCCTTGCCAAATGCAAAATCACCAGGCTTGACCTTGTACATCTCTTCCTCATTCTCAGCCTCAGGGTTAATAACCGCAATACGTGCGCCTTTACGTTTGGCTTTATCGATATAGCCTGCAGCAGGGTAGACTTGGGCCGAAGTACCAATAACAAGCATCAAATCCTGTATATAATTAGTCAACTTTCTAAAAAACTGCTCAACGTGGGTTTCAACTCACTACTTTGTCCTCGAGAAGCCAGTTTGTGATACCCATCATCATAACTTCGTCCAGATTCTCACCAAACCACACAACACCCGGTCTTTGAAAGCCTATCTTGCACTGAGGGCATTTCGGAATGTCATCTGGTGAGATTGGGTCCAGAGGAAGCGAGGCGTCAAGGAGGGGAAATGGTTTGCCTGGTTCTACATCAACTGAAGCTGGTGCCAGGGCAGGACAGAATGGATCATCATAGTTGCCTCGCTGGATCCAATCGCAGTTGGTGCACTTGATGTCGAAGAGGGAACCATGCAAGGTACGCAGTTGATCCTGTGGATGACCCGCCTGTTGAGAGAGATCTGAGGTTGTTAGTTACTATGATACAACACAGAAGGGAAATCCATACTGTCGACATTTTGTGTCAGACACAAAAAGTCCTTGTTCTTCTCAGCCAGCGCCGCAAGAGCATAATGCGCTGGATTCGGCTCCGCGCGCAAGCACATATGACGTCTATAATTGTAGAACAACCACACAAGACCCGGATCATTCTTGAAAGCACTCAAAGTAGCTAAAGACGTAGCATCATGATTTCGCCAAAGACCGCCAGCGCCTCGGAAAGTAGGTAGGCCAGATGATGCTGAGAGACCAGCTCCACAGAGCGCGAGGATGCGCTTGCTTGAGCGGAGGGCTTCGTGAAAGGCGCCTACGTCGTTATGAGGAGCCATTGCTGTGAAGAAGCGAAGATTCGAAGTTGCTGTTTTTGAAGAGAATATAGAAGAGAGACGTGGTGTTGGTCTGAGAAGTCTCATGATATGGTGGTTGTGGATAAGCTTAAATGTTGGAGGGGAGTGAATATGGCTGCAAGGATTATCTGTAGGTTGCTTCTCCAATGTGAGGTTGCGTCACTCGCCGGGAGATATGATTGGATCGTGGAGTAGGCAACGAAGATAAATTCTGCCTGTGGCTCAACCTTGTTCGAAGATATATTATTGCGATAAAATATTGAACGGTTGTTGATGTTGCCTGTCATGAGACGTGCTGATTGGCTCCGTTGACTTTAGGTTGCTATACATTGCATGCACATGTTTCAACCAAGATACACTACAATTGATTCCGTACCCGAGGTTTGAACAAGGATAGTTGATATATAAATGGCATATCCGTTTGTTCCATGTAATTAAATCCTTGGTGTGTAGTGATCGATTCAATCATATGTTGCTAGTTCGTCTACTTCTACTTATACACAGACCGGCCGAGGTGAGTCCATGCGAAGATCACACAAGAGTTGAGGCGAACACTAGATAACACTATGAGCTTGATAATTCTTGATTATATGTATACTTCAATCCCAAAATGGTTATTACCCTTTTTCAACTCACTCCTGATCTCCCTTCGCGTCTGTCTTTAGCATAGCCTGTATCTGGAGGAGGCTCAAGGACAGGCAAAGGACCGAGGACCAACTTGAGGCTCTTGCTCAGGCCCGAACCTCTGTGTAGCCTGTCAAAGCCATCCCAAAATGGAATAGAACTATCAAGACATGCATGGAGAGAGAATGAGTCTATGCAGGTGATATCACCTCATGCATCCAAATCGCCCAGGGAGGCCACTCAGCCCACTCCTCAGCACCACCATTACCAAGATGTATCTGGCGGATAAATATGTACCGAGCTAGGTTCTAATGTAGGTGTCAAGTGCATTGTTGTGATCATTGTATGGCCTGGCTGCAGACTGCTTCGCCAGGAGGCAATAACGCCTCAGAAACCTGGTAGGGAGACATTACATCGGACATGGTCGATCAATTATAAATACTCGGCCAAATGTCTCGCTCGAGAGAATAATCCCCATCTTTTGTAATTCATAACTTCCAAATCTTATTTCACAGTGACCCTCAGAATCAAATATGCCCGAGTCCAACGTCAGTTTGGTTGGTAATAACTACTTTCTTTGCGGTCCCTATGGACGCAACCTAAGGTAAGAAACTCCCTACTGAGCAAAAGACTCGTTTTTCTGATGCTGGCCCGGTCAAGTGGTGCTTCGGACAGGGAGTTCGCCAAAGCGTTCCAACACCCTCCAGGAGTCCATCATGCTTTTGTGGCAATTGGTGAAGACGACTGCTACTTCACCAAATACTGCAACGAGAGAACCGAACGATTCACATGGTGTAAGAAATATCTGTTGCTAAACTTCCCATCAGCTAACTTACAACTCACAGCCTGGTCTCTTTCCAGCTACGGTGGCCTCGACAAAGCACTCGACTCTCTCGATGGCGACACCCCCGAGTTTGTGTCCCTCGGGAGTGATGGTTACTACTTTATGCGCACCAGAAGCGGCCGCATCTTCTGGAATCTCCCAGATGCAGCCGATGAGTTTGTCGAAAATGCAGACCCAGACAACAATGGCGTCAAGTATGTCTGGCTAGGAACCGAAGGCTCATACGTGGCCCAGAAGGAATCTGGACATAGCCAATGGAACCTCCGTGGTAACTACGGGAGTCTGGAACAGTCCATCAGGACCATGCCTAGGATCCGGACCCTGGGTTTGAACCTTGAGAATGATCGGTCGTACTTTGTGGTGTTTGATGATGGCTCGGTTATGTGCAATCCTGTCGGTACGAACTTGACTAAGGATGCATTCAGAGCATGGGCTCGACGTGCATAAGTTGAGTAGAAGATAGCAACCTTGCCCTTTGAAATTTGGGTAGATGTTTTGGAATCTTATGTGTAAGCCACAGGCCAGTTTTCGAGGCCTGAAGTTAGTCCAAGTCTGTAAGAGCCAATGGAGAATAGCCTGAACTTGCCCTTTATTCCGTACCTGATACACTGTTGTGACTATTTTCCTAAATGAAAATATCCAAGATTCTTCATCTGCAACTGTAGTTGCTTAGACTAGTCAAGGTGTGGTAGACTGGAGCCGTCTGCCCGAGCCTTATTGCCTTTTACACCAATCAGGGGCATGCACTACGAGCCAATCCTTCAGTAAATAGCTTCATGCAGACATGGAATCCAGTCTCACATGCATTAGACGCTATTGGTCAATGAGAATGCAGAGACCTTTTGTACAGCTGTAAGTCCTACGCCTCCCGCGCGTGTGCCGCACCGACTCATTTTCAGCCTCATCACCTGGAACAAAGAGGGGTGAAACTTCCATGCAGGGACTTTCTGTACATTAAACAAGGCAAACATACCGGTTTACTACTCTCAGCACAGTTCTGCCTTTACACGTTGTCATGGAAGCCCCTCGTACTACCCGTGGCCGCTTGGGGGTCCCGTCAGCTAAGGATTGGGATCATTATCGTGAGGTGATAACTGAGTTATATATCAAACGGAACATGTCGTTATCAAGACTCATGTCACATATGCGTCTGGAGTATGGCTTCCGAGCTACGTGAGTATGGACACTGTAAGTAGATGATCGCCTCTAATGATAGTACATAGTGAGAAGATGTATAAGCTACGATTCACTGAGTGGAACCTCAAGAAAAACATGACAAGGGGTCGCAGTGCAGCATGTATACTCGACCCTGAGGCCAACCTAACGAATCTCGACAAGCTCAAAGAATACTATCGTAGACAACCGGAGAACAAGCGTCGAGAACTTCTAGAAACTCTTCTGCAACCACTGATGGGCGAGACACCAATCAACAGTACTGCCCCACCAGTGTCACTTACACCACCAGCCGATCTCCTTACCCAAGAATATCGCTTCCATCTCCTCAACACCTACGTTAGAGGGTCATCAGAGGTTAATAGGTGGCCTAGGGACGCTAAGAGCGGCTTCAAGAACGAGGACAACGTTCCAGCTTGGTGTAGTTCCGTCATGTCAGCATCCCTCGCTTTAAGGGAAGAAAAGGAGGGCGAAGCAACTAGATTCCTACAGCACTTCATCAAGCAGTCCCACCAACAGCTCCTGCGCCAAGACCCATTGATATTCACCTTCGTATACACCTCAGTACTCTTCTTCGCCACTAGTCGACCAGGTGTGGCTCGATGGCTTTTAAATTCTCTAAACGATGTCTCAGAGAGTCTTCCCTGGGCTGGATCTTCACACCCACTTCGACTGTTACTCCAAGTCATGCTGCAGCTTGGGCCAACGGGTATCGTGACTCATGCCAAGTCGACCATTCTTGCATACATCAACATGATCTACGAAGCTCTTGGCAAGGTCTATCCAATCATACAAGACATGATGTCTGACACTATCTGGCGACTTCTACGCTACAAGCTCATGAGTCCCGAGGAGGTCGCTACTTTGGGTCGTGGACTTGTGTTGGCTGCTGAGTTACAGAACCAACATCGATGTAAGGATCATATCAACCTTAAGATGCAACTGGCAGATGCATATCTGGAATCGGGCAAGTATATTGAAGCACGTAGAACGGCAGAAGAGATCAAAGATGTCGAGTACAAGAGCGAGAGGATGATGCCATCGTTGTATATGCTGTTATCAAGGATTGATGAAGCGGAAAGGGGGGCAGAGGGTACTATTGAGTCAGCACTGAGATCTGTGGTGATGAGTATGGAAGTCTTTGGAAAATGGTCTGACTGGACTGTGAACTCGTTGGATTTCTACTACAAAGTTCTCAAGCGTGCTGGGAGGGTTGATGAGGCAATGAGAGTGGTTCAAGACCGTGACTTGGCAATTGAGAAGTTATGTGACAAGTTGGAAGATTCTGGCATCACAGTCTCGGACTGAAAGACTTGAGAGTTTGATGGATACCAACCGACCCCATGCTATCGTAAGTTGGAGGCCATTAATAGAACATTGATATGAAAAGGCAGAGCCACTGCAAGTTCTATCTTCGGACGAGAATAACTTGAAGTCCATAGACCAATAAAGACCTCGGTGTCTTATACCGGCCTTATCTATGCTATATTTGACAACGAGCAAAACCGTTCCCAACGATAGACGGATAGCTTGGTGCCGAATAGAATGATAGAAGAGCGATGTGTGTCATAGACTAGACAAACGGGTCGATGTTAGTGGTTTCAGTTTCAGTCTATTCTAAAGTTATCTCAACTGAAGCACATTTAAGTCAGACACTTTGAGCAAACCAACAAAACTCCTGAGAGCGTATAAGCGACCAACAAGGGGGCATTCGCTTCTATTTTATCGCATTTAAGCATGGCCTGCTAGATAGTCGAAGCGAGAATCCCTCAACCCAAAGCAGAAACACCCGAACATGGGATTACGGATGGAAATGAGCCCACCCACTCCAAAACCAGACATTAAAGCGCGATTCCAGTAAAACCAGGCCTACAATTCGTTGTTGATCCCTAATTCCCGGCATCTCAGGGCCGAGTCGGCCGCTGTTTCGCTTGGCGATGGGACCGTGCTGGTGATTAACGCCGGGAATAGGTCACTAGCCTTGTAGGGCCAGAGCCTGCGCTTTAAAAGGGTTGTCTTACCCCTATGAACAGAAAAGAAAAGAAGAGAAGTGAGGGAGAATAGAGTATTCATTCGTTAATCACAGTCACTCGTTGAGACTTAACTACCCGATAATTTAATCCTATACACTCGTTAATCATGGCCACCAAGTTCCTCACCGCGGCTCTTATCGCCGCTGTCCCAGCCCTGGCCAGGACCGATCTTGCAGGATGCACCAGCTACGACACGGTTCTCAGCAACGCCAATGGAATGTACGCGTCTCGAATTTGGTACGTCCCTGACACGGGCGAGCTGTGCGACTTTCTCGACTGCGGCGGTGGCCGAGCCCCCCCTAAGACAACTGTTCCCGGATGCCCTGGCTACGTCGGCACCGCGACTTATTCTCCTCTCTTCATCAACCCCAAGACTCTCGGCGGTGCTGTTCCTGAAGAGACTGGTGATTCCCCCACGAGCACTGAGGAGGATGTGAGCGAGTCTGCTACTATTACTGCGGCGCCTACTACCGAGACTGAGGAGAGTGCTTTAACCACTGAGGCCGAGACCGAGACCGAGACTGAGACTAAGAGCAAGGATGATGAGAAGACTTCTACCGATAAGGCCAATGACACAAAGACCATCACCACTCTTGCTACTCATGCAACCCCCTCTGCTTCTTCCGGGGCCGGAGCCGTGGCCGGTTCCGCCTCCGGATCCGATTCCCACTCCGCTTCGCACTCTGACTCCAGCTCCGAGACCGACGCCGCTGCTACCCCGGCCTCTACCGTTTCCACCGCCGGTGCCGTCATGCCCACAGCCGGAGCCTTCCTCGCTCTTGCCGGCGCCGTCATGTACGCCGGAATGCTTTAGATATGATAGACTTGGTCTTGTAGAAAATATAGTACATCTCGGATATGCTTGCCTATTTATACATCCTCCCTCGGCCGCCTTTACCCATCTATAACCTATTCCGCCTGCCCTCAAATTCCGCCGACCTCCCGTGACGGGCGTAGTCACCCTCCCCCCGCCTCCGCCGTAGATCCCGGGGTTCCACCACGACGAGCAATAGGGCGTTGAAGCTGATAGGTCCACCAACCAATGCGCGGTGTAAAATGACAAGATTTAGTATTCAATGGGCGTCTTAGCCTTACGTGAACATGTAGATACAGATACGTTCGATCTGTGCCTTGCTTTACGGGATGCATATAAGATGTCAGCAAAACATGGCACGGAGCCATGATTTCATAGTAGTTCGTAGTTTGTTCGTCCCCAAGCATCGAAACTTGATCAGCAAGAACTTGACTTTTGTCTGTTTTACCCCAGATTCTTTGTTGTCCCTCCACAAGCCTTGAATCTTATCTACCCGTTACCACATGACCCTTTCTTGGACCAACCTTTTCCTCTACGAGTCAAACATCGTTGACTAAACTCACGATCACACGCCCTGATTTCCCCGCCAAGGAAGCCGCCGCTAGCCGTACACCCTTTGTGCTCACGACTACATCATTGTCACGATCCTTACCCATTGGGTAACACGAAAGTCCTGTTTGCTTTCGATTCAAGCTGTGTGACCACCTCCTGTATCCCACCGACTCAATCCAAGCCCTCGGGAACCCTCACCAAACACCAAACACCAAACTTTCGAAACTTGAAGACAATATCATTAACTCGTATATTCATCAATATGGGCTCCCACGACTCTTTGAACCAGGCTGAGGGTGCCCCCCGGTTCTGGTACCGTGATAACTTCTTCCTCACAAACGACAAGTCCTATCTGTGTCCCCAAACTTTCAACAAGTCTCTCGATGACAACTGGTGGAGCAGCCCCTTGCCGCAAGGACAACTCCAAAGAGTGCTGGATAACTGCTTGACTTTGGCGGTGTACTATACTCCACAGACTGCCGAAGAGATGAAGAGTAAGCCAACTGAAACGCAACCGATCCTTAATTCTCCCTTTTCTAACAGTGACACAGGGAATGGCATCGCTCAACCCAAAGATGGCTCTCCGCATAAGATGGTCGGTTTCGCTCGTGTGGTGACCGACTATGTAACTCTCGCCTATCTCACAGACGTATTTGTCCTCGAGGAATTCCAGCGGCGGGGTTTAGCATCATGGCTGATGAAGGCTCTCAAAGAGATAGTTGACGAATGGAAGCACATGCGTGGGCTTCTCCTCATGACACACGACCAAGCCGCAGCTCGGCTGTATCAAAGGGAGTTAGGCGCCCAAGAGTTCGAAAAGGGACCATCAGCCGGACTAGTAATGCTCGAAATGGCCGGTCCAGCCGAGAAGCCCACGCCCAAGCATTGATGTGCTTTTGCTTTTGTGTTTTTGTTATCTAGCGATGCATTTACTCAGAACTCTCTTGCTGGGTTATTCATCTTGTGTGTGAGAATTTGCAAAATCTGTTTAGCGCTGTGATCCGGACATGGCGGCTCGCATCTCAATGGCGCGTTTATACGGGGGAGCAATGGGGGGCTGGACGGGATCTAGAGAGACGTAGTCCTCAGGGAGCTGGTATGATGCATCGGAGTCAAAGGCGGATAGATCTCCACAAGCAATGAACGGTGCAACCCATCGAGTGCTTCTCTCCGTGTCCTCGGTCGTCTCGTCGTAAACCTCCATTTCCACGACACCTTCATCCTTTATCGTCGAATCCTGCATGTCAACATCACCCTTCTCCTTGAGCATCTCCTCCAATCGTCCACCAACACCGAGAGGCTCTTCGAGGCTGGCGCGGAAACCGGCGGGAGGCTGGAAGTTGATGCACACAATGAAAGCTTCCACACTGCTTGCGCGACTGCTGCGGGGCTTGGCGACGATGACCTTCTCAAAGAATATCTTAAGTTGCGCGTAGAGAACATCGACGTTTCTTCCGCGGAATATCTTGGCGACGAACTTGCCTCCAGGCTTGAGGACACAGAGGGCTAGGTTCAAGGCGGCGAAGAGTAGTTGAGACTGGACGTAGATGTCGAGGTCATGAAGACCTGTCACGTCAGGAGCTCCATCGCTCAGAACTAGATCAACCGGGTGCGAGGCCTGGGTGCCAGCAGTCTTGGGATCATAAGAAGGGTCAAGTGCTGAAAGTAGCAGAGGAACTGTCGCAGGATGTGTGATATCGGCTCGAAGTGTTGTAATACCCGCAAGTGGTGAAATAGGTTGCAAATCGATCGACACAATCTTGACATCTTCTCTGGGCTTTGTAGTCTCTTGTTGCTCCTCCTGAACCTTCTCAGTTTCCGTCATTTGCTCGCTGTCGCTGTCCTTGGGTATTATTCCCAGCATCTGCTGTCGAAACTTGGCTTCCTTATCCTGCCAAGCAGCCCTTCCAAACTTTTCGCCCTTGATCAGTACGCGGGATAGTACTTGCGACCAACTTCCGGGTGCGGCGCAGAGGTCGACGACTCGAGTGACATCGGCGAACAGGTCGAATTCTGAAGGAGGATGTTAGCTACAGAGCATTGCTTGATCTTAACGGCGACCTACCCTCGTCCAATTGGAGAAGTTTAAAGGCACTTCGAGCGCGCCATCCTTGCTCCTTGGCAAGTCGGTAGTAGGCGTCGCGTTTATCTTTTGAGGACTTTCCCATTGTGTCGATGTATCTTGGTCTTGATGCTGAGATTGAATTTTTTTTTGGATCTGAATTTGGTGCCCCGCGTTGAAGATGGTGGGTTGGTGGGGTGTTCTTAGAAGTACCCCTCCATAAGACGGGATTGGCTTGTGAATTCAGGTCGTTTTGCTATTCATTTGGATGTCTATGACACACTCCTCAGATAACGCTGTCTAATTAAATACATAATTTTCGTGTCTGAACAAGAGTCTATCGCTAAAAACCCAATTCATCTCCTACAACCTCCAAAGCCTCTCTCAAAAGGCTACCAACCTTCTCGTCACCAACTACACCAGATGCTCGTACAATAAGAGGATATAATCTCAACAAATGCTTTCTCTCATCACTCTCAATATTATCCAATTCTGGAATGGCGCTCTTGTCGCTCTTCAACTCGACCAGCCTCTGTAGAATCCACAATAATTCCCTTCGCTGGCTTAGGGGTTGGGGCATCTTGCCTCGCAGAGGTTGATCAGCGATGTAAGCCCTCAGTGTCAACGCACACCGAAGAATGAGGAATGGTGCAGCTGTACTGGCAATGCGGGCGTGAAGAGTAATAGGTGACTCGGCAAACTGGCTATGCCTTGGATCTGGTGATTTGGGTGTTGGGGGTTGGATGACAATTGTTGGCTCATCTTTAGCAGCAACCAAACCAAACAGCACTTCACAAGCGACATAAGCCATCTTCACACGCCTGGTCGGCAAAACCGATACTGTTCGCCCTGCACGAGGAGCATAGAGGGCTGATAAGCCCTTCTCGTGTGTGCCGTTGATGATCGACTCTTCATCTGGCGAGGGGGCATGAATTACTGAAGTCTTGAAAAGGCTTTCGGCGTAAGCCTTGCGAGCCTTCTCAGAAACAGCTGCGGCTCCAAGTGCGGGAGTAATGAGTTCTCGCAGCTTGTGGAAAGATGCAATGTCGAACTCTTCGTCGCCTGCGAAGTCGGTACCTGGAGGAGCAACACTACAATCCGCGCTCATGACACCATCAGCAATGGCGACGATCGTGGTCCAGATATTCTGGGCAACTCCGTTTGGCAGCTCGAGGCTGGTGATCTGCGACAGAGTCGCTTCTAGGATGGTAAGTGCTGTAGATGTAGCTAGCCTCCATGGTTGCGTGGATTTCGTTATCGTAGGGAAACCGTATTTTAACTCAATGGGTTTGCATAAAGCCTTCAAAGCCTCAGAGAAGGAGTTGCTGCGGTAGATGTCTGAGTCCTTCGAGTGCTCAAGAATAAGCTTCTCGAGTGTCTTCATGCTCACCTTTGAAAGCGCAATGTACGTACGTTTAGATCCTGGCTTTGAGAAGTTGGCCTGCATAAAAGGCAAGACCAGAAAATCCGCAACTTGAGTAATCATGGCCGATGGCGCTCCTTCAACATCTGTTCGAATCATTTGGACAGCTTCGAGAATATGTGCCTGTAAAGGCGTCACATATTCGATATCTTGGACGTAATTGCCAACTGAGGCTTCGTCCAAAGTCTCTCGAAGAAGTGTCAGAATTCTACCAACTCGTTTCACTTCAAGATCTTCCTGTACAAGTCGATAGATCTCTGTCAAGGCAGATACATATGCAATGAGGCAATTCTGGTTGTCTTCAGCCTTTTCATCAACAGGCTTAGAGGTCGGAACTCCTCTTGCCCACAGATCCCACGCAATATCGATCGCTGTTTTGCTGAAGACAGAGTTGCCCTCAGTGGTCGTCTGAGACAGAATATGAGCAAGCGCTTTGAAGGTTGCGGTGTTGATATCAAGGACTTGAAAGTCAAGTAGGGTGGTGAGATGAGAAAGTAACTCTTGCCATAGGTGATCGAATGAGGGGTGGCCAGTAAGAATATCAAGGTAATTAGCGAGGAGGCTGGAGATGCCGTTGAGAACAACAACGGCCGTCTCAGTCCACTCAGCCCGGTCACTGTCCTCGGCATCTTCTTCCTCATCCGACTGTAGAACTTTGATCTCCTGCTCGATCGATGACAAGAGCTTAAAGACAACCGACTTGACACATATCGACCAAGACTCAGGGCTGAGTCGATCACCGTAGGCATCAAAGATCCTGAGCAAAGTCTGAATTGCACTGTTGCGAAGCTCAAGTCTGTCATCAGTGGTAACATTGGTCAGTCGCAGCAGAAGCAACATCCACAATGCTGCATCAGAGCTCTTATGGTCATGATCAGCTGCCATCTTTTCCAGATCAGAAAGCTCAGTGTTTTGCATCATGTCTGCAGTGATGGCGAGAGACTCATTCTTCGCTGAGAGAAAGTCTGACAGCACCCAGAAAAACGTCACCGTCTAAAGAGAATTAGTATTATTTACCCTCACAAAGTTACTAGCAACTTACAGTCAAAGCGATATTGAGATCATCATCTTGTGAGCAGAACTTGTACAGATTGTCCACCAGGATCAAGAAGCATGAGTTTGGTAGCGACGCTAGGAAGTCTGAGCAAATTAGTTGGAGAGAGTTGAAAGAAGACCTAATAAGTCTTGCTGATCGGGTGTCAAGAAGAATGGGGTTGGCCACTGAGCCGCGGCGGTAAGCAGGATCGAATTCCCTGGTAATAAAGATGGTGCCAATGATCTCGAAGGCTATGTCCCAACCCTTGACCAATGTTTCTCCATTGCCCTCAATGATGCTTTGAAGACCATCGAGGATGATTTTGTGAATATCGATATCTGTTGAATGACTAGCAAGGGAAACTTCTCGGTCACCTTTGAGGAGAGGCGCCAGTGACCTACGGAGGGCCTCAAAGAACCGGAGCTGAATCTCCCCGCGAGCCTCCTCCGGCAGGGAAGAGGTGACATTGGCAGCCTCCAGGACTAGTTTCACAAGAATGTCTGCTGCCCTGGTTCTGACAGATGAGTTCATGGAAGAAGAGGTGAGAGTGTCAATCAGCTCATTAGTCAACACGTCCCAACCAGATTCTTCTGGGCTGTACTCCAATAATCTCTCAATGTTGATTGTGGCAAGCTCGCCAAGCTTAGCAAGTGCGAATTGATCTTCTTGAGTTGACCCAGAACTCATTTGCTGACCAGAAAACCTACGGCCCTGTACAACGGGAGCCTTGAGCTGTTGACCATCAGACGGTGTCTGCGGCTGAGTGGTGATCTCAGGCTGCTCAACTGGCTTCTGTGTCAACAAACTACAGACTGCTGCTACCACTTTCAGGAATGACTCATTGGGAAAGTCAACCGTGCTCTCAATAAGTCTGGATGCCGCTGTTTCCACCGCACGAACCTCGGAGCCGAAGTTGGCCATCAACGTTGCAGCTTCACTGTCACCACCTGCATCCGGTCCTCGGTTCATAGTTGGTGTTCTGCCAGGAGACTTTCCGCTTACAAAAAGTACAAAGTCAGCCTGTTGAAGTGTCTCCAGAATGATACTCCAAGCTCCTGCCAAAGTTGGACCCAGCGCTATGCCCAAGTTCAGAAGTGCCCGAAGACATAGCAAGTTTCGAGTATTCAAAGAAGCGACAGAAGCATCAAATGAGGCCTGTCGTCCTTTGTCGGCCGTGGGGGTGGTGGGTGTCAGGCTATCAACGCTCAGAAGGCCTCGGGCGTTGCTAAAGAGACTGCCGTCGGTCGGTGTGCTTGGTGTTTGTGGTCGAGGTTGGCCAGCATTGACACAAGCTGTGAGAACATTAGGTGGGACGGCGGCTTTGCCCAAAGTTGTAAGGAAAGCATCCCGAGGAGTCGATAATTGTAACAACCCAGCAACGTGAGCAAATCGTTGGAAGGCACGGACTAGTCCATGGTAGTATTCGGAATCGAGTGCAGCGTATAAGAAGGTAGAGCAGGTCGCAAGAATTGCAGGCCAGCACTCCTCAACGATTGTAGCACAGATCCTGACTTCGGAATGAAGAGGATGGTCCTCTAAGGAGAGCGGGTTTAGGGGAACTGGGTTCTTCTTAAAAGATGCCGACCTTTCCATCTTCCCTCTGGGTGGTGTACTCTCTTGCTCAGACGGCGGTGCAGGTGAATCGCGACCAAATTCTTGTCGAGAGGTTCTTTTTCGGTTCCTCGTTTCATTTGGAACTGTGAGAGGTAGTATGAACTTGGCAAGACCGTCAGATACAGACGATATACAAGCCAACACCAAGCTGTAGAGATAAGACTCTGGTATAGTAGGTGCCTCCGTCTTATCGAGCTGATCGATACAAGGAACCCGAACTGAGCTGAATTGGGTGCTGATACCCGTTGTTGTCGTCTCTGCACCAACTGGCCCTGTCATCAGACCTGTCATGCCACTCGCTTCAGCAATGGCTTGTTCAGAAGAGCCATTTGTGCTCGAGCTAGTTGTAGGGAGTGACGATGAATGTCCGAGTCCAATTACAGCAGGTTTTTCTGTGCTTAAGCGCACGAAAGTGGCAATCAAGGGCTTAAGGACATCCTTCTCTCCTTCTTTAGCATCAAACATTGCGTAGATTCGTCTGAGCAGGGCATGGTCTGCAAAGATTCCACGGAAAACTTCCATACACAGTGCTCTCTTCCAGACGGTTTCATCTTGATCGAGAATTTGTGTCAGAACAGTCAGCGCCTCACCGCATTCTGATGGCAAAATGACGATGTGCCTACGCAGCATAGTGTACAGAATGCGCACCAGGCGTACTGTGGTCGCGAAGTTCGGTTTCCCCTTCAAGGCCCCAATGATGAGTGGCATTACTCTGCTTCGTAAAATCTGAGCCTGCTCGGGGTGGTTACTGAAGACGGTGGCATGATTTGTGATGACGGATTCAATGAGTTCCAGGCCGAAAGTCTGTGGAAGCCCCGAAACGCGGATGAATTCTGGTCTCTGGTTTTCGGTCATAAGGCATAGATCGTTGAAAATACGGTAGGCATCGGTAGCTGCAGGATGGTTTTCTGAATATTCAGCATCATTTGCCGTAGGCGTATCGCCTGCTTTCTTGTCTTCAGCGACAACTTTGTCAAACACAGACACGACCAGTTGCTGTAGCGTCGCTGCTGATGTATGGTTCACAATGGCATTTTTGCTACTTTGGAGAGTAAAGCAAATGTTCAATGTCGTCACCAACAAGTTTCCTTTAAGATCTGATGCATAATTTTGAACAAGTGAGGGTAGCGCTTGCAAGATCTTGAGCTGCACATCCAGACCAGCTGAGGTAGCTTGCATCAAGGCCTCCAGCACTTGGTTCAGCTTTGACCGCGGAAGAGCTTGCGCAACGATGAGACGTTGAAGACAGACAATAGCGATGGCGGTAAACTTGGCATTTTTGGTACCACATGCGATAATGAATGGGTTAACAAAGTTGGGCTTTTGAGATAGCTCTGTCTCGAGTCAGATATAGCTTCCACTAACAGGGGGTAGCTTGCGGACCTTCAGGTGCTGTTTGTTCAGAAGGATTTCTCAAGTTTTTCAGCTCTTCTAACGATTTCTCCGCGGCCTGTATTCATCATAAGCTAATATTCTTCATGGCGATGAATAAAGCGGCTCACTTGTCGCAAATCATTATGTTTCCTCTTGCTCTCCTGGATGAGATTGGCCAGCTCCGTGGCAAGGAGTTGCGTCGTCATCTTGGGCAATCCGCGCGAGTTCTCAGCTCAGAACAGAGCATGTGAGTTCTCTGCAGGTCCATGCAGCTGAAGAGCCCAAATTTTCTTGTTGTTCGATGATGTATCTCTCTTTACGATGCGTTGATGCTGGTAGGCAGTGATGTGTCCCTTGTAGATGAGGCGGCAGAATTATTCACCGCCTGCTATTCACGTGGGGCTTTGGAAGAGCGACCCTTGCAATCATGCAAAGATGCGCCTCCATCATGACTTCTTCAGAATCTTGTTAGAACTTGTTCATTTTCATATGGTTTGCTATTTTCTTCTCCTATGGAATTTTGTACAATACAGTGCAATTACCTTTCGAGTACTGAAAATTCGCTGCTACTCCAATTTGAACGGTGGTTCAAGCATCTCCATCAAACACCATCTCTAAGAAGCCCAACAGACCTCATAACCACAAATGGAAACAGGGCTCATTGTAAGGAAAGGATTTCCTCGTCAAAACAGATAACCTGCCGTATCTATCGCCTTCAAAGTAACTTTGTCCCAAGACACTGGCAGGCCTCGTAAAGCATCCCGCAAGAACCCTTCAATAGCTAAATCTTGAGATTCTTTACAAGTTCTTTACTCAGTATCATGATTCAAGTCGATGGATCGATTGAATACTAAAACTCAACTCATACGTACTACTAAATGGTTGAACAGAAGGAAACCTGCAGTCAATCCAAGTTCGTGCGGAACAGAACTGCATGTGCGTGGAGCCAATATCGCACATGCATCTGAACATAGGATCCAGCTTCTAGCAAATTCGTGCAACATATAGTCTAGTAAATCTCTTTTTGTGGGTTTTGGAAGTTTTACCCAAATGACTGAAAATCCGACTTGGCCCAAGCCTCAGTTCTAATAGAAGGACGCCGCTTGCTGGCTGTTAGTTCGCAACTGCGGCTTCATCGAAACGACCAAACCTACCAACTCCATAACCTTGTTTTTTCACCTTGCTTTCTAGTATCTAAGGACTTTAAACGGGGACGTTGTTGAAGAGGTAAGACACGGATTCTCCGTTATGAGTTCGTCGAATAGCCTGAGTATTTGGTCAGTACCAGAACGCGCCTGCAAGATGCGATGTATCATACCTCAGCAAGTGTTCCGGACACATCAATGACCTTGAGCTTGGGGCATCGCTCAATCTTGTCACCCACTATTGAAGTTAGCAAACCGCGTGAACACGCAACACGCGCACAAGCGCATGCACAAAACTGGGTTTAAAGCTTACGAGGAACAGCTGGGAAAGGTTAGCAAAGGTCTTTGAGATGCACATGTTGGGTTACTTACTGTTGGTGACAACGAGACCAGAGAGGCATGAGTTGTTAATGGTATCGATGGCCTTACCACTCAGAATACCGTGAGTAACAATCGCATACACCTCCCTGGCGCCGTGCTCATTGACTGTGGCAGCAGCCTTGGCGAGCTATAATGAGATTAGATTGTGTCACTTACAAGAGGTTACGCATAACTTACAGTGCCACAGGTGTCGGCCATGTCGTCAACAAGAATGGCGACCTTGTCGCTGACATCGCCGACAAGAACCATGCGACCAACAACGTTAGGTCGGGGTCGCTCCTTGTGGATGAGAGCGAAACCGGTGTTCAGGCGGTCAGCAAGAGATGTAGCACGCTTGGCTCCACCGGCATCGGGAGAAACGATGACACAGTTGTCGACACTGAGGTTCTCGCGGATCCAGCGAAGGACGGAAGGTTCAGCGTAGAGGTTGTCCACGGGGACGTTGAAGAAGCCCTGAATTTGCGAGGCGTGAAGATCCATTGTGATAACATGATTCTGAGTCATGGTCAGTAGGTTGTCAAACATCATATTAGTGAAACACGTACGCAACCAGAAACCTGGAGCATGTTTGCAATCAGCTTAGCACTGATAGGAGCTCGTGATTTGTCCTTCTTGTCCTGTCGCGCATAAGGAAAGCTGGGAATAACAGCAGTGATCCGTCTGGCCGAGGCAGTTCGACAAGCATGAATCATGATGAGCAACTCCATGAGACCATCGTTAACATCTCCAGGAGCAGTAGACTGAAGAATAAACACGTCCTCGTCACGAACAGACTCTCCGATAGAAACACTAGTCTCTCGGTTGGAGTAGTTCAAGCTCATAGTGTTTGCGATATCAATGCCGAGTCTGAGATATATCAGCAACTTGCACCCTCAGTTACAGGCGCAGCGTCACCGCCAGAGATTGCGGGAGGAGCGCAAAATGATGATAACATACCGACTGGCGACCTTGGCACTGATCTCCGGGTGGGAGCTCCCCGAGATGAGTTTGATTTCGTTCGCCATTTGGTCCAACATTGTCAAAGAAGGGAAGAGAAAAGAGCGGGGCGAAGAATTTTTGGCGGCGAGGAATAAATAACCGTGAGCGCAACGCCTCGGTCAGGATCGGGAAGTTCAGGTATGTGATTCAGGTCGATGATCAACGCCGGGGATAGGCTGAACGTGATGCACAAAAGAAGAAGAGGTTTGTTAGGACCAGAAGGAAGATCAAATAGCCTCTGACTAAGATCAAAAGTCAACAATGCGGTTCAAAGTTTTCCATCTTCGGGTGTCGAGTTGTGGAGCAGTCGGGAGCTAGAATACTTTGTATGCCAAAAGGCTAAAGGTGCTGGGTCATGTGATTGATGTCGTCTTCATCGCTTTTGATTGAGCTGAATTCGAAGTAGATTTACAGAGGCTGAACTCTAAAATGTGTATGGACTCAAGGTGTAGAGGTCATGATGAGCAAAACTAGACATAACCGTCAGCTGCTCTCGGGGTCCAAGAAATATTCAAGACAAGAGACTTGATATTTGATGGTGAAATTGTACCAGTCCCGATAACAATATGCCGGGGTTATAACTGGGGAAGAGTATAATCTTTTGGCATTATTATGATGTGATTTATGACATGATAACTCTCGAACTCGACGAGAAATGACAGCTTCAAATAAGTCGAACAATTCTCCGAATTCCATTCCACGCTCTCAACTCCTCAATACAATCAATTCGACGTCATCTCAGCTCTTATCACTCCGCGTCTATAAAGACAAAGAACTGCCCCTCGCCCCCTCTATTACCGGCTTGCACCGGAACCTTACCAGGATAAAACTGGAGCAGACTCGAGTTGCTTTCTTTCTTTAGTCGTCGCCCCAGTCAGACCCTTCCGAGAGCATCATTTGTCAAATCGCACGACTGATCTTAACTAAGCAATCTTCAACTCGACGACTGATTTACGACTTACGATTTTTATATTCGAACGACCGACCATTACACTCCAATCGAGCAGCCACTTCCTCTCTACGTACTCTCGAGACCATCGCATCAAACAGAAAAGCGCCACGTGATCCCGCATCTCGTTGAACCAGTGATTTGATGCCCCGTCACAACCTTTCGCCTTCAAACTTCACCGCTTGCCCTCCTCATCTATCTCATGCAAACCATGTTGGATCCGGGCCATCTTCCAGCATGGCACACCATCATTCCTTTTCGCCGCGGCTGAGTCCCGCTCTTGCTTCTACCTCGTCTCTCCACGATATGGCCCGCAACCGAAAACTCCGCCTTCTCGTCGCCGCCACTGGACCCCGCGATACGTCCTGGGCGCAAGCGCTCGTCGTGCGCCTCTCGAAAAATCCACAGATTGAAGCTCGAGCGATTGTCGACGATGTAGTCCCGCGATTGACACAAACGATAATTGTTATGCAAAACCGGGGATTGGCTATGGGAGCGGGCGATCGGGCCGACGATATCGAATTCTATCGGCAACAAGCATTCGAACTAGTAGAGTGGGCAGATCTGATGGTCTGCGTACCACTTGATGCAGACAGCATCGCAAAGATGCTAGCAGGCGTTACAGATACATTCCTCGGCGAAGTGCTCAGAGGATGGGATACACAAAAGAGCATTGTCTTGGTCCCCGGCATGAGCACACATATGTGGTCAAACCCAATGACCAAGAAGCACTTGAGTAAATTGCATCGGAAATGGAATTGGATACGCGTGGTGACGCCGATATTATGGCATTACGAAGGATCGCCAAACCCGAAACGAGTACCTAACTGGAACGGTTTTAACGAAGTGCTGGGCATTATAAAGAACCAAGCCGACTTGCTAGGATTGGGAAGAGATGTTGAGGTCGCCACCGGAATGGCAATGACTGATAATGCGGACGTAACAGTCCAATCCAAGCTACCGCCGGAAATTTGGACTATCATCCTCGATTATGCAGGAGACTGGGAACTTGCCAAGGCTCTAGGAATGTACACCAACCTACCGATGCCCTCACCGTGGACAAGTCAGCCCAGAGACCGTAACGATCCGTTGAAGGTGTACGAGCACGAGCTCGAGTGGACAGTTCTGACATGCAACTCCGCGGCGATATGTAAGAAGATATCGCAATCTCCACCAGAATTCCACGATATATCAGCACTGGTTATTAAACTAGTGATCAAATTCGGTCTCATTGACGTGTTGGCGTATATGGAAGCCAACCGACCTGATCTTTTTAAAGCATTTGATGGAACGACGTTACCAACCAAAGCCTCCGCTTATTATCCACGTACTGATGTGCTGGACTACTGGAAACAGAGCGCATGGTTCAGAGATCGTCATGTATATGACGCAGAAGCTGTCGACGGCGCCTCTAAGTTTGGGCATGTTCGTGTTTTAGATTGGTGGTGGCGTCGGTCTGGATTGATGATGCGTTATACAGAGTCCGCGCTGGAGCAAGCTAGCGGGAATGGACATCTCTTGGTTCTCGAGTGGTGGCGCGATGCAGCAGCACAGGACGACAAGGTCGTTCTACGACCGGGCCGGTCACTATTATGGGCAACACAACATGGACAAGCTGATGTGTTGCGGTGGTGGGACGCTTCAGGTATCCCTGCTGCTCATGGTGACAGCGTCGCCAAGATGGCAAGCCGCTGGGGCCAAGTCGAGGTCTTAGAAACCTGGAGACGGCTGAAAGGAGATGACAAGCTCGTGTTTGACGCCGAGGTTCTCGTTTCACCGACCATATTCAAGCACTTAGCTGTGCTCGAGTGGTGGCGTAACTTTGCTCATGGAGAGCTCGAGGGTATGGAGGGTCGAAAGCAGATGGTAGAATTCCGGACGTGCAACATCGAAGAGGCTCTTGAGGACAGCATAGGAGATCAGAGTGCAGTTCGACGATGGTGGACACAGAACGGGCTGAATCTAGGGCTGCGAGACGAAGAGTGGCTCAAGACGCGGTATCTTTAGAGCACACCTAGACCGCTGAGACCCAAACGGCCACGACTACGCCACAACCCAAGGATGGAGTACCAGCCCTGATTCCGGGGCATTGGGTCCAGAATAGGTGTAGCAGTTTAGATCCTTGCATGGCATTGATTGGCATTAAATGCATGTGCCGCATGGTAGAGTAGGATCAATGGAGGTGCCGGCTAATGCTAGCATCGGGTAATGGTGATCATGTTGACGTTCCTGGCATTGGTACATATCTTGGAGCGCAGGCGTCATTTGACATTAGTTAAGGAGTCTTTTATTGAGACTGATTTATGTTATTGAGGCATACGGAGCGTTTCTTTTGATGAGGAAAAGGCAGGGTATGGGATACAGGTTCGGGAAGACATGAAAGCGTGAACTGGAAATAAAATATCAAAAGTTGCGTCTGTGCAATTGGTTTGTGCGATTTGGTCAGAAGGAATTTGATGTGAAGTTTGTGATACCGACATGTCTACTTGCCATGTCTCTTCAATACTCCTTTTTCTTCAGAGGCAATTATTGATCGTGAGAGTATCTATCGACAGCACCCCAGCAATCGATCACATTAGATACGTATCCATGATTCAGCATCGACAGTAATCAGACGAGCTTCTGTGCCTATCATCTTGGCATCAACCGCCAAGATGAAGCTGATATCTGGGGGTGGATCCTCATGTTGAAGACGTCTGATGCCGAAAAATCAGTCTCGTCGACCGGGCCGGTTCACTCGAAGAAATAGGTAAGAGAACACGACTAGGAAATAGTCTGATGCCAGACTACCGACGGCTCATGTGTTAGTTTTCAAGCTTATTTTCAGCTACGATTTCGGCTTGAGGTTTTGTTATCGTGACAAGGATTGCACTTGTTCTCCACACACACACAAACACCCCTAGCTTCATCAGATGCCGGTTCCTGTCTGTCTCAATTCTCTTCTAGAAGGCATTTCTACCCATTCACGAGGATGAGAAAAGGTTCTATACTTGTCTTGTGGCGCTGGGCTTACAGTAGTTCGTGAGGATGTAAATAACCGGGATGTTGTACCGATGCTAGGAACCGGGAGAGCAACAGACTTTTTTTCAGCCTCTTTGTACTGAAAACGGAGACAATCGTAAAGTCGAAAATGAGAATGATACAAGAGGGGCCGGGTGGTTCCGTGCCCACAGTTTCATTGCTGTCCGCTGGCCCGTTGAGAGAAAAAGATGGCACGTCGGTGATGCCACTTGATATTGGGTGCCCAAGTTTGTTTTCATTACGTTTCGCTGACTCGATATTCGTGGGGCCCCGCGAGCCCGGGACTCAGGATTCTCCAGATTTTTATCTGGAGAGATTTCACCTTGTTTGCTGGAGCTTGCGGGGGAGCAGAGATCTTGACAGATGGATAGATCTGGGGAAATGCTGTAGCTAGGTAGGAGTTGAGTGAAGGCATTCGCAGAAATAATGTGCTGCAGATTTGGAGAAATACAGAGGTTGAATTGGGGTCTGGTATTAGACTCACTCTAGACTGCATACAGAACAATTCCGCATTCTCCATTCTCTTATCTCTGCCAGAGTTGCCATTCTCCAACCAAATTAGGCGTGGTCAGGGGTGTTACTGATAAGAAGACAGACTCAAGAGACCCATCTTCTTACAGGGTTTGTATCAGAGGACGGACAGCAAGTCAGGTCAGTTCGGAATATCCCTCTAAGCTACAATCGACAAGCTTTTCCTTTTCTCCAATTCTCCTCTCTCGTTTGTACTTGAAAAGGAACACATCAATTGGGCACAATATCACTCACGTAATAATGACTCGCAATGAAATCGGCCATAGTCCGACCAGACCGGGATCATACACGCTTAAACCCATGCTTAAAATTAACCTAAGTTAAGTTAACCCAAGCAGAAAAAACCGCGTGCAATTTTTCTACCATCTTCCCCCGCATTTCTCCTCTCGTTCCCTTTGACCTCGTGCCACTGCAGAAGAGACTTTCTCTAGCGCGGTAGTTTTGCTTTGTTCTGCAAGTAACCGCCTTTTCGGTACCGAGTACCGCACCTGAACTTTCCCCACACGATGCTGAGCAAATGTGGTACGAAAGCCGCTGTATTTCATTACGTACGAGATGGACTTGACCTTGAACTTGTCTGGGGTAAGAACCTTGCATCGGAGCCGCGTGTGTTGGAGTGTTTGCGTGTTTGCTTCGGAGCGCGCTGGAGCTGGGCTGTTGGAGATGTTCTGATGATCTCGGGTAACGGTACTCGGTATAGCCGTTGGGACTGAGCTAAGCTCGAGGGAAGGGCTCTGTAATGGGAGAAGAGGAGCCCAATGTCACTGTACGAATAGTCCGATTGTGTTTGATGATCATGGCTTATCAGAGAGGACTAGTTAGTATTGAGCGACTTTCTCTTCAACTTACACATTGCAAAGAACACTCTCTTTCATATGATCAACTCATAAGTCATCACTGTCAGTCTATCAACCAAGCTTTAACCGCGGTGGATTCCCCCTTCTTGTCCCGTCTTGGCCACGCCGTGAAACTGCCTATCTCCCTCCCCTCATCCACAACCACTCTGATAACCGTTGCCCGCAGTCCCCATACCAAAGAGACAAGGATCGGTCCCCAATTCTCGCTAAACCTGGTCTCGCCTGTCTTGGCAGCACCTCTAGCGCTCCCCCAAACACCACCGTAATCCTCCCTCAAGCCATCACTTACACGGAAATCCTACACTACACAATCGCTTGAAAAGGCCGAGTCATGGCTCCTCTGCTATTCCCCCACATAATGGCACTCTGTCGCCCGTACTTACCATTTTGAGACGATACAACCGGCCCGGTTGAGGTGAACTCGATCTCACCTCTCTGCTGGTTTAGATGATCAGCAGTGTTTGACACGCCGTTGAATGCATTGCTTATCATGCCCCTGTACCTAAAAGCATATCCGTTACCGCGGTGGAGAGCTTTGCCTAGTGCTGCATACCTTCTCACCTCCGTATGTCCAACATCGGGGAACTTGAGCTTTCTGGTATTAGGAATGCCATAGCTCTGCCTCCTTGTCATGTTAATCGACATGATGAGCTCCTCTTACAGAAAACCGGGCCGGTTGTCATGATCCATAATCTTGATCATGGTTACAGTCAACTTGATTCTTAAAGGGCGATCTCCCCCCCCCTCCCTAGTTGTTCTTATATCCAGGCTTGTGTCTCCACGACATTGCTCCCATAACCTCATCTCCATTCCACTAGGAGCCCTACTCTTGTAAGAGATTGAGTATTCAAGACTGATCTCGTCTTTGTTAAACTACCCTTCACCATGGGTTATCAAGAAGACCCCGAGTCAAAAGCCGTCGAGGCTCCCAACGTTTCAGACACTTCACCCGGTGTCTTGATCGATCACAACTCCGTCGATAGAGAATATGGCCGGACCGTACGAGGTCTCTCCCCTCGACATGTTCAGCTCATGGCCATCGGTGGCTCCATCGGTACCGGTCTCTTCGTTGGTATCGGTGGTGTTCTCTCCTCTGCTGGTCCTCTGTCTGTCGTTCTCGGTTACTTGATCTGGGGTGTCTTCTTCGTCTGGCCTTGCAACTTGTGTGTTGCCGAGATGTGCTCGTATCTTCCTATCCGTGGTTCCATCTTTGAGCTTGCTGCCCGTTTCGTCGACCCTGCACTTGGTACGATTCGCATACGATTAGTACAGAATTTCAGCTAATATGGAATAGGATTTGCTATGGGATGGACTTATTTCTACGCTGGTCTTATGCTTGTTTGTGTCGAATACAGTGCTGTAGCAACACTGATGCAATATTGGGTTCCTGACATCAATCCTGCTGCTTGGGTTGCGATGGCCATGGTCGTTTGCGTCCTGCTCAACGTTGTTGCTGTTAAGTAAGTGCAAATCACTAAGCTTCAAATAAGGACATTCCTAACATGCTTTCTCAGGTACTATGGTGAGGCTGAATTCATCATGGCTTCTCTCAAGGTTATCCTCCTCTTCGGTCTCCTCTTCATCACTCTCATCACCATGTGCGGTGGCAACCCTAAGGGCGACGCATATGGATTCCGATACTGGAAGGGCGGCAAGGCTATGCAGCCCTACCACGCTGAGGGAGATCTTGGTAAATTCTGTGGCTGGTGGAAGGTTGTTCTCTACGCTGGTTTCACCATTGCTGGTCCCGATATGATCTCTCTGTCCTCCGGTGAGATCGCCAACCCTCGACGAACTATTCCCCGAGTCGCCAAGCTCATCTTCTACCGACTTGTTGGTTTCTACGTTCTTGGTGTATTGGCTGTTGGTATCATCTGCTCTTCTGATGACAAGCGTCTGCTCGGTGCTATTGAGAACAGCGCCGCTGGTGCTGCCGCTTCCCCCTGGGTCATTGGCAGTAAGTCACATTTTCTCTTCAAACAGACAAACACGATACTAACAGACTTGCAGTTGAGAACCTTGGTATCCACGGTCTCCCCAGCTTGATCAACTTCCTCATCCTCACTTCCGGTCTCTCTTGTGGAAACGCCTACCTCTACTCTTCTTCTCGAACCCTCTACGGTCTTGCTCGCGATGGCCAGGCCCCTGCTTTCCTCATGAAGTGTAACAAGGCTGGTGTTCCCATGTACTGCGTCCTCACTGTCAGCGTCATCAGCTGCATCACCTTCCTCGTCGCTGGCGAGTCCTCCGTTACCGTCTTCTTCTGGTTCGTCGACCTCACCACCACCGGTCTTATCGCCACCTACACCATGATGATCGTTGTCTTCATCGGTTGGTTCCGCGCTCGCAACGCTCAGGGCATGGACAAGTCTACCCTGCACTACATCGCTCCTTTCAACCCCTGGGCTGCCTACGTCGGTCTCTTCCTCGGTGTCACTGCCCTCCTCTTTATCGGTTTCGACAAGTTCGAGCCTTGGAACACTCAGGGTTTCGTCACCAGCTACTTCTGCCACGCTTATGCTGCTATTCTGTTTGTTGCCTGGAAGGTCCTCAAGAAGACCAAGTTTGTCAACCCTGAGACAGCCGATCTTGTCAGTGGCAAGAAAGAGGTTGACGAGGAGTGCAAGCACTGGGAGGAGGGTGGTATTGAGGAGAACTACAAGCGTGAGCTTGCTGCCATGCCTTTCTGGAAGAGGTGCTGGGAGCGTATGTGGTAATCGGGAACGATATAGCTCGAAACTGCGCAGATGTCGTGATAGTCATCCAGGATATAGCTGGCAGTAATACTCCAAATACATGTTCATTTAAGTTATATTCCGTCCTTCAGTCGGTGATGTGATTTCGTATTTGAGCTGGCTCTGTCCTCGAACAATGTGCTCCAGCCCTCAGGCTTCTGTCTGTACGACATCTTTCTGGTGTTTAAGTTGTCGGCACTAGTTCGAGTGCCAGTGTCTATACAATTGAAGCTTTGACAAGAGCCGCACCTGGCCATAGGCAAGATACCCGAACTATTCCAACAAGAACAATTTAGCCTCAATAATTAATGTACTTGAGAGAAATTCTCCCAGGTCTCTTTTTGGCCGCTTGTCAACATGGTGTAGTTATCTACCAAGCTGCTCAAATCGATATCAGGACAGTGGTTACAGTGACTTGACAAACTCAGAAACTTCTTCTGCTTTCTGCATTTATAGTCGGGGTAAATTCGTGAACTGTTTATTCTCATAAAATCAGTCTTCTTAATCATGTACATATTGGAAGAAGGTATTTATTGGTGGCCTGACTTGCAGAAATCATGGCAACCACCAAAACAGAATCCACCAAGGTATTGAACCAGAAGAGCCTTCTAGCATCAAGACATTCGCACAAGAGCAGTAAACCATAATCCAAAAGCGCCCACAACATTTGAGATATCGAAATCAAGAGTAATGGAAATGAGTGCACCGGCAAACCCGTTTTGGATGTATGCGAGAGATTACCATGACCTTTCTGCCTACCCTGCACCTCAGCGAGGTCTCTGAACTTCCAACATGCTGCTGACTTCTACAGACTGCACAACTGACCACATCGATTCTTCACTGTATCATATACTATCATTCGTTGTCACAGACTTTCTTTGAGGGTTGGGGGTATCGCTATCAGAAACATAAAGATGCCCTTCCGGAACTGGTTGGCTTTGCGAGAAGGCAAGCGAAGATCGAATCGACCCATTGCAAAAAAGCAAACATGGGACGAAAACTGGTTGACGCATAAACGAAACCAAACAATGTTCCAATACTACATACCGGACTCCATGGAATAAGAGAGGTGAATGCATGCAAGTGTCCCATTGGCCGTGTAACGGCGAAATGCAGACTGTAAACGGACTCAACGAACGGATAGATAATTCGGCATTTGACAGCATTTGATATCTCACAAACACCATGAACAGTTGGCTCTAACATGTGGAGAGACGTTGCAATTGACGCAGCAGAGAAACAAAAAAGCAATTTATATGACTCCATCAAGTTGTCAGCTTTGTTTGATGCAGCCTCAACCAGCTCCATTTATCTCGGGATCCTATATATCCGAATATCACAGATCCTTCAGCAGCAGTAGGCTCAATGCAAAGACGGTGCAGTAATTAATCAAGGAATCTCGCAGCTCCAATTATTCGTTCGAAGCACAGATAGCCTAAGAAGCAAAAATAGGAAAACACTGGAGCTATCAAACACCGGGATGATGTTTCATGTGATATATATCGATTTCTTGCTCACAAGGACAAGGCTGTGAGAGAAGAGGCAAAAAGGCGAAAGTTATAACCTGAAACCCACCAGAATAAGAAAAATAACCAGACGATCTGCTTATTTATTCGGGGAGACCGTTTGTTAACAGTAGGAGTTGGCCGAAGGAAACAAGGTCCTTGCTGCTCCCGCGTTTCAGGGGCCGGTCTTTTCGGAACGGTAGGGCCCGATATGGGATATCGCTTGATGATGAGGATGGGAATAGACGTCAGAGGTTGAATGTAGAACAAACGGACGCCGAAGAATTGTGAATGCGTTTGTATCACACCTCATTTAATGATTTATTGGCAATATACAGAATCGAACGATAATCAACATCAAGACAGAATAGTATGCCCCGGCTTTTGATTGCTCAGTCAATAGTCTTGACCTGCATGAGTCGCTAGCTGCGGGTTTACAGCATGGGGTGGCTGAAAGTGGCATTTCGGTGGACGAACTGTTGTTCACCACATCAGGCCTGGCGAAAAGAACGAAGGAAGAGCATCACTTGTCCAAGGTAGAGAATGAACGGACTGTGAATCTTGGTAGACGGACCATGAGGGAGTCTGGGATATAACACCCTGGCTCTCTGCCTTACCAGCATCATGACAGGCGACAGGCTAATTGATAACTGTGCTGTGCTGGGAGGCTGATGATTACGTTTGGTCATCAAATGAATGATGAAGCTCATTGCATTGTGATAAATCACGATGGACAAGACCGCCTCCACCGCTAGGGAAATTTCCGGTATGACGCCGGCAATGCTGTGAGAAGTCAGAAAAACGAGTCATGTTGTGCTGTAAGCCCAGGGGCAAAAAAAGCTTGGGATACGAAGAAGAATCTCACGATAGCTTAGCTTTCAGTAGCAGAGAAGAAAAAAGGGAGAAGCTACTGGTCTGTGAGCTATCCGCCTCTGAAGGGAAAACCTCCGTCGTTAATTTAGCGCTGGTGTTGGTTGTGTTTCTAGCAGGCAATAAACCGGCCAAGATTCCAGTCTCTGATAGACAATGGAGTCTTGCTCTTCTTCTTTGAGGTTTGTCCACTGTTTTCGTTACATTGGATAGAGGTGTAGGTGCGTTACCCGACGAGATTCGGCTGATTGACACCAAGGATTGAGAAAATCCCTTGGCTCAGCCAAGCTAGGCCACGTAGAATTAATTGCTGACGATTAATGATGCTCAACTTTGAGCTGAACAAGACGAGGATTTTCATTAGTAGACTGTAGCCGCCATCTCCGCTGATGCGCAACCGAGAAGCATGGACCTAGATGAGGTAGTATCGTGTAAAGAGATCTACAGTTGAAATGTATTGCTATGGAGATTTGGAAGGGATGATATAAACAAAAAAAAAAAAAAACTCCATAGAGATGTTCTATCGTAAACGTGAAAAGGGGAGGCTGTGAGGCTCCGGATGACATTCCCGTGCCGCACTATGTGAAGCACGGCGCACCGATGTGTCTTTGTATTTCGGGAGCCGAACTGAAGGCAAACATGTGGAAGCATGAACCAAGAACTAGAACAGCTAGCAAGATAAAATGGTAGCTATTTGCTCTATGTGGAATGCGTTTGGAACATTCGTGAAACCAAACCGTCAAATGTGCACGGCCTGAATCATCTGATAACATTCAATATCACAAGATTTGAAGATGGACAACACCTGGTGGTGAGCTGGAACCCGAACGTGTGGATTGACAATTACTCAATCATAATATCCTTACAGCCCAGCCGAGATTGACAGCTACGTTGATCACCCCAAAGAGGAAGATCTGGGGGACCTCGTGATAGCTGGGCCAAGGCCTCCATAACAAGAGCACGCAAGCATCTCGTCAAGCAAATATCCACCAGTCAGTGCCACGGACCTCGCTAGTGAATTCAATCACATCCCTCCCTGTGCTCCGTCATAGGTACGGATAGTCATAGTTAGTCATATGCATGCCATCCCTTCCATCGCTTCCGCTCCCACCACCAACCGAACGCTTCAGGTAGAACACAAGGCACAGGGGGAGCTCGGAGCTCACAAGCAAAAAAAAACTTACCTCATGGGATGGTCTTCGGCTTTGAGTTAACATGTGAATCAAGCTTTTGAACTCAATTGTACCTGCAGAAAGTGAATTCGCCTTTTCTCCCAGGCTTCCTTTTCTAGTTGATGAGAATTTCTGCAAGGATCTAATGTTAAACAAGGGGTGATGAACGACAAGAGGAAGGAGATCGTCACCGGATCTGAGAAGAAGCAAAGTTGGACAGCCACGATTGGATTGGTTAGATCCCCTGATTAACCAGTCTTGGTATGGGATCAGTTCTTCTTCTGCTTCTGGCTTCTTGCTTCTTGTTCCTGGATTTTTTCCCCTTCTCTTTCTTGCTTCCTTTCCGCACTGCACCGCCACTTCATCACAGCTCAAGCTTCAATAACTGATGAACCTTGACCGTTGGACGGCCTGCGCTCAGACAATGCGCTGCAGTAGCTGAATGAAGCAGGACTTGTTCGTCCAATAGAACAACACGAGCCCTGGTTATTACAGCGGACTTTAAGACATCTTCAGCGGCCTCAACAGTCTTCAGCGCCCTGCTTGTTCAGCGTAGGGGGAGCAGCGGGGAGCAGATTCTCTACTGCAAGGGTCCATTTCTTTTTTTCTCCCATTCTTCCCAGAAGCCAGGGCATGGCTAACTTAGCACGGTCTTTCATAGCGTGCCCGATGGACCCGCGCTGGCCTCACGCCGTCTCTGGAGCTTGTGTTCTCTCACGGGGGGACCCCTGGACATGAAAGGGAGGGGAGCGTTTGGCTCACCACCGTCACCACCATTCGGCACAATCTAGCAGTCCAAACGGTAAATCCTTGTCCATTTTCTGTTTGAATGCAGAAGGGAAAGATGAGATGAGTTGGTTGAGTCGAGTTGAATTACAGATGAAAACGGCAGAATGAATTGCCGGCGGTAATTGTAGCCAAGGCTACCACTCTGTGCCACTCTGTGGGTGCAAATAACCAATTCAGGCCTTCACTGGGGAACTTGATTGGACGGGGTGGTTAAGGGGATCGGAAAGATCGAACAGCAATGGAAGGCTTCTCTGCAAGGCACAGATGATGATAATAACAAGGTCCCTTATACGTGCCGCGCTATAGGGGAGTCGGAGCCAAATTGCTATTCGTAAATTGAGTCTCCAGCGACTGACCTCAGCTCCATACAACACCGCTAGTCATTCTTTGGGAAGACCTACCCAATCCCGTGAGCCTTTGGGGGAAAAGCCATGACTCTCTTTTGACTTTTTGACTTTGTATTGAGCAAATGATGGCGGGGGTCTTGGCCGGGTTTGGCTCTAGCTGGCCACTATTTGCAGGTGGTGTTTATGCTTTAGCTGACACTGGACCTCTCTGAATGGGTGAATTGGACGGAGAAGGAGTACATATTTGAGGGTGATTTGCATTTTGTTTGTACGTATTCGCGCCACCAGAAGCTGTAGTTATGGGTTACGGTAATACCTAACAAGCCATTCTTTCTCTTTTGCTCTGATCTTCTTGTGATACTATTATTACGATTCTCTCGTGCCAAGTCAACCCCTGTTGTCGACGCACTCCTCAGTTCATGCTCTTTCTTCCACCTGACAAGACGGACAAGACGGACAGTGGAGGCTCAATCAGGTCGGTTAGATCTCTCTCATTTGCCCTCTCGCGTGCTGGTGGAGAGTCTTTCCAGGTTGTGATCGCTCGCTCGGGCGGGGGTCTAAGCAGATTGCGACCGGGGATTGAATTAAAGACAGAGAGAAAGTCTTCACTCTTCAGGCTCTTCTTGATCATCATCTCACACCCTCCCCCTCTTAGCGCACGCCTCTGCAACTCTTACACCCCCATAATACCCATGTCAAGCCAGATCCAAGTCTGCTGAACCCACCTACATTCACCGTCCCTATTCATCTCGACGTCTTCTTATTCCTCTGATCCCCTCCAACTCTTTCCCCCTCCTATACTGTTATTCAATATCGTTAACGGTCGTTCGTTCCATTTAGCGGGAACTCTGTGAGGGGAAGATACGCAGCAAAGCGAGATTGATATCGCACGGCAGATCGAATATACCATAACGAATCCCTGGCTCGATATGGCACGCCAATAAGACTAGTCTGGAAAACACCAAAAGACGAGGCGACTTCTTAATATTATCTAGCAGCGTCCCATCGGCAAATCGGTTGCGATCGACGACTAATGTATTCCGGGATTGCTATCTACCGCGATAATATTTAGAACCCACGAACCGCCTCCCTGGCAGCAAATTATCAAACTCCCAGTTAACTCTCCAACGACACCGCTCTTCTCCCACATGTTGGGCGAAAGACAGTTGACCTTGCGTTGACGAGAGAATCCCCACCGGGGGATAATATTCAATCTGGCGACGGAAGACAGGACATAACCGAGAGACGTCGCCGGAATCATGGGCAAGTTTGCATTCCCAGGCCGCAAGAAGCAGCCTCCAAAGGTGACCGTCACCGCACCGCCCATGAGCAAAGCTCAAAAGATTCTCGGATCGTCAGCTCTCAACATCGACGCTCCTCAGCAATGGGACAATTTCTCCAGCTCAAAGGTCAACCTGGCGGCACCTGGCGCTCCTGAGACATCTCAGGCGCAGCCGAGCCACGGCCATGGCCATGGCTCTCCTGTGAGACATGATCGTGGAATGCGGGAATGGGGAGATGAGTCCGAGATCGTGCCGCGGCAATTCAGAGTCAATGGAGCGCCTACCGATGAGTATGACGAGGATATGTCTGACATGACTAGCATTCTCCGGAAACGACAGTCTTCTTCGACACTTCATTCTTGGTATGACAAGACTAAGCAACCCCTCGCCATATCCCAGCAGACGTCAGCTTCAGCTATGGCGAAAGGACTACCGTCAAAAGCGGAAAGAATGCTGGATATGGAGAACTCCATTGCGGAGGCGAAGCTAAGGAAAAAGAAGCCTGCAAAACTGGATTTGTCTCACTTGATGGGGCGATCTCGAGGCAAGAA